>NW_018744517.1:1800000-2203329 GCF_001683475.1 Chenopodium quinoa
ACGAGGTAGGTACTTATCTATTTTGTTGTAAGTAGTATCATGTTTAGGTACAAAAAAAGAAAAGAACTTAGTTTCATGCTTAGGGAACTCTTGGATGGAAATTGTTTGGTTAAACATTGAATTAATTCATGTGGTTATGTTTATGAGACATGTTTTGGTGAATGGATTATGTTTGTATGAAATTATGGATGCAAGCATGTTAAATTGAATAAATTGTTTGTATGAAATGTTGATACAAGTATATTTTTATTGGATAGGTTAATTTATAACCTAATTTGGTTATTGAAGGAGTGAAATTGAATGGTTTAAGTGGAATGAATTTATTAATTATTCCATGAGGTTATTGTTATTTAATTTATTACTCAAGCATGACTTGTTCGTATGTTGAGTAAAGATGGGTTAAGCCGAAATGGCTACGTGGATTGACTATGTTCAAAATTTTTTGGATATTTTGAAATTTACAGGAATTAATGGTTAATTTATGATGTGATCATCATTGTCCTGATTAAGATTAAAAGCGAATTAAGATGAATGGTTGTGTATGGTTTAATTGAATTGGTTGATTATTAATTAAACTTGTATCATATAAAGTGAAACATGGATGTGCAATAAAACTCTGGAAAGCGTGCACTTCATGAGTATTGACAATTATGGGTTGGGGTACACGGTGGTAGCCCGTGGCTTTCCGAGGCTTGATTGATCAACATGTCCTCTTTTCTTTTGATATTTACATTTTATTTTATAATGAAAGTTAGATGGAATCCTAGACTAATTTTGTGAGAATGGAGTCGCGCCCATTTTTGCATCGCGCTATACTTTTATTTTAAATGGTCATTTGGGACCAAAATGATTTGGTGGATTGGACAATCTCGTCTATTGCTTACTCCAATTAAATTAATCAAATTAAATATAAAGACTCAAGTGGATTGGAATTGGTCAATGAGTTTGTTGAGTTGATTAAACTATTTTAGATTGGAGTCTTGGTTAATGAATTTATATTGAATGTTATTTATTTTAAATAGTTGAGCATGCTAGGTTGGTGCGTCATAGCTTGCATGTATTCAGCTTTGCTGATTGCGTGCTTTTGTATGTTCTCTTTTGGTCATGGCCTTCACCTTTCGATGACTCCATGTTGATCCAATTATTACATATTATTGGGGAGCAGAATTGCACAAGTTACCTTGATGATGTGAAGTTCAGGGATTTAGCATACGTATTGTCAAAAAATTAGTGTGATTGAGAGTATTTGTTCTTTGTGTTAAACTTATTTATGTTTTGTTATTCATTTATGTTTTGGGATTTTGAATATTGGTTTGGTTTTAAATAACGGCCTTTATGGTTCCTGTTTGTAAGCTTTGATTTATTGGTTTTCTAAACTATATTATTTTAAGACTTAAGTTTGGGTTTTCTGCTGCAATACTTTGATAAAGCCTTAACATCTTAACACGTGGCAGTAACATAACAATAGTTTTCCTCTAATTTATTTAAGTAAGTGGTAGAAAAGGGAGAATTATTGGGGTGTTACAAAGTGGTATTTGGGAGCTTAGGTTAGATTTTAATTACCACTAAAGCCATCTTAAAGTTTTTAGGGGCCTAATGTTTTGAACCTAATGAGTTTTGTTTGAACTTCTTAATTTAAAGTGTATTAATTTTTGAAAATTATTTATTTTAATAAACTTAATTCGGATTTAAAAAAAAAGGTATTTATTTGTTTTTTAAATTTTCGTGTTATTTATTTATTTTAAAATAAAATGAACTTGATTATTTATTTTATTCTTAACTTGTGTGCTTATTTTAATTTAACGGTGAGATTTGGGTAGCTTTAGGAAGGGCATCTAAGATATATTATTTCTTTCTATTTGCATTGTAATTAATTCTTTTGTGCTTTTATTATTGTATGAAGTGATTATGCAAGTTATTTAATTGTATGTGTTTTAAGTATGGTGCAACTTGAGTGTGATCAACTAGTACCATGTTTAAGGTTTAAAGAATGTAATATTGAAGTATAGGTGATGATTTTTGCTATGTGATATGTTTAAATGATCATTAAGTGAAGCATGTAATTATGTGACTATTAATGTGTGTTTATTTAATGATGTTGTTTATTAAATGCTTGGATTTTGGTGGGGATTGAATAAAGGGAATTATTTTATTTATCATTTATTTTTGTATGTAGGAATGATTAAAATCTAATAATCATTTCCTTTGAAAATGATTTATTAGGGGCGATCGTGTGGCCTTGTCCTTCTTTCTACCTTAATATATATAAATTTTTTATGATTTGATGCGATGTGTTGAGTAAGTAGAGTACTTTTGTGTTGCCGTTGACCGAAGAGTGCGTTATGTTTTTAGGCAGGGAAGGAGGATGGGCAACAACGATGCTTTAGCTGATGCTGTTAGGCTATGTAATAGCTTAGAACTTGAACCAAAACTGTAATAATAATCCTGATCCCGAAGGTGAGATGTTTAAGAAGCTTGCATTGGTTAAACCACC
Organism: Chenopodium quinoa; assembly: GCF_001683475.1. Taxonomy (NCBI): domain Eukaryota; kingdom Viridiplantae; phylum Streptophyta; class Magnoliopsida; order Caryophyllales; family Amaranthaceae; genus Chenopodium; species Chenopodium quinoa. The sequence continues at coordinate 1,802,495 of NW_018744517.1, forward strand.
ATACTTTAAGGGAGGTGGAGACCCAACTTTTCCGGAGAATTGAATTAGGGAGTTTGATAAGATCTTTGCTACTCTGAATTGCCCTATGAATATGAGAGTTGATCAAGCAGCCATGTATTTGAAGGATGAGGCAGATATTTGGTTGAGGGATTATGGAAATGTGCTTCATGCTGCGGCTAATTTTTGTTGGGAGAAGTTATATTCACCATTCTTAAGGAAGCAAAAGGCTTAATTGTTCATCAATCTGCAAATGAACATGTCGATTACTGAGTACTATAACAAGTTTATGAACTTATCGAGGTTTACTCTTGAAGAAGTGCCTACTGAGGAGTTACAGGCTTAAAGATTTGAGCAAGGTTTAACTAAGCAGTTACAGAAGGACTTAGCTGGAAAGACCTTTAAGACTCTTGATAAGGTTTATGGGAGAGCATCGCGCCTGTACAGTCTGGATGTCAGAAGTGCACCTGAGAAGGAAATTTTGGAGAAAAACGTAAGGATTTTGGGAATTCAAGTAACCAAGGCAACTTCAAGAAGCCACGGAACAAGAATTTCAAGAATAGAAATTTTTAGAACAATGGAGGATCATCTAGAACTACTAGTCAAGTTGAGAGGCATTACAACTACAAGAGGTGTGACAAAGATCGTCCTAGAAATGATTGTGATGGGAACTTAGTTGTGTGTAGGTTCTGTACGAGAAGGTCCGTAGGGAGTTTGAGTGTTTCACAAAATTGAAGCGATAGGGGAATGAGAACAAGTCTTCTCCAACGAGGCATCAAGGAGGGAATTCGAATGGTTATAATGGGAATTCAAAGGCCGCAAATGTTGGCAACAATAACTCTGGGAATCATTGAAAGAATGTCACTCTAGGTCATTTGTCTGTAACGGGCAAGAAGGAAGCTCAAAAGTATTCTGATGTTGTTACTGGTAACTTTTCTATTCATTCCATTTCTGTTAAAGCATTGTTTGATTCTAGAGCACATATTCTTTATTTCTAGTCTTGTTGTGAATGATTTAGAATTAGTTTAACCGAATTCGATTGATCCTATTAGTTTACCTACTGATAAAGTTGTGAGGTGTACTAAGATGCATAAGGGTTTACCTTTGAGGAATGGAGAGACTGATTTTCCATCCAATAATACAGAATTTGAGTTGGGTGACCTTGATGTTATCTTAGGAATAGATTGGTTGGCAACTTATAAAGCTATGATTAATTGTGAAATACAGAAGGTTTATTTAAGGAGTCCTTTAGGAAAAACTGTGTCTTATAGAAGTTTTAGAAAACAAAAAGGATTGGTATTATTACTGCAATGAAGTTGTCGATGTTGGGTTTCATAGTGTCCGACACTACCCGGAAGGATACCCTCCAAAAATCCGCACACAAATTAAAGTAACTAAACATGCATATTAATTAACAATCACATAATTAATTAATAAATAGAGAGAAAGGGAGAAGATCATACCCTTGATGCGTGCTCCGCTCTTTCTTAGAGCTCGTACTTGAAAGCGTAGAGCTTCTCAAATGCGCAAGCCTCCAACGGATCTCACCCTCGAAACTCGACCCGTTCGACCCTTACCCCGAAGCTTAGTCGGGGCTAGACCAAAAGTACTTAGAGTATTAGAACAAAAGTGTTCTCGCTTGCGGAGATCTTTTTAAGTTCACAACTCAAGTGCCCTTTCCCAATGCCAAATGATTGTTATTTATAGGGAAAGGAGCCATTGAATTCCAATCTCCCATCAATGTGGGAAAGTTGGTAAAAAGGCATTTATTCAATTTAATTTAATTTTAAAATTAAATTAAAATGCAAATGAATTAATAAACAACAAGTGTCAAGTGGAGACTAAGGGGTTAGGTGAGGACCAAAAGGGGGGACCACCTTCCCCTTGCTCCCTAAGCAACCCACACAAAGACTTCCCCACACACAACCAATGCGTGCGCGCTAGCTGGTGCTGCAAGCCTTGGGCGCTAAGGTTGCCTTGCTGGCGGCCTGGCCCCTCGGCTAGGCCTACTAGCTGGGCGCTGTGCGTGCACGCAACCCAGCACGCAAGCACGCACAGCCCATAGCCCACGCACGTATTAGGTGGTGGTGGTGCTGCTACTGCGATGCTTCTGCTAGGCTCAACCTAGCAAGCTGCTACCTCGCACGCAAGGCCTTCGTACCAGCCTGCAATAGCAAGCCTCGCTAATGCGGGCTACTATGCGTGGCTGTAACCTGCTATTGCTAACAAGCTCGCACACTCTATACCACCATGGGCGAGGCCCAACGAGCACTTGCGTGATGCTGGCCTTCCGATGGTGCGGCTAGTGCTGCTAGCTCGCCTAGCATATGCGGCCAACCATGTTGGCCTTGCGATGCGCGCAAGGCATGCTCGACATGATGCGGCTGTCTTGGCTAGCTATATTGCCCTTGGCCCTCGGATTGCTCGGGGAATTCCGAAGCTAGGGGTATATTTATAACTTGTTGTTTGCTTGATTTCTCATCTCGTCGATTCCTAAATTCGACTCAACTTACGACGCTCGGTTTCCAAAGCTCTAAGTTCGGAATCCGACGTCTATGTTTGTAGTATTCTAATGATTGATTTATTCCTTCGGATTAATTTTTTGTTTTAGTAAGGTAACTCGATTGGATGTGACCCGAAGTGTTCAGTCAAGATTAAGCTGTAATATTAATTATGCATTAATATTACTGATCGAAAGCGGCCTCTAGCTAGGCATTCCGATCACTTGACCTCACTGAATAATTAGTTTTATAATAATTCCGAATCCTCTATCGGAATAATATACTTGTTCGAATGACACCATTCCTTTCAATCACCCTTTGTCCTTCCTGACAAGTGTGTTATTAGTGTATAGCCTAATTCCTATGTCACTTAATGTCTCTTTGTAACTATAAGGTAAGATTCTTCGTTATCCTTATAACGTCTAGAAGTGTTTCTTGATTTCCTAGTTCGATTGTCAATAAGTAGATTATTTCTAAAATCCATCTGAGCACGAAAATGCATTTTCACAGCCTCTCTCTTCGACAATCCCCATGTACGGCAGACATTTGACAACATCAAAACGGACTAGTACTCAAACAAGAGAAATTACAATACTCATGGTCGAGGAAAGAGGTTCCGATAGCTATAATGGGAAATATACTTATGAGGATTTTAAATCTCTTAAAGTATTCTCATAGGTCGATTCGGTATAGTTCCAAACAAATACCTGTGCAAATGACTTATGACAATCATGTCCTTGTAGATTAAGAAATAGTGCTATAAATCATACTACACACTAATCTGAAGTGGTCATTAGTTGTTCAACATTTAAATGACCTTGATCAGGGATAATTTTCTGTTAAAATATTCAATGTTCACTTAATAGGTGTTTCTTTATCCAAGACATTGTCTTGATACCCTATTTTGAATATTCTCAAAATTCGAATGGACTCACTATTTAATTTTAAACCACAATTAAATAGAAATGGAGTGATAATAATATGAAGAAAATTAAATTATTCCAAAAACGAATGGTACAACATAGTGTTTTACATTAAAATCCTAAAAATTATTAAAACACATGAATAGGGAAATCAAAGCCAATCTCTAAGGTGCCTGATTCCCATTACATTAACGTGCTTGTTGTGTTTCACTTGAGGCAAAGGTTTAGTAAGTGGATTGGATACATTGTCGTCTGTTCCAATCTTACAAATTCTGATTTCACCCTCGAACTTCAATTCCTTATCATGTGAAACCGCCTCTTAACATGTTTGACCTTCTAATGTTGCCTTGGCTCCCTGGCCTAGGCAATAGCTCCATTGTTTTCACAATTGAGATCTATCGGACCCTTGATTGTGGGTACAACATTAAGTTCACCAACGAACTTACGAATCTAAACTGACTCCTAAGCTGCTTCTGAAGCTGCCAATTATTCGGCTTCAGTTATTGAATATGCAGTTACGCTTTTCTTAGAACTCTTCCAGCTAAACGCTCCTCCATTTAGACAGAATATGTACCCTGATTGTGACTTGAAGTCGTCTCATTCAATCTGGAAGCTTGCGTCAGTGTAACCTTTAACAACCAAATCATTACTCCCACCATAGACTAGAAATTTATCCTTGTTACTTTTCAGGTACTTTAGGATATTCTTGGCTGCAGTCCAATGCACCTCTTCTGGGTCTGTTTGGTATCGGCTCGTAGCACTCAAGGCATACAATACATCCGGCCTAGTAAATATCATGGCAGACATGATAGATCCAATAAGTGAAGCATATGGAATCTGATTCATCCTCTCTCGCTCATCAAGTGTCTATGGACACTGCTTCTTGCTGAGAGTTATACCATGTGACATGGATAGGTGCCCTCTCATGGCCTTCTGCATGTTGAATCATGCTAGTACCTTATCGATGTAAGTACTTTAGCTCAATCCAATCCTCTTCTTAGATCTATCCCTATAGATCTTGATGCCCAATATGTATTGTGCCTCTCCCAAGTCGTTCATTGAAAAACACTTTTCAAGCCAAGCCTTTATAGACTCTAACATTGGAATGTTGTTTCCAATGAGTAATATGTCGTCGACATATAAGGCGAGGAATGCAGTGTCTCTCCCACTGACCTTTTTGTAAACACAAAACTCATCTGGATTCTAGATAAAACCAAACTTACTAATGGCTTCATCGAATTGCAGATTCCAACTTATACTTTTTGCTTTAATCCATAAACAAACTTCTTAAGCTTGCATACCTTCTCAGCATTGCTTGGATCAACAAAACCATCCAGCTATGTCAAGTACATAGTTTCTTCCAAAATTCCATTTAGGAAGGTAGTTTTGACGTCCATCTACCATATTTCGTAATCGTAATATGCATCAATTGCTAGGATACTCTGGACAGACTTGAGCATTGCAATTGGTGAAAAGGTTTCATCATAATTAATGCCGTGAATTTTCCTGTAACTTTTTGCCACCAATCTAGCTTTGTATACATATACATTTCCCTCTTTGTCGGTTTTCAACTTAAAAATCCATTTGCAACCGATAGGTGTGTAACCTACGGGAAATCAACCAAGTCCTATACTTGATTTTCAAACATGGAGTCCATCTCGAGTTTCATGGCCTCTTGCCATTTTGCAGAGTCAGGGCTCATCATAGCTTGCCTGTACGTCGTTGGCTCATCTCCATCCATAACTAGGATGTCTTAATCCTCGGTTAATACAAAACCGAGATATCTATCTGGTTGAGATCTTGGCCGTTGCGACCTACGCAGGGTAATAGGTTTAACATTTGCATTGTCGATTTGACTCTGACCAATGTCAACAGTTGCTTCTAAAGCACTTTGATTGTCAATTTAGTTTGTTTGATTTTGTTGCTCGTCCTCTCGAACTTCATCAAGTTCGATTTTCCTCCCATTTGTCATTTTAGAAAAGTGCTCCTTCTCCAAAAAGACAGCATCACAAGGAACAAACACTTTGTTCTCGCATTTGTTGTAGAAGTAATACCCCTTAGTTTCTTTTGGGTATCAACAAAGAAACACTTGAGGTTTTGAAGGAGCTTGGTTCAGTGTTAATGTCGCGATTATAAGTGCGTGTCCCCAGAAAGAGATAGGAAGATTGCTAAGACCCATCATTTATCGAACCATGTCTAACAAGGTTCAATTCCTCCTCTCGGACACTCCATTCCATTGTGGAGTTCCGGGAGGTGTCAACCCTATAAAAATACCATGTTCTTTCAGATGATCGTTGAATTTATGGCTCAAATACTTGTCACCTCGATCCGATCGAAGGGCTTTGATTTTCTTGCCAAGCTGATTTTCTACTTCACTCTGAAACTCTTTGAATTTCTCAAAATATTCAGATTTGTTCGACATAAGGTAGACATATCCATATCTACTATAGTCGTCCGTGATAGTGATAAAGTAGCGATAACCATTCCTTGCGGGTAAACTCATTGGTCCACATAAATCCGTGTGTATTAGGCCCAATAAGTCACTGGCCCTTTCTCCCAACTTGGAGAATGGCTGCTATCACCTTGCCTAATAAGCATCCTTCGCAATTTTCAAACCTTGTATAAGGCCCAATAGCTCCGATACCGCTGTTGGGCTTCGTATTGTCCGACACTATGAGGAATAAAACCCTCCGTAAATCCACACACAAATTAAAGTAACTAAACATGCATACTAATTAACAATCACATAATAAATTAATAAAGAGAGAGAGAAAGAAAAGACCATCATACACTTGATGCGTGCTTCGCTCTTTCTTAGAGCTCGTACTAGAAAGCATAGAACTTTGTAAATGCGCAAGCTAAGCCTCCAACGGCTCTCACCCTCGAGACCCGACCCAAACGGGCCTTATCCTGAAGCTTAGTCAGGGCTTGACCAAAAGTACTTAGAGTATTAGAACGAAAGTGTCCCGTTGTGGAGATCCTTTCAACTTCACAACTCAAGTGCCCTTTCCCCATGCCAAATGATTAGTATTTACAGGGAAAGGGGCCATAGAATTCCAATCTCCAATCAATGTGGGGGAGTTGGTAAAAAGGCATTTATTTAATTTTAATTTAATTTTAAAATCAAATTAAAATGCAAATGAATCAACGAACAACAAGTGTCAAGTGGAGAGCAAGGGGTTAGGTGAGGACCAAAAGGAGGCACTACCCTCCCCTTGCTCCCCAAGCAACCCACACAAACCGGCTTCCCCACACATGGCCAATGCGTGTGCGCTAGCTAGTGCTGCCAGCCTTGGGCGCCAAGGCTGCCTTGCTAGTGGCCGGGCCCCTTGGCTGGGCCTACTTGTTGGGCGTTGTGCGTGCACACAACCCAGCACGCAAGCACGCACAACCTGCAGCCCACGCACAGCCCGCAGCCCACGCACGCATTGTGTGCTGCTGCTGCTGTTGCTGCTGCGATACTTGTGCTAGGCTCAGCCTAGCACGCTGCTACCTCGCGCAAAAGGCCTTCGCACCAGCCCGCAATAGGAAGCCTCGGTGATGCAGATTCCTATGCGTGGTTGTGCACTGCTATTGCTAGCGAGCTCTCACACTCACTGTAACCATGTGCGAGGCCCAGCGAGCACTTGCGTTCTGCTGGCCTTGCGATGGTGTGGCTGGTGCTACTAAATCGCCTAGCATATGCGGCCAGCCATGCTGGCCTTGCGTTGCGCGCAAGGTATGCTCAGCATGGTGCGGCTGCCTTGGCTAGCTATATTGCTCTTGGCCCTCGGATTGCTCGGGGAATTCCGAAGCTAAGGGTATATTTGTAGCTTGTTGTTTGCTTGATTTCTCATCTCGTCCATTCCTAAATTCGATTCGACTTACACTGCTCGGTTTCCGACGCTCTAAGCTCGAAATTTTACGTCTATGTTCGTAATACTCTAATGACTCTTTTAATCCTTCAGATTCATTCGTCATTTCGGTTCGGTTACTCGATTGGGTGTGACCTAAAGAGTTCAGTCAAGATTAAGCTGTAATATTAATTATGCATTAATATTACTGATCGGAAGCGGCTTCTAGCTAGGCATTCCGATCACTTGACCTCACTGAATAATTAGTTTTCTAATAATTCTGAACCCTCTATCGGAATAATACGCTTATTCGATTGACACCATTCCTTTCAGCCGAAACTTATGAGTAAGGGGTATTCGTTGTGTGCAAGACTTAGAAATGAGTAATAAGGTGAATGTGGAAAATGTGCCAATTGTGACTGAGTTTTTGGATGTATTTCCTAAAGAGATTTTTGGGATGCCACCAAAGAGGGAATTGGTGGTTACAATCGATTTGGTTCCTAGAACGACACCGATTTCTAAGGCACCATATAGAATGGCACCTACTAAGATGGGGGAGTTGAAAGTGCAACTGCAAGAATTGTGAGATAAAAGGTATATTAGGCCAAGTGCATCTCCTTGGGGAGCACTTGTTTTGTTTGTGAAGAAGAAAGATAGGAGCATGAGGTTTTGCATTAATTTTAGGGAATTGAATAATTTGACGGTAAAGAATAAGTACCCACTGCCTAGGATCGATGATTTGTTTGATTAATTGAAGGGAGCTTGTGTTTTCCAAGATTGATTTACGTTCGTGGTACCATCAATTGAGAGTTGTTGATAAGGATATACCTAAGATTGCTTTTAAGACTAGATATGGGCACTATGTATTTACTGTCATGCCTTTTGGGTTAACCTATGCACTTGCAATCTATATAGATTTGATGAATCAAGTGTTCCATGAGTATTTACATAAGTTTGTGGCTGTTTTTATTGAAGATATTTTGGTACACTCGAAAAGTCAGGAAGAACATAATCAGCATTTGAGGAATGTGCTGAGAACGCTTAGAGACAACAAGTTGTATGCTAAGTTTTCAAAGTGCGAATTCTGGTTAGACAAGGTTGCATTTTTTGGACATTATGTGTCTAAAGAAGGTGTTTTCGTGGATCCTGCAAAGGTTCAAGATGTAAGTGAGTGGCCTACACCTAAGAATGTGTCTAAATAAGTAGTTTCTTGGGAAAGCTGGCTATTACAAAAGGTTTGTAAAAGATTTTTCGAATATTGCTAGACCATTAACTACCCAGATGAAAAAGGAAAGTAAGTTTGAATGGGATGAGAAGTGTGAACTAGCCTTTCAAACTCTTAAAGAGCGTTTAACCATCGCACCTATTTTAGCTTTACCTGATGGAAGTAATGGATTTGAAGTTTATAGTGATGCTTCGAAGAATGGTTTAGGGTGTGTGTTGCAACAAAATGGGAAGGTGATAGCTTATGCTTCTCGCCAACTCAAACCTTATGAAGTTAATTACCCTACACATGATCTTAAGCTTGCAACTATAGTGTTTGCATTGAAAATTTGGAGACAATATTTGTATTGGGTAAGGTGATGTTTACAGATCATAAGAGTCTCAAGTATATATTCACTAAGAAAAATCTCAATATGAGACAGAGGCGTTGGTTAGAGTTGTTCAATAACTATGATTTAAGCATACAATACCATGAAGGGAAAGCAAATGTTGTTGCGGATGCCTTGAGTAGGAAATCAAGTCATGGTGTGAGTGCTTTAATCATGCTTGACGAGTTATCGTGCCTAGGGCATCAAGACCAAGCGTCGTAAAATCAACAAGCAACAAGTTCGAGCGTAGTCATAGCATCACAATGGCCTAGCTATGTGGACGCTAGGCTAGCTCAAGCTAGCATGCACTTTGCATGGCTAGGCGCAAGCCTAGACGCACCATGTGTGTTAGGCGCACCTTGCGTGCTAGGCGCACAAGGCACCACCATCGCTAGCACTAGGTGCTTGCGTGTGTGTGTGCCTTGCATGGCAACACCATCGCAGCACCATGCGTGCCTATGTGTGTGCGTGCCTCGCATGGCAGCAGCATGCGTGCTGGCTTGCGGGCGTGCCTTCGCATGGCAACACCAAGCAGCAGCAGCACGCTGTGCTTGCTGTGGGTGCAGGCGTGTGTGTGCATGCCTTCGCATAGTTGCGTGCTTACGTGCATGCCTTCACATGGAAGCACCAAGCACAGCTAGCTAGGAGCATTGCCCAGGCAGCAAGCAGCAAGCAGCGAGGGCTTCGCCCAGTGCCCAGCAGCAAGCAACATGCGTGGCTCGCTAGCAGCACGCATGTGCTAAGTGTGCTGGCTGGTGCATGCTGGCTGTGCTAGCTAATGCGTGCTGGCTCTGCTAGCTGCGCACAGGCTGGCAGTGCCAGCTGAGCAGCAAGGTGGGCTGAGAGCTCACCTCTTGCTTGATGCCGGTTTGAGGAGAGTGGGGACCAAGGCTTTGAGCCATGCCTTGGGGAGCAAGGCAATGGTCCCCCCATGGTTATGGTCCTCACCTAACCTCTCCTCTCCTCATGCCACTTGTTGATTTGTAATTGCATTGTTTTATAATTTATTTTGGAATTAAATAAATTAGTGAAAAATGCAACTATCCCACATTGATCATGAATGGGAAGAGCAAGTTGCATTTCCCTATAAATACCCCATGATTGGGCATTTGGAAATCAACTTGAGTGGAACTCAAAAAGGCATCTCTTATTATTAAGAAAACTTTTAAGTTCGTAAAACTCTAGTTTTATACTTGGTCAAGTCTTGACTAACCCTCGAGGCGAAGATCGTTCGGGTCGGGTCGTGGGTACGAGCAGTTGGAGGCCGTCACGCTTGTGAGGCTTTGAGGTTTAAAGTAAGAGCTCGGTTTACGAGCGAAGCATGCTTCAAGGGTATTACTTCTTTGTCCCTTTTCTTAATTATTGTTTAATTATGTTGATGCATGCTTTATTGCTTTAATAATTGGGGCGGGTCTTGGCGGGTTTCTCTTCCGCGTAGTGTTGGACGCTACGAAACCCAACAGCGGTATCGGAGCCGTGCTCTTTTTAATTATTGCAATTTGTAATTAATTAAGTTGATTTAAAATGGATTTAAGTTTCTGGTTGTGCTGTCTAATTGGATTAGAAGCTCATTATAATTAATTTTAAAACTCGTATTTTACTTAATTTTTCTGTTGAACCCAGATTTCGACTTAAAAATAGTGATTTTTGGGTGGAATCGATGTACTAAATCTTTATGATCCTTCTAGGGTTGTCCAGAAGCCAAAATCCTCCCATAAATATGTTTTTCGAGGGGTTTTTCGTTTTGATGAAATTTTTTAAATCTTTATGCCTTAATTAATTTATGCATGTTAAGGGTAGATTTAATGTATGGTTGCATCCCTAATCTACTGCAATTATAAACCCTTTTAAGCATGGTTATGAAGTCATAATGTGTGCTTAAGTTGGTATGTTCAATTTCTCACATAAACTTGTTATTTCACAATCATTCAAATAAATTGCATTAGAGTGTGAATGTTTATTGTAAATGTGACATTTTAAAGTTTCTTGTATATTAAAGATCCAATCTTTGAGTGTTTAAGTGGTTAGAACTTTGATTCTAAATTCCATGGTTGAACTAATTTTTGGATTTAATCATTTCGTGTTGATTAAAGTCCTTAAAGTTCAAGTACTTGTGATTGAATCTTGATTAATCTTCATATTGGAAGATGTAATTTTGTTATTTTACACAAGTTAAAAGTTTGAAAACTTTTCCTTGGATGATTGGTTTTATTTTCCAACTCCCTATTTTGTCAAAACTCATTATCAATTTGCATATTGGTCAAATTAATTTTGAATGTAGCCCTTCAATATGAAAGTTTAAAGAAAGACCTAAATTATTTCAAAAGGATAATTTTTTATGATTTAGGCTTGTGCACAATTAAAATTGAATTTAATTAAGTTGGACTTATTCTAATTTCATTTTTCCCTATATAATTCTAAAATAAATTTAGAATTAATTTTATGTCACACGTAAATCGGGATTAAAATCTCGAGAATCGGCATGCAAATCGAGGCAAAAACATCCGAGCGTCACCAAGGCTAGCTAGGCTGCCTAGTAGCCTACATGTGGCTGCCTATGGTGCGCACAAGGGCTGTGCCTTGAAATGGCGCTGCTATGTGGCGAGGAAGTGTTGGTGCGCTGATGCTTCTACGTGGCCTAAGCTGCTCGATGCTTGGGGATGCTGTTGGGGAGCATGGTAGCAAGCCCTAGCTAGCCCACCACTCGCTGGCAGGCGCCAGCATGGGCAGCATGCATAGCAAGCTGCTAGTGCTAGCCATCGTAGCTTGCTATGCTGGGCGCATCATGCTAACACAAAGCATCACGCACATCCTATGGGCTGCCTAGCAGCCATGGTGCGGAACCCACAAGCATTAAGTGGGACGTTTTTTGCTTAAGTTTTGGGCAATCGACTTTTGCAAAATTTTGCCGTTTTTAAATTTATTTAAAAATTTTAACGAGGTTAGACCTCGTTTTTTCGGCTCTTGCAAATTTTTAATTTTGACAAAAATTTGGGTTTACCGGCTTAATTAATTACATTAATTAAGTTGGATGCGGAATTTTGTGGGAGCTTATATTTTTTCTTGAACAAATTGCGCCTTAATAAACACAATATGTTAAACAACTTTGACTAGTTTTAATTAGACGTGTTAATCGGATTAACCACCTAAGTTAGTTACTAGTCTTCGCGTGTTGTGCATTATTACTTGTTTTTCGTTATAAAATGCATGGGCCATTCACATATAGTGAATGGATGAATGGAAATATATTGTTTCACAGGTTTCGTGAAAATGGCAACTAGTGGGGCCCGATTAGGATAGAAAATACGGACTGCGTTCCGTTACGTATTTTTGTAAATCTAAATATTGTCTGCGTACCGTTGAATATTTTTATACCTTAATATTTAGATTAATCCTAGTCGTAGTAGCTAGTAATTTTATTTTGGCGAAGATGTCTCGAGACGGCGTTTCGATGAAGACGAGCAAAGATGAAGACCCTTGAAGATTTGAAGATTTCAAGGGGTCATGCTAGTTTCCAAATGCATCTATTTTATGCTTTATATATATTATTGTGTTTATATATATATTTGAATATTAGATGCCTGTCTAGGATTTCAAATGTTGAGATGATTAGTTAAGTTCACTTAAATCAACAAACATAGAAACCCTAGGTTCCTTATAATATTGAGCTAAAATTTACTGTTCCAAGAACAACACTTACCGAACTAAGCGCGTACATGATGGGCTGCACCAAAGCAAGGCATACTAGGTATACGAGTTGGTCTTGGTTATGCTAAACGATATCAGTAAGGAGTCATTAGATGACATGGGAAAAGAGATAAAATGTCAAGAATGCATTAGATGCAACGTTTTATCAAACCGAGAGTAGCTTAGAGCTATTAGCAATTGGATTGCTTACCCTAAAATATTAATTGTTAAGATAAGCCAAAGCATGCTTATTCACTTTTTAATTTTTTGGGATCTCGGAATCATTTTATTCTCACCAAAAGGGACAAATTATTAATGCGTGGATAAAATGCTCAATAAGATTGAAAATTTGCATGAACGCTTTTATATTTCAAACTTATTGGTTCATGAATGGTTTTTCATTTCAAATTTTTTCAATTGTACAAACATGTTTTCAAGTAACTCAAAAAACAATTCTATGTGCCCGAAACTCCCCAACAAATTTTTGCCTTAACTTGGTCAACTTCAAGGAGTGGGAGGAGGAACTGAGGAAAACTCTTCGGAATTGTTCCTTGGAGTACACTCTTGATACTCCCATTCCAAGCATCTTCTCTAAGGGGATCATGACCGATGAGGCTCATGAAAAATGGTCCTCCGATTGCAAGAAAGTCTCACGACTTATGGCTAACTCCATCCAGGAAGAATGGAAAGAAAAGCTCTCCTTCTATCTACTAGATATTTTCCTCAAATCATTGGAGGATGTTGTCAATGTAAGAGTCACCAAGAGTGACAATGGCAACTATGATGGAATCATGTTTGATTTGACTAGGTCACACTCAAACATGAAGATAAAGCCACCGAATGTGGGTTGTCTTGCTAAGGTAAGGCGTCGGCTTTGGACAAAGGTCTACAATGCCAAATTGAGACCCGACATGCTCCCCAAGGCCCTTGATTGGTCCCCACAATCATGCACAAACCGACACAAGATTGTTGGGCTGGCAGCCAGCTAGTGCTGCCAGCTAGCACCAGCCAGCAACCCCCTCATCACCCCAGCCAGCATATGCATGCTGTGTTGGGCGATGCTTGTGCTGCTGCTGCGTGCTACTACTAGTGCTAGTGCTAGGCGCTGCTAGCGCTGGCCCTTGCCTCTGTCGCACACGCACACGCACGCGCTTTACGCATAGCCACTCGCACCCTACGCACAGCCAGCCCAGCCAGCGAGCCTAAGCATGAAAGGCCCTACCATGCGTGCTGGGCGATGGTGCAAATGCACACGCACGCACGCAAGCCCTTAGCATTGCGATGGTGCTGTGCGTGGTGCTAGGCCTGCGATGGTGCCTGGGCTGCGTGCTGCGATGGTTCAATAGGCCTAGGCACAAGCACACGCATATACGTAGAGGCCCAACATTGCGATGGTTGCGCTTGGTGCGTGTGGCCTGTAATGGTGCCTAGGCACTCGCCCACGCCAAGCGTGCTGTAATGCGAGGCAAGCACCCATGCTAGACCATTGTGATGCTACGGCTACGCTCGTACTTGTCGCTTGTGATTTTATGACGCTCAGCCTCGACGCCCTAGGCTCGATATCCGATGTCTGTATTCGTAAAACTCTGTCGACTCATTAAATCCTTTCGGATTAATTTGTCGTCTCGGATCGGTTGTTCGATTGGGTTCGACCTGAAGGGTTCAGTAAAGATTAAGCTGTAATATTAATTATACCTTAATATTACTGACCGGAAGCGGCCTCCACCTAAGCATTCCGATCACTTGACCTTAGTGAAGAATTAGCTTTGTAATAATTCTAAACCCTCTATCAGAATAATACACTTTTTGGAAGGACACCATTCCTTTCAATCTCCCACTTGTCCTTCTAGACAAGTGTGCATATAGTGTATAGCCCATTTCCTATGTCTCTTAATGTCTCTTCGTGAACTATAAGGTAAGATTCATCGTCATCCTTATTACGTTCAGAATTGTTTCTCGATCTCCGAGTTTGACTGTCAATAAACAAATGATTTCTAAAATCCATCTGAGCACGACCATACATTTTCACAGTCTCGCTCATCGAGCGGCCTTGTAAAGAACAAAGACATATTCCCTATTTTTGATAGGGGTACATTCCCAGTCTTATACTGTAAGTTTCTCTTACTAAGAGGACCTAATCTCCCGAGTGTTCCCGTTATGATCCCCAGTTACGACAGACGTTAGGTAACATCAAAGAGATTAGTACTCAAACAAGAAAACTTCACAACACTCATGGACGAGGAAACGAGTTCCAATAGCTATAATGAGGAATGTATTTTTGACAATTTTAAATCTCTTAAAGTACTCTCATAGGTCGATCCAGTGCAGTTCCATACTTGCACCTGTGCAAATGATTTATGACCATCATGTCCTTGCAGCACAAGAAACGGTGCTGTAAATCATACTACACACTAATCTCTGGTGGTCATCAATCGTCCATCAGTTAGAAGACCTCGATTAGGGATATTTTTCGATTTAAATACTCAATGTTTACTTAACAGGTGTTTCTTTATCCAAGACATGGTCTTGATACCCTATTTTGAATATTTCCATAAATCGAATGGACTCATTATTTAATTCTAAACCACAATTAAATAGCAATGGAGTGAATGATAATTTTACACAAAATTAATTACTCCATTAATGAATGGTTTCAATACAGTGTCTTACATTAAAACAACCAGTTTAATTAACACACTTGTACAGGGAATTTCAAAGCCAGTCTCCGTTGTGCTTGATTCCCATTGCCTCAATGTGCTTGTTGTGTTTTACTTGAGGCAAAGGTTTAGTCAAAGGATCGGCCACATTATCATCCGTGCCGATCTTGCAAATTATGATTTCACCTTCGGATTTCCATTCCGTTATCATGTCAAATCGCCTTTGGACATATTTGACCTTCTGGTGCTCTCTAGGCTCTCTAGCCTGAGCGATAGCTCCATTGTTGTCATAGTAGAGATCTATCGGACCCTTGATGGAGGGTACAACACCAAGTTCACTAATGAACTTGCGAATCCAAACAGCCTCCTTAGCAGCTACTGAAGCAGCCAAGTATTCGGCTTTAGTTGTAGAGTCTGCAGTTGTGCTCTGCTTGACACTCTTCCAGCTAAATGCTCCTCCATTTAGGCAAAATATGTACCTTGACTGTGACTTGAAGTCGTCTCTTTCAGTTTGGAAGCTAGCGTTGGTGTAACCTTCAACAACCAGGTCTTTATGGCCACCATAAACCAGGAATTTATCCTTGTTCCTTTTCAGGTACTTCAGGATATTCTTGGCCGAAGTCCAATGTGCCTCTCCTGGGTTTGATTGGTATCGGCTCGTACCACTCAAGGAATACAAGACATCTGGCCTGGTAAATATCATGGCATACATGATCGACCCAATTAGCGAAGCATATGGAATCTTATCCATTCTCTCTCGCTCAACAGGTGTCTGTGGACACTGTTTCTTGTTGAGAGTTACGCCATGGGACATGGATAGATGCCCTCTCTTGGCATCCTCCGTGATGAATCGTGCTAGTACTTTATCAATGTAAGTACTCTGGCTCAAACCAATCATCCTTTTAGATCTATACCTATAGATCTTGATGCCCAATATGTACTGTGCCTCTCCTAAGTCCTTCATTGAATAACACTTTCCCAACCAGCCCTTTACGGACTCCAGTAATTTTGTGTTGTTTCCAATAAGCAGTATGTCATCGACATATAGGACTAGGAATGCGATGTCACTCCCACTGACCTTCTTGTATACACAAGATTCATCTGGATTCTTGATAAAATGAAACTTGCTTATAGCTTCATTAAATCGCAGATTCCAACTCATGCTGGCTTGCTTTAGTCTATAAATGGACTTCTTAAGCTTGCAAACCTTTCCAGTGTTGCTTGGATAAACAAAACCTTCTGGCTGTGTCATATACACATTTTCTTCCAAAATCCCATTTAGGAAGGCGGTTTTGACATCCATCTGCCACATTTCATAATCGTAATATGCAGCAATCGCTAGAATAATCCGAACAGACTTTAGCATTGAAACCGGTGAAAAGGTTTCATCATATTCAATCCCGTGGATTTGTCTATAACCTTTTGCCACCAGCCTAGCCTTGTATATCGATACATTTACATCCTTGTCTGTCTTCTTTTGAAGATCCATTTGTAACCAATGGGTGTGTAACACTCGGGCAAATTCACCAATTCCTAGACTTGATTTTCAGACATGGAGTCCATCTCGGATTTCATGGCTTCTTGCCATTTAGCAGAGTCAGGGCTTGTCATATCTTGCTTGTAAGTCGCTTCTTTCCATGACTAGGATGTCTTGATCATCGGTTAAGACAATACCGAGGTATTTGTCTGGTTGAGATCTTTGTCGTTGCGACCTACGAAGGATAATAGGTTTAGCATTTACATTGTATATTTTATTCTGATCAATCTTCTCAGCTGCTTCCAAATTACTTAGATTGTTAGTTTTATCAGGTTGACATTGTTTCGTCGAGTTCGATTTTCCTCCCACTTGTCATTTTGGAAAGGTGTTCCTTCTCCAAAAAGACACCATCACGAGCAACAAAAAATTTGTTCTCGGATTTATTGTAGAAGTAATACCCTTTGGTTTCTTTTGGATATGCCACAAATAAACACGTATCCGATTTGGGGTGAAGAGGAGAGGAATGGAGCATCTGCCTCAGGTATCTTCCTAAACACTTGTGAATTAAGCTTATCATAGGTATTAGATACCAAGTATGACTCACTTTATGTTGCCTTTTCAGGGACCAAGTGAGAAGTTTATCAAGTGTTGGTGCATGGACAAGTAGATGACGAAGATGGTTTTTTGGTCGTGCTTGCATGCACTATTTTGTCTATGACATGTAATTAAACTAATCTTAGTTTTTCATCATGCTTTTGAACATAATATGATCTATGGTGTTGGACACCTAGTTATTTTGCATGTAAGACTTTGACAATAGTTGTTTCAAAATTGTCTTGCAAATATATGTTCAATGGAAATTGCATGTTTTTACATATGATTAGACAAAAGTTGATACCGATAACTAAGGCATCTAAGAATTCAACTTCGTTAAGAAACATTAGTAGATATGGCTATATCTAATTAATGTCAAATAAATCTGAATCCTTTGACAAATTCAAAGAATTTCAGAAAGAAGATTAAAATCAACTTGGCAAGAAAATTAAATCACTTCGATCGGATCGAGGTGGCTAATATTTGAGCCATGAATTCTGATTAGAGGATTTTTCCCTACCAATCACCGTCTGACAAGTGGACCAATCAGGTTCCGCCATGTGTCCGCCACGTGGGCCAAATAGGAGCCTCCCACGTGTTAGGTACTGATCAGTCCCTCATGGACCTGTTACGACATGACGCGTGTCCACCCCATTCCAAATGGGAAAACCGGCCACCTAGGCCTAAAGTCTTATGGAAGCCCAATAGGTCCTAGATTAACTTAAACCTAAGACACACACGCATCCCAAGGCATATAAATACCTTCATTAATCCTCATTAAAGGGGGATTACGCCAATTAATTACTCTTACCAAGAGAGAACACTTTACCTTTTTCTGCCTTTATTACTCCTAAAGGAAGTACTAACTTGATCGTCGGAGGCGGAAATCCATCCACCCGGAGTCTCCGTTGTTTTGCAGGTACAAGCGCACAGTTCCAGTCTCGGAATTGTAACTCTCCGTAGGACATCAGAAAACCCCGAAACATTTTGGCGCCGTATGTGGGGAGAGTACTTTCGAGATGGCATCACAGTCTGTACCGAATCCAAAAGAGAGGCGTCCAGTGGACGACCCTCAAGTCTACTTAGACCAAGATACTAAGAATGAGGTCGAGGTTGAAGCACACACGGCCTCAGACGGGACCCTAAGGGCCTAACGCACCCGTCACACCGAAAGGAAAGAAGGGGTAGATTACCAAGATGGACCTAGCAATCTAGCCGGCTCACCGCCTAATCAGCAACAGGCGGCTGAAGAATCTGCTCCTATTACAAGAAATGAACTCATGACTTTCATGAGGGGGTTCAAGGGAGAGATCCAAGAATTGATTAATAAGAAGATGCCTGCTACCTCCAAGGAGCAGTCGGCTAGAAAACTTTCTCAGTTAGGAGGAAGGAAGCCTGTACAAGGTCGAGAGGCGACCCCCACCCTAACTCTAGGAAGTGGGAGCCGCCTGTGATCGATTTAACAAAGTATCGTTTACCCTCACCAGGGAAGAAAAAGCCCATTCATCATGTACAAGCAGATGGGTCAAAGAAAACATACTCAGATGCTCGGCTGTTGCTAGAGCGGAAGAAGAATGACCAACTGTCAGAGTCGGCCTCCACTTCAGATTTCCAAGATAGTCTGCACAATACCTCTATGAGGTATACTCAGTCAAATTATGAGAGTTAGACAGGCGGTACCTCTTGTCGGTCTGGATTTCATAAAGAACAGGCGGTACCAAACATGCCATACGTACCGCAACAACAACACTTTTTGCAGCCTCCTTTGTTTGGAGGACAGGCGGAAAAAAGCGTCCAACCTTTGGAATGGCAACTACGGTTGCTAAGACTTGGAGAACAGCCGTCCGCTTTCTCCAACGAAATTACTGAGGCCGCCCAGCCGACCAAAGTTAAGAATGTGCTACTAGGCGCCTATGATGGCACTACTAACCCTGAAGACCACTTAATGGCGTTCACCAACCTAATGTACCTTCAAGGGTTTGATGATCCCACTTGGTGCAAGTTTTTCCCTGCAACTCTCAAAGGAATCGCACAACAATGGTTCGGCAACCTGCCGACTGGTTGTGTGAATAATTTAAGGACGCTTGCCTACTTGTTCACCTCCAATTTTGCTATGAACATTCCTACAAAGAAGACAACCCTTGATTTAGGGACCATTCAGCAAGGTGAAAAAGAGGGGTTCCGTTCATACATCAGGCGGTTCAACCTGATGAGAATTCAAATTCAAGGGCTGCCGGATGAGGTAGCCTACACTGATTTTTTTCAGAGGTCTTAAGGATGGGTCGACCTTCAAGTTTGACCTGGTCCGAAAGAGGGTTGCAACTCTCCAGGAAGCATTGATTGAAGCTGAAGCCTATATACAGGTGACTGATCTCTGCAATGTTGGAAAGTAGTTGGACGGAAGGAGGTCTGACAAAAAATAAAGCTGATCAATGCAGCCGGCCAATAAAGATGAGAAAAAGAGGAAAGAAGTCTGGGCGGCCGACTCTTCAGGACAGCCGGCCCAGAAAAAGAAGAAAGAGTTCAAACCATACTCTCCAAAGTATGTGTTCAGCAAGGATAGCCAAGCCATCCTGAAAGAAATCAAGAGCCGGATCTCAATCGAGAAGCCGGCCCCCATGAAGGGTTTTGCAAGCAATCGGAACCAGGATAAGTTCTGTCATTATCATGAAGATGTTGGTCATGAAACAAACAAATGTATCAGCCTCATACGCTACCTGGACGGCCTGGCTGAAAATGGCGACCTTGACTCCTATGTCAAGAAATCTAAGGGGAATGCTCCCCCAAAGAACAAGCAGTCGGCCAGAAAGAATCATCAGCAGGACGACAGTTCTGATACAGATAATGCATTTGTCTACACTATAGCAAGCGACTTCTCAGGAGGCGGCCCCACTATCAAAGGCAACAAAGACAATATCAGGCGGCTAGATGTTAATTCCGTTCATCTAGAACGGACCGCCAAGAGTTCATTCCCAGAGATTGTTATCTTAGAGGAAGATCTGGGAGGTGTTAGGGGGCCGCATGATGACCCCATTGTCATTGAATGCAAGGTGGCCAACCAAAGAGTTGGCCGCATCCTCATAGATACCGGTAGTTCTTCTGATCTCATTAGTAGCAAGTGCTTGGGAAAGCTCAAGTACCAAACTGAGTGTGTACATCTGGTATCCCACCATTTAGTAGGGTTTGGATGAGGAGTCGTACACCCGGTAGGACGAGTGGATCTACCCATCCGCTTCGGTGAGAAAGGGAAGGGCCTTCACATGGTGGTTCGGTTCTTAGTGGTTGAGGAACTCTCGGTCTATAACATGATCTTGGGACGACCCACCCTAAACAACTCTAAAGCTGTCATTATCCCTTCTCTTATGCTGCTCAAATTTGACAAGGATGATGGAACAGTCGGCTCCCTAAGGGGAGATCAGAAGATGGCTCGAGAGTGTTACCTCTCGGATATCAAACCCACTATGGCAACTGCTGGCCCAAGTGGTGATAAAACTGACCTTGAACCTGTCAAGGAGGATGCACCTGCTCAAAAAGCGGGCGGCAAGAAAAGAAAGGTTGCCCAATTAGGGGCCGAGAGAAGAGAAAAAAGATAGCAATCACTGGCAGAGGAGCGGTCGGATGAATTTCGCCCTCAGCCGACTGGTGAGCATACGGATGTTGTGCTGGACGACTCACATCAGAACCGAACAGTCAAGGTTGGAATGACTGCTCTTGAAATATTGGGTGAAGATTTTCACCAACTTTTGAAAGAATTCAAAGACATTTTTGCATTCGAAGTTCATGAAATGTCAGGCAAAAGAAGCGGAACCATGGTGAAGAAAGAAGTCAGGCGGCAGCCGCCGAGGTTAAAAAGCTGCTTGATGCAGGGTTCATTCGGCAATGTTACTTCCCTGACTCGGTTGGAAATGTGGTACTGATAAAAAAGCCGAATGGTACCTGGCAAATGTGTGTGGTCTACACTGATTTGAATAAGGCGTGCCCCAAAGATAGCTATCCACTGCCAAAAATTGACAGTCTGGTCGACTCAACAGTCGGCCAGGCTTTAATGAGTTTCATGGACGCCTACTCTGGCTTCCATCAGATCCCTTTGTGGAAGAAAGATCAGGAGAAGACGGCCTTCGTCACTGATCAAGGGCTATATTGTTACACGGTACTGCCGTTTAGTTTGAAGAACGCCCCGGCCACTTTCCAAAGAATGATAAATACGGTCTTCTTTGACCAAATTGGAAGGAATGTCGAGGCACACATAGATGATATGATTGTAAAGTCCAAGCTTCAGACGGACCATCTGGCGGACCTCCGAGAAACATTCACCACACTCAGGCGGCACCATGTCATGCTCAATCCCAAGAAGTGTGTTTTTGGAGTTGCGTTTGGGAAGTTTCTCGGATTCCTCATCAATCAAAGAGGTATAGAGGCGAACCCTGAGAAAGTACAGGCAGTCATTGACATGCAGTCGCCCCGCACCATCCGAGAGGTTCAGAAGTTAACAGGTTGTCTGGCGGCTTTGGGAAGATTTCTCAGCCAGTTAGGCGACAAGTGCCTTTACTTTTTTTAGGAAATAAAGAAGAAAGCAAGGTTTGAATGGGGGCCGGATGCTGAGGATACCATCCAAAAACTGAAAGTTCACTTGCATTCCTTGCCAAGGCTGGTCAGTCCCCTGCCAAAAGAAGTGCTTTACATGTATCTAGCAGTATCTGACCATGATCTAAGTGTCGTACTCTTTGCTGAAAGAGACGGCTGCCAGCTCCCGGTCTACTTTATCATCCATGTGTTGAAGAATGCCGAGTTGAGGTACCCTTAGTGGAAAGATTCGGTCTTGCTCTTTTCATGGCCGTTAGAAAGTTGAAGCCTTACTTTTTGGCACATTCAGTTGTCGTGTACACAGATCAACCAATCAAGCGGCCACTGACAATTATGGAGTCGTCTGGCCGGATGATCAAATGGGCAATAGAGATTCAGAGCCTCGAAATCACATTCGAGCCCAGGAAAGCAGTAAAGGTCAAGCCTTTGCTGATTTTCTAGTAGAGATGACTCGGCCCTCTGATTCTCAAATTCCGGATCAAGTCTTGAAGGTCTATGTGGACGGGAGCTCCACCTCAAATGGTTGTGGAGCAGGCGTCATATGTCAGTTGCCAGAGGGCGACAGGTGTGAGTATGATTTACGTTTCAACTTCCAAGCCTCGAACAATGAGGCAAAATATGAAGCTTTACTGGCCTGTATCCGTATGTGCAAGGCGGCTGGGGCAAGAAAGATAGACGCTTGCTCTGATTCACAATTGATAGTGAGTCAGTATAATGGCAAATACGAAGCAACCCATCCGGCCATGATCAAATATTTGCAGACGGTACGACAAGCAGTCGGATCTCTTGAAGAGTTTCATCTGGCTCAGGTGCCTAGATCTGAAAATAATAAGGCGGATGCTCTCTTAAAGTTGGCCTCCTCGGCCTCCTGTGACACTCCAAGAACCGTCTTCTGGGAAGTAATGGAGAAGAGAAGCATTGAAGAGGATCCTATTGGAATTCTGGATCGAAGTTCAACCTGGATGGACCCAATCAGGGCACCTTGCCGAATGGATCCTAACAGACGGCACCTTGCCGGATGATCATCACCAGGCGGCGTCACTGAAAAAACGAGCGTCCAATTTTGAGATAATAAAGGGGGAACTCCACAAGATAGGTTACCTTCAACCTTTCTTGAAATGTGTTACCCTAGAAAAAGGGCGAGAGGTCTTAGAAGATCTGAACTCTGGATATTGCGCCTCTCATATAGGCGGCAGGTCGCTTGCTGACCGAGCAAGGCGGCAGGGTTACTTCTCGCCTACCTTAGAAGCAGACGCCATGGAATTGGTGAAAAAATGTGACAAGTGTCAAAGGTCTGGCAAATTAATTCACCGACCAGCTACTGATCTCACTACCATCCATAGTCCACTACCGTTTGCTAAGTGGGGCATGGATATCTTGGGTCCCTATACACCTGTTACAGGCGGAAGGAGGTACATACTTGTTGCATTCGACTACTTCACCAAATGGGTAGAGGTTGAGGCTATTAAGGGAATCAAGACGAAGGATGTGATTTCGTTCATCTGGAAAAATGTCATCACTCGGTTTGGGTGCCCATGTCTATGGTTTTTGATAACGCCTGTTCTCAAAAGTTGGTTGGGAGACCAAGGCATCTCACACTGTTTTGCATCAGTCATCCGTCCTCAAGCAAACGGCCAAGTAGAAGCTTTCAACAAGATCATCTCAGATGGACTTAAGAAGAAGATTGAACGAGCAAGCAACCTATGGGCAGACGAACTACCACATGTTCTCTGGGCCATTAGGACGACTGAAAAAGGGTCGACTGAAGAAACTCCATTGCACCTAACCTATGGTGCAGAAGATGTTCTTCTAATTGCACACTATGAGCCGACTCTTCGCGTAATGTTGTATGATGAAAAGTCGAACAGGGAGTCCATGCGCCTGGCGTTGGACTCACTTCCAGAAAAAAGGGGCAATGCAGCCCAGCGCCATGAAATCTATCGCCTGAGAATGACAAGGTCACACAATAAAAGGGTGCATAGGCGTCCACTCAACGTGGGTGACTTTGTACTAAGAAAAATGGAAGCAGTCGGTAGGGCTAATGAGTCGGGTAAGCTAACTCCCAACTGGGATGTGATTAGGGGATTTTTCCCCACCAATCACCATCTAACAAGTGGACCAATCAGGTTCCGCCATGTGTCCGTCACATGGGCCAATAGGAGCCTGCCATGTGTCAAGCAATGATCCGTCCACCATGGACCAATTACGACACGACACGTGTCCTTCCCATGACACCTGGGATAACCGGTCACCTAGGCCCAACTCCCGAGGGAAGCCCAATCAGCCCAAGGTTAACCTAAACCTAGATTGACACGTTTCCCGAGGTTATAAATACCTCCCTTAATCCTCATTAAGGGAGATAACACGCTAAAAAGCAGATTACACACATTAAACACTCTCACCTAGAGAGACCCAATCACTTTAATTTCCGCATTAATTACTCCTTAATCAAGTACTAACTTGACCGTCGGAGGCGGATCTCTAATCATCTGGAGCATCCGTTTGTTTTGCAGGTACAAGCGTCCGGTTCCAGTCTCGGAATTGTAACTCTCCCGCAGGACATCAGAAAACCCCGAAACATTTGGCGCCGTCTGTGGGGAGAGTACTTCTGAGATGGAATCCACGTCTGTACCGACTCCTGAAGAGAGGCGTCCCCTAGACGACCCTCAAGTTCAGTCGGACCACGATACTGAGAATGAATTTGAAGTTGAAGCTCACACAGCTTCAGACGGGACCCTAAGGGCCCGACGTACCCGTCATACCGAAAGGAGGGAACGGGAACATCTTCAAACTGGAAGTGAGCCAGCAGGCGCACCGCCTGTTCGGCAGCAGTCGACTGATGGGTCTGCTCCCATCACAAGGAACGAACTCATGACCTTCATGAGGGACTTCAAGGGAGAAATTCAAGAGTTGATCAACAAGAAGCCGCCTGCTCTGGACAAGGAGCAGTCGGCTAAGAAACCCTCCACTTCACTGAAGAGGAAACCAGTTCAAGGGCGAGAGGCGACCCCTGATCCTAAATCTAGGAAGTGGGAGCCACCTGCCCTTGATTTCACAAAATACTGTTTTCCTACTCCAGGAAATAGGAAACTTGTTCGTCATATTCAGGCGGACGGGTCGAGGAAAACATACACAGACGCTCGGCTACTGCTAGAGCAGAAGAAGAGTAGCCGATTGTAAGAGTCGGCCTCTACTTCAAACTTCCAAGACAGTCTGCGAAATACCTCGATGAGGCATACTCAGTCGTATCATGAGAGTCAGTCAGACGGCACCTCCCGTCAGTCCGGCTTTCATAGCGACCAGACGCTACCAAACTTACCGTTTGTACCGCAACAACAGTATTTTTTATAGACAATATCAGACGGTTAGATGTAAATTCCGTTCACCAAGAACGGCCCTCCAAATATTCATTTCCTGAGATTGTCATCACTGAAGAAGATCTAAGAGGGGTAAGAGGGCCGCATGACGACCCTATCGTTATTGAATGTAAAGTGGCCAACCAGAGAGTTGGCCGAATCCTCATAGATACCGGAAGCTCCACAGATCTCATCAGTAGCAAATGTCTGTCGAAACTAAAATATCAGACTTATTGCATACATCCGGCATCCCACCCTTTAGTAGGGTTTGGAGGAGGAGTCGTCCACCCAGTGGGACGAGTGGATTTACCCATCTGCCTGGGCGAAAAAGGGGAAGGACGACACATGGTAGTCCGGTTCCTGGTAGTAAAAGAACTCTCGGCCTACAACATGATTCTGGGACGACCAACCCTGAATAATTCCAAGGCTGTTATAATCCCATCTCTTATGTTGCTCAAGTTTGAGAGGGATAATGGAACAGTCGGGTCCCTAAGGGGAGATCAGAGGATGGCCCGAGAGTGCTATCTCTCGGATATCAAGCCCACTGTTATGGCCACTGGGTCGAGTGGTGGAAAAATAGACCTTGACAATGTCAAGGAGAGTGCGCCTGTTCAAGAAGCAGGCGGCAAGAAGAGAAAGGCATCCCAGACAGGGGCCGCAAGAAAAGACAGAAAATAGCAATCATTGGCAGAGGAGCGGTCGGATGAATTCCGCCCTCAGTCGGCTGGTAAGCATACGGACTTGATCTTAGACGATTCACGTCCTAAGCGAACAGTCAAAGTTGGGACGACTGCTCTGAGAGTCCTGGGTGACGACTTTCACAAACTATTGAAAGAATACAAGGACATCTTTGCATTCGAAGTCCATGAAATGCCAGGCATTAGTCCTGATCTGGCGGTACATAAACTGGCCGTGGATCTGAAAAAGAAGCCGGTACGGTGGAAGAAGCGGAACCATGGCGAAGAAAGAAGTCAGGCGGCAGTCGCCGAAGTTAAAAAATTACTTGACGCAGGGTTCATTCGGCAATGTTACTTCCCAGACTGGGTTGCAAATGTGGTGCTTGTTAAAAAGCCGAATGGCACCTGGCGAATGTGTGTAGACTACACAAACTTAAACAAGGCGTGCCCTAAAGACAATTACCCTCTGCCTAAAATTGATAACCTGGTCGACTCAACAGCCGACCATGCTTTGATGAGCTTTATGGACGCCTACTCTGGTTTCCATCAAATTCCTTTATGGAAGAAAGATCAGGAGAAGACGGCCTTCGTCACTGATCAGGGGTTATACTGTTACACGGTCATGCCGTTTGGTCTTAAGAATGCCCCGGCCACTTTCCAGCGAATGTTAAACACTGTGTTCTTTGATCAAATTGGGAGAAATGTCGAGGCATATATTGATGATATGATTGTCAAGTCTAAACTTCAGAAAGATCATCTGTCGGACCTCCGAGAAACTTTCGCCACACTCAGGCGGCACCATGTCATGCTCAATCCCAAGAAATGTGTCTTTGGAGTTGAGTCTGGGAAATTTCTCGGATTCCTTATCAATCAGAGAGGAATAGAGGCGAACCCTGAGAAGGTGCAGGCGGTCATTGACATGCAGTCGCTTCGTACCATCCGAGAGGTTCAGAAGTTAACAGGTTGTCTGGCGGCCTTGGGAAGATTTCTAAGCCGATCAGGCGACAAATGCCTATACTTTTCCAGGCAATTAAGAAAAAAGCAAGGTTTGAATGGGGGCCGGATGCTTAGGCGGCCTTCCAGAAATTGAAAGTTCACTTGCATTCCTTGCCGAGGCTGGTCAGCCCTTTGCCCAATGAAGTACTCTACATGTACCTGGCCACCTCTGATCATGTGTTAAGCGCTGTTCTGCTTGCTGAAAGAGACGGCTGTAAGCTCCCGGTCTACTTTGTCAGTCATGTACTGAAAAATGCCAAGTTGAGGTATCCCTTAGTGGAGAAATTTGGTCTTGCACTCTTCATGGCTGTTAAAAAATTGAAGCCCTACTTTTTGGCACATGCAGTTGTCGTGTATACAGACCAACCTATCAAGCGGCCATTGACCATCATGGAGTCGTCAGACCGAATGATCAAATGGGCCATAGAAATTCAGAGCCTCGAAGTTACTTTCGAGCCTAGAAAAGCAGTGAAGTGGCAAGCCTTTGCTGACTTTATTGTTGAGATGAATCGTCCTCCGGACTCTCAAGTTACAGACCAAGTCTGGAAGGTATATGATGACGGAAGCTCTACTTAAAATGGTTGTGGAGCAGGCGTCATATGTCAGTCGCCAGAGGGCGACAGGTACGAGTATGCTCTACGCTTCAGTTTTCAGGCCTCAAACAATGAGGCAGAATATGAAGCTTTACTAGCCGGAATCCGCATGTGCAAGGCGGCAGGGGCAAGAAAAATAGACGCCTGTTCCGATTCACAATTGATAGTGAGTCAGTACAATGGCGAATACGAAGAAACCCATCCGGCCATGATCAAGTATTTACAGGCGGTCCGACAAGCAGTCGGCTCCCTTGAGGATTTCCATCTGACCCAAGTGCCGAGATCAGAAAACAACCAGGCGGATGCACTGTCAAAATTAGCATTATCCGCCTCCTGTGATACTCCTCGAACTGTTTTTTGGGAAGTAATGGAGAAGAGAAGCATCGAGGAAGACCCTATTGGAATCTTAGACCGAAGCTCAACCTGGATGGATCCAATCAGGGCATATCTGACAAATGGTACCCTGCCGGATGATCATCAACAGGCGGCAGCACTGAAAAAACGAGCAACCAGTTTTGAAATAATAAAGGGAGAACTTCACAAAAGGGGGTACCTTTAACCCTTCTTAAAGTGTGTTACTCTAGAAAAGGGGCGAGAGATACTGGACGATCTTCACTCTGGTTACTGTGCTTCCCATATAGGCGGTAGGACGCTTGCTCAACGGGCAAGGCGGCAGGGCTACTTTTGGCCTACTTTAGAAGCAGATGCGATGGTGATGGTGAAAAAATGTGACAAGTGCCAAAGGTTTGGCAAATTAATTCACCGTCCGGCTACTGACCTCACTACCATTCATAGCCCACTACCGTTTGCTAAGTGGGGCATGGATATTCTGGGTCCATATACGCCTGCTACAGGCGGAAGGAGGTACATACTTGTTGCCGTCGACTACTTCACTAAATGGGTAGAGGCGGAGGCTGTAAAGGGAATCAAGACGAAGGATGTAATTTCATTCATTTGGAAAAATGTCATCACTCGGTTCGGGGTTCCCATGTCTATGGTTTTTGATAATGGTCCCCAATTTGAGACGTCTGTTCTCAAAAGCTGGTTGGGTGACCAAAGAATTTCACACTACTTTGCATCTGTCGGCCGTCCACAAGAAAA
Source organism: Chenopodium quinoa (assembly GCF_001683475.1). Lineage (NCBI taxonomy): Eukaryota > Viridiplantae > Streptophyta > Magnoliopsida > Caryophyllales > Amaranthaceae > Chenopodium > Chenopodium quinoa. The sequence goes on from NW_018744517.1 coordinate 1,831,063, forward strand.
CGGCCAGGTAGAAGCCTTTAATAAAATCATCTCAGAAGGTCTCAAGAAAAAGATTGAACGAGCAGGCGGCCTATGGGCGGATGAATTACCACATGTTCTCTGGGCCATTAGGACGACTGAAAAAGGGGCGACTAGAGAAACTCCATTCCTCCTAACTTATGGTGCGAAAGCTGTTCTTCCAATAGAACACTACGAGCCGACTCTTCGAGTAATGCTATATGACGAAGAGGCAAACTGGGAAGCCATGCGCCTGGCATTAGACTCACTTCCTGAAAGGAGGGGCAATGCTGTCTTGCGCCATGAAATTTACCGCCTGAGAATGACTAGATCATACAACAAAAAAGTACACAGGCGTCCACTCAAAGTGGGGGACTTTGTAGTTAGAAAAATGGAAGCAGTTGGTAGGGCTAATGAGTCTGGCAAACTAACTCCCAACTGGGAAGGACCCTACCGAATCTGTGAAGAGGTCAGGGACGGTACCTACCGTCTGGGAACACTAGACGGACAACCGTTGCCTCGAACTTGGAATGTAGATAATCTTAAGAAATATTTCTTTTGAATGATGTAAATAGTCAAGGGCTACTTAATAAAAGTTTGCACTTAATATTCAATTTGTACTAAGAGGGGCACGCCTACTAACAAACAGTCGGCTACTCTCCACACTCAGTTTTTATTCTTACTTAAGAGGGGCATGCCTGCTGACAAACAGTCGGCTACTCTCCATGTTTAATTTTTATTCTTACTTAAGAGGGGTAGCCGCCTATACATTTACAGTCGGCTACTCTCCATTGAGTATTTCACTTTATCATCAGAGGGGCATGCCGTCTGTACCTTTACAGTCGGCTACTCTCCATTGAGTATTTTACTCTATCTTCAGAAGGGCATGCCGTCTGTACCTTTACAGTCGGCTACTCTCCATTGAGTATTTTACTCTATCTTTAGAGGGGCATGCCGTCTGTACCTTTACAGTCGGCTACTCTCCATCGAGTATTTTACTCTATCTTCATAGGGGCACGCCGTCTGGACATATAGTCGGCTACTCTCCATAGAAGAGGGCCGACTGGTTCCAAACACACAGCCACCCCCCTTATACTTAACTTAAAATGATCAGGGCCTGGCCGACCCTGTGCCTAAACAGGCGGCTACCCTCCTTTTACTTAGCACCTACGTTCACCAAGAACTAACCAAGGCCACAGACCGAATGATCAGACCAGGCGCCAAGCCAACTGATCCAATCTTCAAAACTAATACGACCTGTCCCAACATCATAGCAGGCGTCCGGCGGCATCCCTCCGGATGAAATTCGTCGCAGAGAGCAGCTCCCTTTTGGGTGGAACATTGCTCTATAAACTAAATACACGGCACCTATACGACTGCCCCCAAGGGCAACCACGTAGCCGTTTTTGAGACAAGGATAACTCTATCACTAACCAAACCACTGGTAGCAGTTGACATCTGAGTCAGATGACCGCCTGTACTACTTGGGATAAATGCAAGGGATACCTCTTGAGTTAAATTCCAACAAACATTGGCGAATCTAAAGGATCAGCCGGCCTCCGCCGCCTGGTACCTTTACTACTCAACAGGAGTGACAGCGACTGAGTAACACCAAAGTTAACTCATAGTCACTCTCTCAAACTTAGTATGGAGCCTAAAAGGTATGAGTCGTCCGCCTGTTTTTAGAAAACAGGGGCTCTCAACCACTACTCCTTCTAGGTTAACAACATATGAGTTAAAAGCCAACAAACATTGGCGAATAAAGGGGAACAACCGGTACCAACCGCTTGATACCTCTACTACTCAGTTACTTGGCGACTAGGTAACAATCATGTTTACTTGGTCAAACCACTTTCCTACTTGGTTAATTTTACAAATGACAGGACCGCCTGCCTAAAGGGGATCCAGTCTTTAAAATGGTTCGAATACCGATTGGATAAATGGCCGACTGATCGTCTAGCCTGAAAACAGACAACCAGTCGTCCAGGGGCATAGACGGCGTGACTAACTATCCGTACCTGTCTGCAACTATCGGCCATGTAAAACAGTCGGTATAGTGTACAATTGGATTTCAGAATATTCAATACTTAAACGAATTTGAAGCAAAACAAAAATATTCATTAAAAAGATGCCGGTCATTAAAGACCGGCAAAATATTCAGAGCCCCGGCCCCCTGGCCGGGTAAATACAAACAAACGGCACGCAGGCCGTGGAAAGAAGACATAAAGCTTAAGAAGGGGGCAGATCTTCAATATCAGCAGCTGCCGCCTGGTCAGCACTCTTCTTGCTGGACTCAGCTTCAGCTGCATCCTTCTTTGATGCATTACCCCCAAGCGGCACAAGCGCCACTACCGGCTGCTCCTCCTCCTCTAACGCCTCCTCCAACGCCTCTTCCTCAGCAGCCGCCAGGATCTCCTGATTATATCTATCAGAACACTGGCGGTACGTTTTTTCCCATGAGGCAAAGTCGGCATTGGGGAAGAGGCGGCCCCAAGTCATGCGCTGGATTTGAGCAGAGTCTTCCATCATCTCCAGGACCAGCTCTTTCTTTTCTTGCTCGGCCTTTTCCGAGAGCTCCTGAGTAAGACTCTTCTCCTGGGTCACCAGGCGTACCTTTACGCTAGCCAAGGATTTCTCCAAAGTTTCGTATGAGGACATCTTTTGGCGAAGAGGTCTCAGCTCGGCCTTGAGGTTGTTGATGGTCGCCTCCAGCTCGCTATTCCTCTTCTGGGCCGCCTCTAACTGAGCCCGAATAGCGGCGGTAGCCTGCGCCTGATAATAAAGAATATCAATGGTCAGAACTTCATTTTGGGCAATTTGAAACATTGCCTTATCACAGTCAGAGGCGGCCATAGCTTTTGCAGCCTTTACCTCTTTGTTTTTCCGGTCAAGCGGCTTGCGAAGGCCGTTCACTCGGAGCAGGGCCTAAATAAAAAGGGGAACAGGCGTCAGTTTCCAAACAAAAAAGAAAACAGGCGTCCTGGAATTCAAATACTCAAAAATATGCTAAGTATACCTCAGCAAGGACCCCTGCAATCCCATCTAGGTCAAGGGTGCTGACACCCCTGACCGCCTCCCTTTCAGCTGGAGGAACGACCTTGATCATAGACTTGGCCACCTCGACCAAGTCAGGCTCCTGAGGGCCGGCTGCATCAAGCATAAACAAACAAATTAGACCTAGTAAAGAAGGGAGCAAGTCTAAAATTTACAAGAACAATTTCATACTTCTAGGTGGCCCAGCTGGAGTTTTAGAAGAAGTGGCCGGCTATTTCTCAGCCGCCGCATGTTTCCTGGCAGAACCAGGAGAGCTCGCAACAGTCGTCCTCCGGGCCTTGGGATCCGGCTGTTGGGAAGAAGAAGCTCTTGGAGCGCCCGTCTAAAAAAGAAGAAAAGAGTCAGTATATACATAAACACAACTCCAAAAAGAGGGTGAAAGGTTCGAAGCCCACCAAGGGTGCCCCCTTGTTAGGGGAGTCGGTTGAAGACTATTGCATGATGGAGGCCCGCAACATGGCCGCCGCAGTCTTGGAGGCGGTAATTTTGCTCATGGCGTCCGCTGCAAAAACAAATAGCAAAGTTAATAAAAGTCATAACAAGAAATGCATAGAACAACAGAGTATTCGACAGGCCGGCTACCTCTTGAGCACCGACTGCTGAGCCCACAGGCGGCCAAAAAGTACTCGTCGTAGAGCCATTTGAAGCTCGGGACGCAGTGCAGGGGTACTTGCTCTCGTACCCCTGAAGTAGAGTTCACCTTCGACTCTACTTTGAAGAGTCCTTTATCTAGGTTCTCTTTCTTAGCCTTGGGGGGAACAGGCGGCATGCTGCGGCCGCTTGCAAGAAGGGGCGGATTCCTGTTCCACCTGTTGAAGCGCTTGTTCAGCTCTGTGTCTGAACTCTCAATGATAAGGAAGGTGCTCCGCCAGTCCTTCCATTTGTTTGCTTTACCTCTCGTCATGAGGTAGCCCCTGTGGCTCGTCAATTGATACCAGCCGGTACCGCCTAACTTAGGGGTCCGGCTGAGGTAGTTCATGTGGGCGAAAGCCTCGAAGCTCGGCTCCACCCCGTGCAGTTCGCACCTGGCCACATAGCCGAGTACGTTGACCTAGGAGTTTGGGGCTAACTGCCATAACCCCAACTCATACCCATCCAAGATCCTCTGAACAGCTGGATGTAGTGGGAAGCGCAGCCCAGCCTTGATGGCCGCCTCGTAGCAGCCAAAGCAGGCGCCATCATAACTGGTACCAGCCGGCCAGACGACTGTGTCTTCTGGATCCGGCACGAACACTAAAAAGCCAGGGCCCATTGTGTGGTTTGCGATAAAGCTCTCCACTTTCTCTTGCATGGCCGTGATCCGGCCCCGAGGTACCGCGCAGTAGTAGGGGGTATTTTTCTCTCGGTGAGAGGCGGATGGCTCCGCCCAATCGTCCCCCTTCTCAACTGCGTGAGAAAGCCTCGCCTTTTGTAGGCGACTGTTTTTCTCTTCTGTGTCCAGGGAAGCATGGCCAGAAGAGCTAGACTCGGAATCGTCCTCTGACGAGTCCGAAGAGGACGACTCTTCCCCTCTCCCGGAGGGGCCCGCCTCCTCTCCGTTAAAAGGAGCAGGAGAGAATGAAGAATTGTCAACTGTAAAATGGGAAGGGGTCACTTTGACTCCTCCCTCAGAACTGCCGGCTTTCAAGCCGCTTTGTTTCACTTCCACATCTGGCGCCTGGTCAGATGTTTCACTAATCGGCACCCTGTGGGAGGAGCCGTCTGAGTTTGAGATCCTGGCAGTCTTTTTTGTTCTGGCCATCATGTTCTGCATAGACACAGATATAGTCGGACTTTGTATAAAGGGCAAAGATGGGTCCAGAAAAGGGCAGGCGGCACTCCTAGTCCTAGATTCAGCCGTCCCCGGTGACCGGCTGATCACTAACCTAGGTCGTGTCGTGTGCTTCCGTGGTGCCATTTCAAAAAAGAATAAAGTAAAGAGAAAATTAAGAGTAAGAGAACCAACGGTTACCTGAACGAGTGACGATTGATGAAGTTCTGAAAATCCTTTGCAGTCGGCTTGTCAGAGCAGGCGGTAGGCAGAAACGGTCCAAAATGTCAGAGCAAGTTCAGGGGTCCGAATGTTCTCTCACAAAGTTTTCAAGTGTGAAAATGACCGAAGTTAACACTCCTTTATATAGGCGAAGTGAGAAAGCGAAGGGTCACTTCCAGAATTCAAAATTTTGGCGGGAGAATCTCTCGGTCTCTCGCCGAGTGACACTTGTAGCAGGCCGTCGCCTGTTACAGGGCGATACCTGTCACAGGTAACACGTGACCAGTCACGTGCCACCTGTGACGGGCAAATGATTAGGGGATTTTTCCCCACCAATCACCATCTGACAAGTGGACCAATCAGGTTCCGCCATGTGTCTGTCACATGGGCCAATAGGAGCCTGCCACGTGTCAAGCAATGATCCGTCCACCATGGACCAATTACGACACGACACGTGTCCTTCCCATGACACCTGGGATAACCGGTCACCTAGGCTCAACTCCCGAGGGAAGCCCAATCAGCCCAAGGTTAACCTAAACCTAGATTGACACGTTTCCCGAGGTTATAAATACCTCCCTTAATCCTCATTAAGGGAGATGACACGCTAAAAAGCAGATTACACACATTAAACACTCTCACCTAGAGAGACCCAATCACTTTAATTTCCGCATTAATTAATCCTTAATCAAGTGCTAACTTGACCGTCGGAGGCGGATCTCCAATCATCCGGAGCATCCGTTTGTTTTGCAGGTACAGGCGTCCGGTTCCAGTCTCGGAATTGTAACTCTCCCGCAGGACATTAGAAAACCCCAAAACAGGAAGGACCCTACCGAATTTATGAAGAGGTTCGGGACGGTACCTACCGCCTGGAAACACCAGATGGCCAACCCTTGCCTTGAACCTGGAATGTAGATAATCTCAAAAAGTATTATTTTTGAATGATGTATATAGCCGAGACCTACTAATAAAAGTTTGTTATTTCACTTCATCTATTTTGTACTAGGAGGGGAATTCCTACTGGTAAAACAGTTGGCTACTCTCCATACTTTTCAAATATGCATTCAATTAAAAGGGGCACGCCGCCTGTACCTATACTATCGGCTACTCTCCCTACTTAGTTCACCAAGAACTACCTAAGGCCTATGGCCGAATTGATCAGACCAGGCGCCCAACCAGCTGATCCAACTTTTAAAAAACTAATCCGACCTGTCCCAACATCATAGCAGGCGTCCGGCGGCATCCATTCGGATGAAATTCGTCGCAGAGAGTAGCTCCCTTTTGAGTGGAACATTGTTCTATAAACTAATTACACGGCACCTATACGACTGTCCAAAAAGACAACCACGTAACCGTTTTTGAGACAAGGATAACTTTATCACTGATCCAACGAGTGTTAGCAGTTAACATCCGCGTCGGATAACCGACTGTATTACTTAGGATAAGTACTGCCGGTACCTCTTGAGTTAATAGCCAACAAGCATCGGCGAATCAAGGGGATCACCCGGCCCCCGCCGCCGGGTACCTCTGCTACTCAAGCAGGAGTGACGGCGACTAAGTAACACCAACGTTAACTTATAGTCACTCCCTCAAACTTGGTATGGAACCTAAAAGATTTCGAGTGGACCGCCTGTTTTTTAAAACAGGGGCATTCAAACCCCTATTCCTATTAGGATATCGCTCGTTGAGTAAATAACAAACAAAATTGGTAAATCAAGGGGATCAGCCGGCCTCAGCCGCCTGGTGCCTCTGCTACTCAACCATAAAAATGACGAGTGAGTAACTTCAAAGATTACTTATAAGTCACTCTCTCGTACTTGGCAAAAATTCGAAAGGTATGACGAGTCCGCCTGCCTAACGGCGAAACATGACTCTCGTACCCCGACCTTGCTAAGATGATTTCTTTTCAAACCAAACACGTTTGAAAATGTGGTTCGTAGGTCGACTGCTTTTTGGCAGGCAAGGACTCAAGAACTATTTATTTTTTCACTAATAGGCGGACGAAGTTATAAGCAGCCTCTTCCTTTCTAACTTGTTTCAAGTTAAACAAACCTAACGTGTTGCCTAAAATGTGTTGGGGTCTGACTGGATAAATGGCCGACTGATCGCCTAACTTGGAACTAAGAAAACTAGTCGTCTAGGGGCATAGACATCCCTTACATTGTACCTGTTCGCAACTTTTTGGCTTACAAAACAGTCGGCATAACATGAAAGCGGATATCAAGGATCCTCGACACTTAGCAAAATATTCAAAATAAAGTACAAAGCTAATTCAATAAGCGAAGACGACCCAAAAGATGGTCGCCGAATCCATATAAACAGCCGGCCATAAAGACTGGGAAAATATTCAAATACCCAGGCCCCCTGGGCGGGTAAAGTGATACAGAAATAAACGGCACGCAGGATGAAGAAAAGTTAAAGACATAGAAGCTTCAAGATTGAAGAAGGGTTTCAGTATTGACTACCCCCTGATCAGTAAGGGACGCCTGGTTCTGAGAGGCATCTTTCTTACTTGTCTCGGCATCAAGGGCAGCTTCTTTGGACGCATCCACCTTAATTGGTCGTAGGGCCACCTCATCCACTTCTTTTGAGCTGGACTCGGCCGCCTCGTCCTCCTCAGCCGCCTGCCTCATGATTTGTTTGTTGTACTTTTCAGTACAAGCGTTGAATTTTTTCTCCCAGGCGGCAAAGTGGGCTTTTGGAAAGAAGGTTGTCTAAGTCATCCTCATAATTTGGGCCGAGTCCTCCATAATGGCCTAAGCTAAAGCCATCTTTTCGGCCTCGGCCTTTGCGTTAAGATCTTTGGTGATGGCCGCCTCCTTCGTCTCTAGGCGCTCCTTGAGTGTATCAAGAGACGTCTGCAGACCTTCAGCTTTGTGGGCAATGTTTTTGAGGGGCCGCAGCTCATCGTTGAGGCTCTTGACCTTCGCCTCTAGCCCGTTGTTCTTCTTTTTGGCCGCCTCCAACTCAGTCCGGATGGTGGAAGTGGCCTGCGCCTGATAATAAAGAAAATTAGTTGTCAAAATTTCATTTTGGGCAATTTGAAACATTGCCTTATCAACGTCAGAGGCGACCATAGCTTTAGCAGCCTTTACCTCTTTGTTCTTGGCACTAATCGGCCTTCGAAGGCCGTGTACTCTCAAAATGGTCTGAAAGAAAGAAAAACCAGGCATCAGATTTTAGAAAAGCAGGCGGCACGCAAAGTAGTCAAATGAAAAAACTTTCCAAGTCTACCTCAGAAAGGAGACCCAGGATGCCGTCTAGGTCAAGGGTGCCGACTCCCTTGACCGCGTCCCTCTCCTCTAGAGGGACGGCCTTAATCATAGACTTGGCCACTTGGACCAAGTCTGGTTCTTGAGGGCCGCCTACATCAAAACAATGAAAAGCATCAGAAACATAAAAATAAAAAAAATAAAAAAATAAATATAATAAGCCAAGTCAAGTAAAGTAGTCTATACTTCTCGGCGGCCGGTTCAGAGTAAGTGGTGGGTTCCCAAAACTTTGTGGGGTGACCGGCTGCTTGTCAGCCGATTGTTTCCTGGCAGATCCAGGCGTACTCCCAGCAGTCGTCTTCCAAACCTTCGAGTCCGGTTGGTGGGAGGATGAGGGTTTGGAAGTGCCCGTCTACAAAAAAGAGGAGTGGTCAATAATTATTAAGCAGCTTTTCAAAGGCGAGTTCTAAGGATCGAAACTCACTATGGGTGTCTCCTTGGCAGGAGAATTAGAAGCGGTCCACTTCTGGTGCATAATTGAGGCTCACAGCATTGCAGCCGCCTACCTCTAGAGGACCATAGCTTCGATCCAAAATTCGAGATTTGGTCCATAGCTTCAGCTACAAATAAGAACCACAAGGGTTAGAAAAAATTTCAAACAAATCAAAAAAGGGGTGCATATATTCTAGTGGCTGGCTACCTCTAGAGGACCGACTGCTAAGGCCACAAGCGGTCAGGAAAAACTCGTCATAGAGCCATTAAAACTCTGGGACGCAGTTTAGGGACACTTGCTCTCGCACCCCAGTAGTAGAGTTTGCCCTAATCTCTACTTTAAAAAGTCCTTGGTCTAGGATCTCTTCCCTGACCTTGAGGAGATCAAGCGGCATGCTGCGACCGCCCGCTAGAAGAGGCGGATTCCTGTTCCACCTATTGTAGCGTGTGTTCAGCAGGCGGTTTGGGCTGGAAATGATGAGGAAGGTGTTTCTCCAATCTTTCCATTTATTTTCTTTTCCCTTGGTCATGAGGTAGCCCTTATGACTTGTTATATGGTACCAACCGGTACCGCTTGTCTTAGGGGTCCGGCTGAGGTAGTTCATATGGGCGAACGCCTCGAAATTCGTCTCCGCCCCATGCATCTCACATCCGGCTACATAGCCAAGGATTTTGAACCAGGAGTTCGGGGCTAATTGCCAAAGCCCCACCTCGTATCCATCGAGGATTTGCTGATCGGCCAGATGCAAGGGAAATCGCAATCCAGCTTTGATGGCCGCGTCGTAACAGCCAAAACAGGTGCCCCCATAGCTGGAACCCTCGAGCAAGACGACTGTGTCTTCGCCGTCCGGCATAAATAATTGATAATCCGGACCCATCGTATGGTCCGAAAGAGAGGTGTTTATTCTCTCTTTCATGCCCTTGATTCGGCCCTTGGGTACGTGACAGTATTAAGGAGTGTTCAACTCCCTATGAGAGGCGGATGGTTCCGACCAGCCCTCTCCCTTTTCAGCCGCATGAGAAGCACTTGCCTCATGCAAGCGAGCATGCCTCTCCTCTGAGCTTATGGATAAGTGGCTCAACGAGCTAGAGTCAAACTCGCTACCAGAAGAGTCCGACTCCTCCCCACTCCGTGAGGGGGCCGACCCCTCTTCTTCTTTGAGGGCGGTCTACTTATTGGCTAGGTCAACAGTAAAGTGAGAAGGAACTACCTTAGCTCCCTCCTTAGAGCTCTCGACTGAAGGGCCGCCTTGGGTCCCTTCTGTATCAGGCGCTCGTCCGATGTTTCACTAATTGGAACACGGAAAGAGGAGCCGTCTGAGTTTTCTATTCTCTTGGTCTTTTTTGTTCTTGCCATACTGTCCTGCATAGATACGAAGACAGTTGGATTCCGGGACGTGTGCAAAGTTTGCAGTACCGCAGGGCAGTCGGCACCCCTAGTCCTAGACTCAGCCGTCCCCGGTGATCGGCTGATCACTAACCTAGGCCGTGCCGGATGCTTTTGAGGTCTCATTTTCAATAAGGAAAGAAAAAGTGAAAAAGCTGAAAGAATAAAAGAACAGGCGGTTACCTGAAACTTAAGTTTTAAAAAATTTGATCAAAGTAGGCGCCTAGTAAAACTGTCGTCCTGGCAGGTCGGAAGTTGCAAAGTGTCAGAGCTCAAGTTCAGAGGTCCAAGAGTTCTCTTGAAAATGTTCGCAAATATGAACAAAAGACTTGGTCAACATGCCTTTATATAGGGCAAAAGAGAATGCGAAGAGTCGCCTTCAAATTCAAAAAATGAGCGGGAAAAATGCTCGACCCGTCATAGGGCGACACCTGTAGCAGGTCGTTGCCTGTTACAGACCGACACCTGTCACAAGTGACATCTGAACAAGTCACGTGCCACCTGTGAGGGGCAAATGATTAGGGAATTTTTCCCTACCAACTACCGTCTGACAAGTGGACCAATCAGGTTCCGCCATGTGTCCGCTACGTGGGAAAAATAGGAGCTTGCCACATGTTAGGTACTGATCAGTCCCTCATAGACCTGTTACGACATGACACTTGTCCACCCCCATGCCAAATGGAAAAACCGGCCACCTAAGTCCAAAGTCTTGTGGAAGCCCAATCAGTCCTTGGTTAACCTAAACCTAAGACACGCACGCATCCCAATGCATATAAATACCTTCATTAATCCTCATTAAAGGGGGATTACGCCAATTAATTAGTCTTATTAAGAGAGAACACTTTACCTTTTTATGCATTTATTACTCCTAAAGCAAGTACTAACTTGATCGTCAGAGGCGGAACTCCAATCACCCGGAGTCTCCGTTGTTTTGCAGGTACAGGCGCACGGTTCCAGTCTCGGAATTGTAACTTTCCCGCAGTACATCAGAAAACCCCGAAACAAATTCGACGATCACTTGAAAGAAAATGGTACTCTTTCAGAGTTGACACCTCCCAGAACTCCTCAATGGAACGGATTGTCCGAACGGAGAAATCGAACATTGTTAGACATGGTTCGATCAATGATGGGTCTTAGTGAACTTCCTATCTCTTTCTGGGGATATGCGCTACAAACCGCGACACTAACACTGAACCACGCTCTGTCAAAAGCTGTTGAAAAGACTCCATATAAATTATGGACTAAGAAACCTCCTAGGTTATCTTTTCTCAAGATTTGGGGATGCGCAGCATACGTCAAGCGATTAATTTCAGACAAACTTCACCCCAAATCGGATAAGTGTTTCTTTATGGGATATCCAAAAGAAACCAAAGGGTATTACTTTTACAATAAATCCGAGAAAAAAGTTTTTGTTGCTTGTGATAGTGTCTTTTTGGAGAAGGAACACCTTTCCAAAATGACAAGTGGGAGGAAAATCGAACTCGACGAAGTTCGAGAGGACGAGCAAAAGTGTCAACCTGATAAAATTGACAATCTAAGTGCTTTAGAAGCAGCTGCGAAGATTGTTCATAATCAAACAGACAATGTAAATGCTCAACCTATTACCCTTCGTAGGTCGCAACGGCAAAGATCTCAACTAGACAGATACCTTGGTATTGTCTTAACCGATGATTAAGACATCCTAGTTATGGATGGAGAAGAGCCAGCGACATACACGCAAGCTATGACGAGCCCTGACTCTGCTAAATGGCAAGAAGCCATGAAATCCGAGATGGACTCCATGTCTGAAAATCAAGTCTGGGACTTGGTGAATTTGGCCGAGGGTTACACACCCATAGGCTGCAAATGGATCTTCAAATTGAAGACAGACAAGGATGGAAATGTATCGATATACAAGGCTAGACTGGTGGCAAAAGGTTATAGACAAATCCACGGGATTGAATATGATAAAACCTTTTCATCGGTTTCAATGCTAAAGTCTGTCCGGATTATTCTAGCGATTGCTGCATATTACGATTATGAAATGTGGCAGATGGATGTCAAAACCGCTTTCCTAAATGGGATTTTGGAAGAAACTGTGTACATGACACAGCCAGAAGGTTTTGTCGATCCGAGCAACGCTGGAAAGGTTTGCAAGCTTAAGAAGTCCATTTATGGACTAAAGCAAGCCAGCAAGAGTTGGAATTTGCGATTTGATGAAGCCATCAACAAGTTTGGTTTTATCAAGAATCCGAATGAATCTGGTGTATACAAGAAGGTCATTAGGAGTGACATCGCCTTCCTAGTCCTATATGTCGATGACATATTGCTCATTGGAAACAGCACAAAATTACTGGAGTCCGTAAAGGGCTGGTTGGGAAAGTGTTTTTCAATGAAGGACTTAGGAGAGGCACAATATATATTGGGCATCAAGATCTACAGGGATAGATCTAAGAGGATGATTGGATTGAGCCAGAGTACTTACATTGATAAAGTACTAGCACAATTCAACATGGAAAATGCCAAGTGAGGGCATCTACCCATGTCCCATGGCGTAACTCTCAGCAAGAAACAGTGTCCACATACACCTGTTGAGCGAGAGAGAATGGATCAGATTCCATATGCTTCGCTAATTGGGTCGATCATGTATGCCATGATATTTACCAAGTCAGATGTTTCGTATGCCTTGAGTGCTACGAGCCGATACCAATCAAACCCAGGAGAGGAACATTGGACTGCAGCCAATAATATCCTGAAGTACTTGAAAAGGAACAATTATAAATTCAAGTCACAAAGACCTGGTTGTTGAAGGTTACACCGACGCTAGCTTCCAGACTGACAGAGACGACTTGAAGTCACAGTCAGGGTACATAATGTTCCTAAATGGAGGAGCATTTAGCTGGAAGAGTGCCAAGCAGAGCACAACCGCAGACTCTAGAATTGAAGCCGAATACTTGGCTGCTTTAGAAGCTGCTAAGGAGGCTGTTTGGATTCTCAAGTTCATTAGTGAACTTGGTGTTGTACCCTCCACAACCGCAAGTTCACAACAATGGAGCTATCGCTTAGGCCAAAGAGCCAAGAGAGCGCTAGAAGGTCAAACATGTCCGAAGGCTATTTCACATGATAAGGGAATGGAAATCCGAGGGTGAAATCAGAATTTGCAAGATCGGCGCAGATGATAATGTGGCCTATCCTTTGACTAAACCTTTGCCTCAAGTGAAACACAACAAGCACATTGAGGCAATGGGAATCAAGCACATCGGAGACTGGCTTTGAAATTCCCTATACAAGTGTTTTAATTAAAGTGGTTTGTTTTAATGTAAGACACTGTATTGAAACCATTCATTAATGGAGTAATTAATTTTGTGCAAAATTATCATTCGCTCCATTACTATTTAATTGTGGTTTAGAATTAAATAATGAGTCGTTTGATTTATGGAAATTTCAAAACAGGGTATCAAGACCATATCTTGGATAAAAAAACACCTGTTAAGTGAACATTGAATATTTGAATCGAAAATTATCCTTAATCAAGGTCATCTAATTGATGGACGATTGATGACCACCAGAGATTAGTGTGTAGTATGATTTACAGCACCGTTTCTTGTGCTGCAAGGACATGATGGTCATAAATCATTTGCACAGGTGCTAGTTTGGAACTACACTTGATCGACCTATGAGAGTACTTTAAGAGATTCAAAATTGTCATAAGTACATTTCTCATTATAGCTATCGGAACTCGTTTCCTCGACCATGAGTATTGTGAAGTTTTCTTGTTTGAGAACTAGTATCTTTGATGTTGCCTAACGTCTGCCGTAACTGGGTATCATAACAGGAACACTCGGGAGATTAAGTCCTCTTAGTAAGAGAAAGTTACAGTACAAGACTAGGAATGTCCCCCTATCAAAAATAGGGAATATGTCTTTGTTGTTTACAAGGCCGCTCGATGAGCGAGACTGTGAAAATGCATGGTTGTGCTCAGATGGATTTTAGAAATCATCTGCTTATTGACAGTCGAACTCAGAGATCGAGAAACACTTCTGAACGTAATAAGGATGACGATGAGTCTTACCTTATAGTTCACGAAGAGACATTAAGTGACATAGGAAATGGGCTATACACTATATGCACACTTGTCAGGAAGGACAAGTGGGAGATTGAAAAGAATGGTGTCCTTCCAACAAGTGTATTATTCTGATAGAGGGTTCAGAATTATTACAGAGCTAATTCTTCAGTAAGATCAAGTGATCGGAATGTCTAGGTAGAGGCCGCTTCCGATCAGTAATAACAAGGTACAATTGATATTAAATCTTAATCTTAACTTCGGGTCGAACCCAATCAAAAAACCGATCTGAGACGACGAATTAATCCGAATTATTTAATGAGTCGTCGGAGTTTTACGAAAAAGACGTTGGATAACGAGCCTAGGGCGTCGAGACCGAGCGTCGCAAAATCACAAGCAACAAGTTTGAGCGTAGCCATAGTATCACAGTGGCCTAGCCATGTCAACGCTAGGCTAACTCGAGCTAGCATGCAAAACAGTAGCAGACTTGCTCCAACTACTGAGGCGTGGAAAAGATGAAGAAAAACAATAGCAGTCCAAAGACATTTTTGCCTTTGAAGTGGAAGAGATGCAAGGTGTCAGCCCGAATCTTGCTGTCCACAAACTCGTCGTTGATCCCAAAAAGAAGTCGATTAGGCAAAAGAAGAGGAATCACGGAGAGGAAAGATCTCAGGCGGCAACCGCCAAGGTAAAAAAATTGCTAGATGTTGGGTTTATCCGACAATGCTACTACCCGGATTGGGTAGCAAATGTTGTCCTTGTTAAAAAGTCGAATGACACCTGGCGGATGTGTGTAGACTACACAGATCCAAACAAGGCATGTCCAAAGGATAACTATCTACTTCCAAAGATCGACAGCCTAGTCGATTCTACAGCCGGTCATGCTCTGATGAGTTTCATGGACGCCTACTCAGGTTCCCATCAAATACCCCTGTGGAAAAAAGATCAAGAGAAGATGGCATTCGTCACTGATCAGGGGTTATATTGTTATACGACGATGCCGTATGGGTTGAAGAATGCGCCTGCTACTTTCCATTAAATGATTAACACAGTTTTTCTTAATCAATTTGGAAGGAATGTAGAGGCGTATATTGATGACATGATAGTCAAATCCAACCTACAAACGGATCACCTGGCTGACCTCCGAGAAACCTTCACCACCCTCAGGCGGCACAAGGTCATGCTTAACCCCAAGAAGTGTGTCTTTGGTATTGAGTTTGGGAAGTTTCTTGGATTTGTGATTGATCAAAGAGGCATAGAGGCTAATTCGGAAAAACTACAGGCGGTTATTGACATGCAATCACCCCGCACTGTCAAGGAAGTCTAGAAACTTACCAGTTGCTTGGCGGCATTGGGGAGGTTCCTTAGCCGGTCAGGCAACAAATGCCTCTATTTCTTCCAAGCAATCAAGAAGAGGTCAAGATTCGAGTGGGGTGAAGAGGCTGAGGCGGCATTTAAGAGGCAAAAACAACATTTGCATTCTTTGCCAAGACTAGTGAGCCCCCTACCCTAGGAGGTTCTCTACATGTACCTAGTCGTCTTAGATCACTCCCTTAGTGTTGTTCTCCTTGCTGAGAGAGATGACAATTAGCTTCCAGTGTATTTCATCAGCCACGTTCTCAGAAATACTGAACTCCGGTACCAAATGATTGAAAATTTTGGGCTGGCTCTTTACAAAGCAGTCAAGCGGTTGAAACCCTACTTTTTGGCACATCCGGTGATTGTGTATACTGATCAGCCACTTAAGTGGCCAATGACTACTACCACAGACCTAACATCCATTCACAGTCCAGTTCCCTTTGCAAAGTGGGGCATGGACATTCTTGGACCATACACGCCTGCTTCAAATGGTCGCCGATACATCTTGGTTGCTTTAAATTACTTCACCAAATGGGTTGAAGCAGAGGCGGTCAAAGGCATAAAGACTAAGGATGTGATTTCCTTCATCTAGAGAAACATAGTTACCCGGTTTGGGGTTCCCATGTCTATGGTCTTTGACAATGGTCCTCAGTTTGAAACGCCTGCCCTCAAGAGTTGGTTGGGGAATCAAGGGATCTCATTTTGCATCCGTTGGCCAGCCCTAGGCAAACGGCCAAGTTGAAGCCTTCAACAAACTCATCTCAGACAACATAAAAAAGAAAGTTGAGAGAGCTGGCGGTCTTTGGGCGGATGAGTTACCTCATGCCCTTTGGGCCATCAGAACACCTAAATAGGGGGTAACCGGTGAAACCCCGTTTCTCATGACATACGACACTGAAGCTGTCCTGCCCATTGAACTTTATGAGCCAATACTCCGAGTCATGCTCTATATTGAAGAGGCTAATTTGGAGGCCATGCGTCTTACATTGGACTCACTCCCGGAGCGTAGGGGCAACGCCGCCTTGTGTCATGAGATATACCGTCTGAGAATGACAAGGGCCTACAACAAAAGAGTACGAAAACGGCCCCTCAAAGTGGGGGACTTTGTGCTACGGAAAATGGAGGCAACCGGTAGGGAAAATGAGTAAGGGATGCTAAATCTTAATTGGGAGGGCCCCTACCGGATTTTTGAAGAAGTCAGAGGTGGCACCTACCGCCTGGAGACCCAAAACGGTAAACAGCTAGCCAGAACTTGGAACGTAGATAACTTGAAAAAGTACTACTTCTGAGAAAATTGTAAATTTTTGTAAATAGAGTGTATTAATTAGAATGCTTTATTTCCAAATTTTCCCTTTTTTCATACATTCGCCATGTCCTGTGCAATATGCAAGCGGCAGCTATAAAATTAAAGGCCAACCGGCAAGCTAAAAATAAAACCGTCTGCTCCAAAAAAGCAGACATCAAGCGACACCCATTTGGGGTGAATTTGTCGAAGAGAACATCTCCCTTCCGGGTGGTATATTGTTCTAGCGATCATGAATCAAACGAATTTAACCGGCTGTTTGAATGATCCTTTGTATCCAAGATGCAACCGGTTTTCGTTGTAAATAGTAAAGCTGGTCATTTCTGCAATGCGATACCCTAGGGCTTTACTTAAAAAATAATACAGCCGGTACCCCAATAGGAAAATGCAGCCGCCCGTACTACCAAACAATACAGACGGCATACGAAATCTTGGTCATGCCATAACCAGCTTTTATACAAAAGCACCTCAAACGGTTATGCCACTGAACCTAGCGAGGTCCAAACATTGGCATTTAGCAAACGACTAACCTAAAGCCAGCCAAATAACCGTCTACATACAAACATGGCAAAAAGGGGTGCTTTACGAGTACACCCCAGCCGGTTAGTAATGCGATCAGCTTCCTTCAAACAATCAAGCACCGCTTGTCTATCTTACCGGGTGCACATGTGGACGTCTGCCTGTTAACCTTTTGAAGTTAACAGCCAGCCATCCAGGGGCAAACCCAATAACCCCACCCGGTATATATGGGAAGTCAAGCGTCATTATACTTGGCAAAAATTTGTGAAAATAAGAAAAATTTACCAAATAAACTGAGAATGGAATCAAGCCAAAGCCGACACAGTCGGCGAAATATATTCAATAAAATTAAAAATTGAAAATGTTGAAATTATTAATCGGACACCCCGTCCGGTGAAAATAGATACGAAGATACACGGCACGCAGGCCGGATATTACACTCATTCAATTTCAAGAGTCAGCCGGGTTATTGGTGTTTGAGCACTGGGAGCTTGAGTCTGCTGTGGATGGGCCTGGTTGGTATCAGCTGCAAGGCCTGGGGGGTTGGCGGTTTCCTCAACTTTCGAATGATCCTCCTTCTCCTCTTCGGCCGCCTCAGTCCGCATCTTCTCAATCACCTTTTTGGCCCATTTTTCATAAGGCTCTAGCGCCGGCTGACCTTCCTCCTGTGCCCAAATGGAAAGATCTACGTATCAATAGGTGAGCTCCCAGGCAGTGTAATCAGCCTCTAGGTGAATCAGGGAGAACACCAGCTTTATGCGGTTCTCGCAGTCTTGCTCATTCTCCTCAGTGAGTTGGCTCTTTTCCGCTTAAAGGGTTGCCACAAAGTTTTTCTAAGAAGTGGTAGCCTCCTTCTTCAGGTGGTCATTCTCCTTCTTCAGGGAAGAATTCTCCGTCTGTGCCTTCTTTAAGGTTTGAAGAGAATCCTCGTGGCTCTTCAGCTCCGTCTCAGCATTGTCTAGCCCCACCTAAAGGTTGTCAGCCTTGACCTTTGACTCATTGAGGGCCTTTTGAAGGGTCTTAAATATGGTTTAAAGAAGAGACGGATGTATAAGATTACCTCAGCCAGGCTAACCATCACATGGTCAGCATTGAAAGCGTTGATCCCAGGGATCGCTTCCTTCTCGTCCTTAGGTTCGGCTTTCAGCATGGCCCGGGAAGATTATGTCACGTCCGGCCAACAAGGAGATTTATCTGCACCACAAACATACGGTGAGAAAGGAGTAAACGCCCCTCTAATAGAGTGTTGGTTGGATGACGAGTCCTCCGGCTGGAGTTGGGAGTAAGACTTGACCCGCATGGGCAGGCCAAGTAGAGTGAGATTGATGGGGTCATCCGTACCTTGGGTCTCCTGTGTGTCGCGTAGGCCTTTTCCGGAGATTGTACCGCCTATAGTTTTTAGGCAATGAAGGACATCCGTCCTTCCATGGGAAAGGTCGAACCTTACCCCGGTGTTCTTCACCGTTTTGCCGCCGACAGTCAGCTGGTCAGCATAAGAGGTCTTTTGGACCTTAGGAGCAGGCTCCTCCCCAACTGGCTTTGGCCGGGGTTGTTTGGAAAGAGAGCGAGGAACCTTGCTCCCATCCTGAAACAAGGTAAAAAGAGGTCAGACGGTTAGATCTAAAACAACTGGGAATAGAAGAGAAAGCAAGAAAGCAATACGCAAAGAGGTCAGGCGGACTTACTTTCTTGGCCGCCTAGGCAACCTTCTTCTCGGCATTCTCCTTTAGGATATCCGAGGCCTTCTTAGCAGGCGTCTTGTATATTGGTAACATACCTTGGGCTTTAGCTGCAAAATAACAAGAGACGCCTGGTTAGAAAAGGTTCAAAAACACCTCTAAGCAAAGAAAAATTATACATCCGGCACAAGTTGGCCGGCTGAGGTTCCCAACCTACAATTATTAAACATGGTGCTCAACCCGCATGCGGACAAGAACGCCTCGTCCCTCAAGAATTCATGGTTATGTACCCAATTCTTAGGTACACTAATGAGGTCACCGGTTGAGATGGTGGAAGTGGTGAGCTCAAAGAAACCGGACTCTATTATTGCTTCATAATCCCCATCCGGTATTTGGGGCATTTTACATTTTTGCCCAAGTAACTCGGGCTTCCGGTTGTACGTCCGGAGATCCTGATTTTCTTCATTGGTTGGAGCTTTGACCAGGTAGAAGCGGTTCTTCCAATCCGACTACTTCGACGGCTTGTCAAGCGTCATTAATTATTTGGGATATGTCGTCAAAGTGTACCAACCCTCCAACCGCCTAGGCTCCGGCTTAGATAATGCATATGGGCAAAAGCCTCCCAGCCAGGGTTCAGGTTCTACATTTTGCAGGCGGAAATATACCCCTGTATATTTACCCAAGAATTGGGGGTAAGTTTCCAGATGCCTAGGCCATAACCCCTGAGTATGGCCTTTATTGTGTTATGAAGCAGGAAGCGCAGCCCCGCTAAGAAAGGCGCCTCGTAGCAGCCAAAGAAGCCGTCTGCATGGTGCTAGTTTTCTTTCCAGGCAATGGTCCCCATCTCAGGCAAGACGACTAACTTGTACCTTTCTCTTAAGAGCCGCTTGAGTATGAAATCGGCTAAGTTTCTCTACATGTTAACCCTGTCTTTTGCAGTGATGGTGATCATTAGAGGGTCGCCTTTATTATTCCATGTAGGCCTCTCCTCCTCCTTGCTATCCACAGACGGCGTGAGATAGTTGTTGTTGCTATCGCTCCCATCAGAGCCGTACTTAGAGCCGGAACTGGAAGCGGGGTTCTCGTTTCTTGCTGAGGTTTCTTGATCCTCTGCTTCAGAAGAAGAGGCGGCTTCCTCACCGCCTCCACTATAAGACCCTAGAATTCCATCACTACGAGTTCTAGGGGTGCCTCTTCGAGATCCCCTTGTCATCTCATCCGGGATCATCTCCTTAGGCGGCAACTCTTCTGAGCCTCTGCTCTATAATTGGGATCCTTAGCCGTCTTCCTAGTGCTGGCCATTGTGTCCAGCACAGACAAGGAGACGGTCAGATTGGGAGATGAACAAGAAAGATTCCAATGCCCAGACGCGGCATCCCTAGTCCCAGACTCAGCCGTACTGAGGGACCGGTTGATCTCAAGGCTATGTTCCGGGTGTGGATATAAAGGGTCCATCTACTTATGGAACTAATAAAGAAAAAAGCAAGAAAAAAGCACAAACGTAAATAAATGAAAGAGCTAAAAAGAACAGAGGCGGTACCTAAGTTAATTGAGAAGGAGAGAAAACCGCTTGACCAAGCTGGAAAACCTTCAAATGGCTTTCAAGACTCAGGCGTCCTCGTAGCCGGATGTGTTCTCTAAGTAGCAGCTGCAAATTTGTGATGCTGTTCAAAACACCCACAGATGGCAGAAAATTCTTTGAACGAGGCAAAAAACAGGATGTGCACTCGGAAGATTTCTAGAGAAGATTGCTCTCAAAACCAGCTGCTCTCAAAATCTTTGAAAATTGCTTAAGGTTGTAAATGTGAACATGGGGGAGGAGTTTTTTCTATTTATAGGCAATCCTCAGAAGGCGAACCCTCGCGCCTTTTCACCTTCTGCCTCTTGCACTTTAAAAATTCGAATTCAAAAAAAAAAGAAAAAAAAAACCTTCTCAGGCGCCACGTCACCACCTGAGAGGGGCAAATGTTTAGGGTAAAAATTACCCTAGACACGTGGCAGCCAGCCATAGGTCAACAGGGCTCCAATCCCCTGTTGACATGTGTCCTTTGAACCCTAGATGGGGTACTGGTCTCCCCACTATAAATAGTGGGTCAGACCTCATTTATTGGGCATCCTTAAATACAAACACGAATCCCGAGCAATATTAATTGTAGAATCCTCCTGTATTAGCGAGGAGTATTTACTATTTTTGCACTTATTACCTCCTGTATGTTACTGACTTGATCGCCGGAGGTAGAGCTCCCACCAACCGGAGTCTCCGTGGTTTTGCAGGTACAGGCGTCGGTTGCACATACTAGGAATTGTAACTCTCCCGCAGGACACATCAAAAACTCCCGAAACAGAATGAATTTATTAATTATTCCATGAGGCTATTATTATTTAGTTTATTACTCAAGTATGACTTGTTTGTATATTGAGTAAAGGTGGATTAAGCCGAAATGGCTAGGTGTGGGTTATTTATGTTCAACAAATTTTGAGTATTTTGGAATTTAAAGGAATTAAAGGTCAATTTGTGATGTGATCATCATTGTCCTAATTAAGATTAAAAGTGAATTTCTAGGAATGGTTGTGTATGGTTTAATTGAATGAGTTGACTATTAAATAAACTTGTAATCACATAAAGTTAGACGTGGATGAACAATAAAACTATGGAAAGGGTGCACTTCTAGAGTATTAACAATTATGGGTTGGGGTAGGTGGTAGCCGGTGGCTTTCTGAGGCTTGTTTGATCAACATGTCCTCTTTTCTTTTGGTATTTACATTTTATTTTATAATGAAAGTTAGATGGAATCCTAAAATAACTTTGTGAGAATGGAGTCGCGCTCATTCTTGCATTGCGCTATACTTTTATTTTAAATGGTCATTTCGGACCCAAATGATTTGGTGGATTGGATAACCTCGTCTATTACTTACTCCAATTAAATTAATTAAATTAAATATAAAGAGTCAAGTGGATTGGAATTGGTCAGTGAGTATGTTGAGTTGATTTAACTATTTTGGGGTGGAGTCTTGGTTAATGAATTTATATTGAATGTTATTTTTTTTAATTAGTTGAGCATGCTAGGTTGGTGCGTTATAGCTGGTATGTCCTCAGCTTTGCTCATTGCGTGCTTTCGTGTGTTTTCTTTTAGTCATGGTCTTCTCCCTTTAATTTCCCTGTGATGATCCAATTATTACATTGGTATTATTGGGGAGCAGTATTGCACAGGTTAGCTTGATGATGTGAAGTTCAGGGATTTGGCATACGCATTGTCAAGGGGTTAGCGTGATTAAGAGTATTCGTTCTTTGTGTTTAACTTATTTATGTTTTGTAATTCATTTATGTTTTGGGATTTTGAATATTGGCTTGGTTTTAAATAAGGACCTTTATGGTTCCTATTTTTAAGCTTTGACTTATTGGTTATCTAAACTATATTATTTTAAGACTTAAGTTTGGTTTTTCCGCTGTGATATTTTGATAAAACCTTAACGTTTTAACACGTGGCGGTAACATATCAATAGTTCTCCTCTATTTTATATATGGTTTAGAAAAGGGAGAATTATTGGGGTATTACAATGAGTTCCACACGTTCGATTCTCTTAACTTAAATCCCGAACCCAAGACTGTGTCTTATTTTTTATAGAGTTAGCAGTTAATTTTAAGTTTATTTCTTGAAATTGAATGTTTTAAAATCCATTCTTATTCTTATAAAAATAAGGTGGGAACTCTAAGTTTTTCATTAAAAATCTTATCAAACACCTAAGTGGGACCTCTATCAACCAATTTATTGTTCACTAAAAAACCAAGTACAACAAGTACTATAGTAGGGTATGTACTATGTACAAAATTTTAGGAAAATTGTAGAGTGGAGACCAAAAGTTTTTTTTTTAATTTATTTTTTACTCCCTCCGTTTTTTAAGTGCCCCATAGTGACATGACATGCATATCGATGTAAAACTTTGACCAATAATATCTTTAATTATCATTAGCTATGATTTATAACAATTGAATAATAATAATCTATTCATTGGTACGATTCCAACAAGTATCCACAACACTATATTTTTTCTTATGTATAATTCACAAACATTGAACAAAGTAAATCTAATGAAAAGTGTCAAAATCCCAAATGAAGCACTTAAAAAGCTGAGGGAGTATAAAATATCATTAGTAAGAGTGAAATAATAAAAATGTAGTGTAAGTAGAGTTGGTAGAAGATGAATATGATAAAATCTTTGTGAAAGTGGGGTTAGTAGGAGAAAGAAGCAATTACTCCCTCCGTCCCTAAATATAGTCTCCGTTTGACTAATTTAACGAGAATTAAGGAAATGGAGGAGGAAGTACTAAAAATACATTGGAAACCCAAATACTCAATCATTTAAAAAAAGAAGAGGGGGAAAAGGTACATTTTACTATTTTCAATGACAAAAAAGAATAAAGCATAAAAAAGGAGTAATAATGCACAAAGAATAAAAAAATTTAGGTGTTAGTTTTGGCAATTAACATAATATAAAAAAAAATAAATAAATAAAAAAATAATTTATTGGTAATTTCCAAGGGAACATAAATGTTAAAAAAGAAAATCGGAACTACATTTAGGACCATCAAATATAGCAAATGGGAACTATATTTAGGGACGGAGGGAGTAGATAGTATTGTCCTTAATAAATAAGAAGTGTTGCAATTAATATAAAAGCAGAGGTAAAACTAAAGTGTTGCGATTATTACGAAACGGAATGAGTAGCTGATAGCGTTTGCAGTTTTACAGTATTTGAATTTTTAAATTTAAAAGTATTATTTTAATTATTTACACAACTTTGATATTTTGCACAAATGAGAAAATCTATTTCGCCCACCACCAGTCCACCTCATAGTGTTCCCTCTGGAGTTTCCCCCTTCGAAGATTTTTTTTGGTTCCCTTTAGGGTTATTCCTTTAGAATTTTTTTTATAAGCCTCCATAAATTTTCATTTTTTTTTGGAAAAATCGATTCAAATAATCCAACCTTTAAAAACTAATAGTCTAATCTTCGTATTATTTATAAATAATCCAAGCTTTTGGGGTGCTTCGTTTTTATTAGGCCAAGTTGACCAGCTACTTGAAGAAAAGGTAATGTTTTTATTCATTTTAATTTATTTACAATTTAACAAAAAAAATAAAATCCAACACTTTCTCTCTCTTCCTCCTTCCCTAACAATCGTACCCCTCAACTCATCTCTCTTCCTCCTTCCCCAACAACCAGCCGCCATTGACGCTTCCTCCTTCCTCATTTTCCTCAGCGCAGCAAGCTAGGAAACATTCCTCTTCAACCCCCATCCCTGAACCACCTATACCCTCCCAAAACTAAACCCTCGTTCACCCTCGAAACAACTGATAATTGCCGGATTTTGGATTTCAAGGTGAACGAGAGTCTTGTTTTGGGGTTGGGTTTGTGGGTGAAGGAGAAGAAACGAAGGTGGGTGAGGGTTTTAAAAAAGGGAGAAGAAAGGAAGGGGGTATAAATAAGGGGATGGGGTGGTCTGAAAAGGAAAGAAATTCTCAATTATAACCCTCAACTTGTGTAACACTGAAATGGTAAATCTTTTTTTTATTATACAAAATAACCCTAACTATATATGTGTGTGTATATATATATATATATATATATATATATATATATATATATATATATATATAAGTCTCGTTTTCACAAGCCATAGAAAGTACTAATTCTGATAAATGGATGGAAGCTATGAAAGATGAGTTGAAATCTATGGCCCATAATGATGTTTGGGATCTCGTTGAATTGCCTTGTAAATGTAAACCTGTCGGATGTAAGTGGGTCTTCAAGACCAAACGCGACGCTAAAGGCAATATCGAACGATTTAAGCCTAGACTTGTGGCCAAAGGTTTCACTCAAAAGGAAGGTATTGATTACAGCGATACTTTTTCTCCTGTTTCCAAGAAGGATTTACTTAGAATCATCTAGGCACTTGTAGCTCATTTTGATTTGGAGCTACATCAAATGGATGTAAAAAATTCATTTTTAAATGGGAATTTGGATGAGGATATCTATATGATACAACCTGAAGGGTTCACAAGTAAGGACAGTGCACATCTAGTTTGCAAATTAAAGAAATCCATTTATGGTGTTAAAAAATCTTCTCAACAATGGTATATTAAGTTTAACGATACCATTACATCTTTTGGATTTGAGGAAAACATTGTTGACCAATGTATATACCTTAAGATTAGTGGGAGCAAGTTTATATTTTTAATACTATAAGTGGATGATATTTTGATAGCTAGTAGTGATCTTGGTTTGTTATGTGAAACCAAGGAATATCTTTCTAAAAACTTTTCGATGGTTGATATGGGTGAGGCAAAGTATGTTATTGGCATCGAGATATTTAGGGATCGATCTCGAGGATTGCTAGGTTTTTCTCAGAAAGGATATATTGATCGAGTTTTAGAAAGATATGACATGCAGTCTTGTTTAAAAGGTATTGCACCTATTGTTAAAGGTGACAAATTAAGTAAATTGATGTGCCCAAAGAATGAAATGGAAAGGGAACAAATGAGGAAAATTCCTTACGCATCGCCAGTTGGGAGTTTGATGTATGCTCAAACATGCACCAGACCTGACATTAGTTTTGCTGTTGGGAAGTTAGGAAGATACCAAAGTGATCCAGGATTTAAACACTAGAAAGCTGCAAAGAAAGTTATGAGGTATCTTCAAGGAACTAAGGATTACATGCTCGCATATAAAAGGTCACAAGCATTAGAGGTTGTTGGTTATTCGGATTTCGATTATCGTAGTTGTTCCGATAGCATAAAATCAACATCAGGATTTGTTTTTATACTAGAAAATGGGGCAATGTCATGGAAAAGTAAGAAGAAGTCCATTATTGCTTCTTCCACGATGAAAGCCGAATTTATTGCTTGTTTTGAAGCCTCAAATCATGCTTTATGTTTGCAGAATTTTATTTCAGGGCTTGGTGTTGTCGACTCTATTGCCAAGCTGCTGAAAATATTTTGTGATAACACCATAGCTGCATTCTTCTCGAAGAATGGTAAATTTTCGAGTGGGTTGAAGGCCATGGATTTAAAGTACTTGGTAGTTAGAGAAAGAGTCCAAAAACATCAAGTGTAAATTGAAAATATAAGTACCACATTTATGATAGCCGATCCACTCACTAAAGGATTATCACCTAAGGCATACTTAGAACATGTTATAAGGATGAGCCTTTTGGGAAATCCATAAATGTATATTGATAGTGGTACTAATTGACATTTTGCGCAATTAAAGTTTGTTTTTGCTTATTCTTAATATTGTATACATTATGTTCTGTAAAAACAAGAATTGTCCTGACAAAACAAATTACAGGGGCCATTATAGTATTAAAGGTTGAATTAGTATGGATTATTAGTATGTAGTACATGGAAGGAAGCGTGGCGCTTTTTGTTGCTGCGTAACCGCCATGACTTGTGCTAATTGTTTGTGCTAACTTCAATACTATGGTAATTACATTATTTTTTGAGCATGTTGGATATGTATTATTGTAATTGTGATCGCGTGTTAAAGATATTTTTGAAATTGTAATTGTGATCACGTGTTAAAGATATTTTATATTTATATATAATGTAAGTTTTTCATAATCGATTTAGCGGGCCAAGTGGGAGAATGTAATTTCCATATTACGTGTCAAGTGGGTGACCCGCTAATCTATTGTTTTAATTAATTAAATCCCACTATTTAAGTTAATACATATATCCAATTACAGAAATGCTCATATTAAATCAATACTGTATAAAAGATAAGTGTCCTTTGATGGATTGGATTACTTAGCCGATTAATTATTTATTTATAAATAATTAATAAAAGATAAAGGTTATTGATATAAAAGATAGTTGGTTTTATCCGACTAAAATCGGGCCCTCTGCTCTCCACAATTTCAACTTTTCTCAGTTCATTACTCCCACTATTCTCGCCATTCTCTAAGAATCTAGCATTTTCAGTTTCAACAATTCTTGTACTATGGTTAGGACAATAAAATCTGTAACCTTTCAATTTATCTGGATAACCAATGAAATATCCAGTTACCGTTCTCGAATCAAGTTTCTTTTCATGAGGGTTATATATTCTAGCCTCCGCTGGACAACCCCATATATATATATATGTCTTAAACTCGGTTTCCTACCAATCCATAACTCAAAAGGAGTCTTTGGAATAGCTTTACTAGTAACTCAATTTAAGATATATATTGCGGTCTTTAAGGCTTCAGCCCATAATAAAACAGGTACAGTAGAATAACTCATCATACTCCTAACCATTACCATTAATGTATGATAACGCCTTTCAGTAACACCATTCTGCTGAGGCGTTCCCGGCATTGTATATTGTGCACAAATGCCATGCTTTTCAAGGAATTTGGCAAAAGGTCCGGGATTTTTTCCCGACTCATCATATCTACAATAGTATTCACCACCTCGATCTAATCTCACGATTTTAATCTTTTTATCTAATTGTCTTTCGACCTCCGTAATGAACATTTCAAAGATGTCAATGGACTAAGACTTTTCATGTATTAGATAAACATAACCAGTATGAGATAAATCATCTATAAAAGTGATAAAATACTTTTCTCTTGTAAAACATGATACAGAGAGCGGTCCACAAATATCAGTGTGAATTATCTCAAGAAGCTCAGTACTTCTTGTGGCACCCTTCTTTGTATGTTTAGTTTGCTTTCTTTTAATGCAATCTACACATACAAGAAAGTCACTAAAGTTGAGATTTTGTAAAATTCCATCCTTTACTAATCTCCAATTCTTTCCCTAGAGGTATGCCCTAGTCTTGTATGCCACAAAAAAGAAGAATTTTCATCAATCATACTACGCTTAGAACTAACAACAGAATGCAGGGAATTTAAAGCTTGTGCAAATTCTTGGTTCAAAGTCATTTTATACAAACCATCATATAAAATCGCAGAACCAACCATAATAGAATTTAACAACAAGTCCATACGTCCAGAACCGATTACAATATTATAACCAACATAATCTAATCTAGACAATGAAACAAAATTCCTGAAAATCGAAGGTACATAAAAAGTGTTTAAAAGATCCATCACATAACCAGTCTCTAGCAATAAACGATAAGTGCCAACAACATGCACTTCAACTTTGAGACGGTTTGCCATAAAGAGGAACTTTTAACTTTCCTTCAGTTTCCGAATGGAAAGTAATCCCTACATCAAGTTAGTTACATGAGTAGTAGCTCCAGAATCAATCCACCAAGTATTTGAAGGAACATCAGCAAGATTTGATTCAGGACATACAAAAGAAAGATTTATACCTTTCTTTTCGAACCAAGCCTTACGCTTGCTACATTCGTTCTTCACATGTCCCTTCCTTCCACAAAAGTAGCATTTGACAGTGAATTTTCTCTCACGACTCTAGTTACTTTCCCTAGGTATATCTTTCTTTGGTGAGATTTTCTTATCATTCCGAAACTTTCTTTTCCTTTTCATGCTTACTTGAGATACAATAAGAGCAAGACATTTTCCTTCTTGTCTTAACCTCACTTCCTCCTGAACACATTTACTTGACAACTCATTCAAATTCCACTTTTCATTGTTAGCATCATAGTAAATTTTAAATGGTTCAAATTGCGATGGAAGTAAGTTAAGAGTAAACTGTACTAAGGACTCATCTATGCCTATGCCCAATGCTTTAAGTTTTGCAGCCTTTTCAGACATGTTCAAAATATGAAGCTGAACACCTTCCTGACCATCATATTTCATGGTGGTCGATTTAGCCATTAATGTGCGTGCAAGGGACTTATCAGCGCCTTTAAAACGCTCCTTAACATTCTTCAGAAATTATGAGCCAGACTCAGTAGCTGGAAGAGAGGTCTTAATATTGCTGGCAATAGTCATTCTCATAAACATCATACTGAGTCTATTAGACCTTTTCCATGCTTTATAATTTTCAACCTGTGCCAGAGTACTTTCATCCGTTATTTTTGCAAGTCTTTTTGTAATTAAAGCCATGTCAAGATCTAGTACTCCCAGTGAGAATTAAAGCCTTTCTTGCCATTTCGCAAAATTAGACCCGTCAAACACAATCATTCCAGATGCCATGTTATGCAATGAAGTGGAAACTGTTCAAATAAACATAATGCTCACAATTAAACCTCATATCAAAATATTAGGATGAACCATTGATATCACAAAAAAATTTCTTTGGCCAAATTTAAGCATATCTATTGTTCATTCTGTGGAAGCTTAAATATTCAATTACTTGTGCTACTTATATTTAACCTTTGGGTTTCTATTATACCTATACAAATAACACAAATAATTAAGTTTCATATTGTGGTTAGAAAATCAATACTCTCCTTTGGGCTAGTATCAATCCCTAATCACAAACACACTTTAACCTTAATAAGTCTTCCTTAATCTATTATTTAAATAAATAAGTGCATACTTCACTTCTTTAGACCACTTTGGTGACAATCTAAATTAGTGATTCATACACCTATTAATTTTACATATGACATACTCTTAGATGAGTTAATTCATAATTTACCATACTATGAATTTTAAGCTTAAATTCAAATTAGTGGACAACCCAACATTTAAGCATTCCATAATGTCCAAATAAAATTGGCATAAATTCATAATAATTATTTAATACACAAATATGATAAAAGCCCCAATTTTATTTCATTTTATTATGGTTATTTATTTAATTAACCATTACCGAAAATAAGAAATAAATTAGCTTAGAAAATCTACTTCGTGAAAATGTGATTTGAAGGTACATGTAGATAAATAATCATGTAACAATCAAAAGCCACAAAACAATTTGTAAAAACCACACACAAATTTCACCCAATTTGAGAGATCTTCAACCGAAAAAATTAGGGTTCTTCGTTCTTCATGCAAAATCAATTCATAATTCATCAAGCATGTTAAAATGCAATAAAAATAATTTATATTATCTATAATATGATTCTATCATTTCCCCTCAATCAATTTCGCAATATACCATCAATTTCATGTCCGAAAAAATCCAATTTGGGCTTCATATGAAAATGGTATTTTGAACCCTAGTATTCGAATAGCTCTTTGTGCATACAACCAAAATGCAATTAAATTTCACCATGTATCAATAACATCATGAAAAACATAATACATGCATCAATTTGACCAAAAAATCGATTTCAAGAATTACCCAATTCATTATTTTGGGCAAGAATTCCGAAAAAGAAGCATACAAAATACATATCATGTAGTTGATGAAAAAATAATTAATTCATACCATACATTTACATCAACATGGTGAACAAAAGCCCTAAGTTAATTAAGCATAATATTAACTTTATGAAACTTAAAAGGAGGGCATGCATGAACGATTTTAGCACACTTTATGAACAAACTCAATTCAACAAATTTGATAATATATGTATCAAAACAGGCTATGATACCAAATGTAAGAAATACTTAAGAAATTTAATGTCGAAATAAACCTTAAGCCTAGAATCAATTGATACATTACATACCGTTTGATGAGCTTGAAGTCATGATTGTACCTTTGGATGGATGAACATTGATGAGGAAGAAGAACAATACCAAACCCTTCTCCTCTCTATCTAACTTTAATACGAAATTTTGTTTATTAGCTCTTAGTGATGGAAAAATGTAAAAATAGTCATCTATTTGAGAACATAACCTCTTTATATATATATATATATATATTGTATATATGTATGTATGTATGTATATATATATGTATGTATGTATGTATGTATGTATGTATGTGTATGTGTATGTGTATGTGTATGTGTATATATATATATATATATATATATATATATATATATATATATATATATATATATATATATATATATATATATATATACAATATATATATATATAGCAGAGGGCCCGGTTTTAGTCGGATAAAACAACCTATTTTTTGGTATCAATAAATATTATCTTTATTAATTATTTATAAATAAATAATTAATCGGCTAAGTAATCCAATCCATCAAAGGAAACTTATCTTTTATACGGTATTGATTTAATATGAGCATTTTTGTAATTAGGTATATGTATTAACTTAAATAGTGGGATTTAATTAATAAAAACAATAGATTAGTGGATCACCCACTTGACAAGTACTGTGGAAATTACGTGTTATAACCTTATTTCACAAAATGGTTAATAATAACTAACTATGGTTAGATTTTTTTAAAAAAAAAGAGAAAAACTTTAAAAAAAAATTAAAAAAAAACCACCAGCCAGCCACCCTCACCACCTCCCCTCTTCATTGCCGACCCCAGCCCAACCTCCCCGCCGGCACCGAAGCTTCTCCCCTGTCGCTGACTCTTTCCCCCAGCCAAGAAGTCCCGCCGAACTTCCCTCTCTCTTCTTTGACGAGCCACTCGGATTCGAACCACCCTCCCCCTAACCAAGATCCGAAACAGAATTTGAATCCCTCCTAACCGAAATCGAACCACCACCTAGAAATCGATATTGGGTCGGGGTTCAAAATGGTGTATGGTGATGGGTTTTGGTGTTTTCAAAGGATAGAGAGGGAGGAAAGGCGGTGGTCGGGGTGAGGGGAAAGTGGGTCGGGCCGAGGAGGGTCCGTTGGTCCCGGGTTAGGGTTAGGGTCGCCTGAGGGGGGTGCCTGGGTTAGGGTCATCGGCAGTGAAGGGGGGAGGTGGTGGCGGTGCTTGGCAGGTTTAAAGGAGGTGGTATGGGTGGTTGTTTGATGGTTTTTTTTCATAGTTTTTTTTTTTTTTAAAAAAAAAAAAAATCCTATCCGTATATAGTTTAAATTAACCATTTAGTTCCATAAAGTTATAAGTGAGAATAAAATTTTAATTAGGGTCATAAACTATAATTAAAAAAAAAAAGGGTTACTATTTCAGTATTACACAAGTTGGAGGTTACCATTGAGAATTATGAGCTTAATCAAAAGAAACTCAGATATTACATACAATATTGAAAGGCATTAAGCTAAAATTTGTCGTAGTCACAAGATTATTGTGCATTTTGTATACCTTGTGCCAATTAATATGTTGTATGCTACACCATATGAAGGATCTACTAATACGTCTAAGGTGATTAATCATCCGATCCACCTGTAATTTATGTTTGTGTGTTTATCATCTCTAAGTATCCGAACAAGATTTTGGGAGTCTCTAAAGATACCGACAACAACAACCTTTGTATTCTCCTTTTAAGACCTTTAGGACAAGCATTCATCTCCGTCTATTGCGTAGAATGTGCTAACCCATATGTCACCCTCCCAAACTTCCATGTTCACCTAATTACCTAATTTTCGAGCACTACCCAATCTTTGCATCTGCTTATTCCAAGGGCCATTAGTTAGAATAATCGTTGGAATCGTTCTTGTTTGACCTCCATTTTGAAAAACCAACTGCATAAACTAGAAACTTCTTAGGTGGATGTTAACATTATAGATTATCCACAAAAGCATTTTTGAAAAAGGTGGTGTTGTAAGCAATGATTCCAGGGGTTAAAGGTGTTGTCGCATCTATGATCCTAGAGACTCTAGCAAGCCATAGATTGCATAGGGTAGTTTTGAAAAATGATATTCAGTGACCTTATTTCCTATCCTAACTAAAAAATTTCGGATATAGTACAAAAACCGGTTAACAAATGGCTAATCCATGTTACTTTCTTATTGAATATTAAGGATTTCACCCTCCATGTATCCTAACTATTGTACAAAAGTTGAAAAATGTTGTACCCGTAGTAGCTACAAAGATCAAATCACGTGTTAATCATCTAACTTCATCTTCTGTCCAAATGGCCTTCTTGGAATTGCATTATGTAGCACTTTCCAAATAAAAGCCTTCCATTTCGGAAGCAATTTCAAAGACCACATATTGTAGTAAAAATCCCCAAAATGAGTTTGTGAATTTTCAAGTTTCTTGTTTCGCAAAACAGTACCCCATTTTAACCGTATACCTACTTGACTTATGGCCTAACCTGTACATATAATCTTTCATCTTTAGGCTGTGTAATTCCATAGAAGCTAATAAAGATGCATATCTAAACTCAAAGAAAAAATTTAAACGGATATTATCCCAATTAACCATTCCCATTAGATGAAATACATTCTTCTGCTTTCCAAGTTCTAGCCTCATGGATAGAGACGATAGACTTAAATTTCGGAACTTTACCTTCCATCCATCCATCTGTTACTACTTCCTACAATAACCCATTTTCCATCCTTAATTTTCCAACCAAAACCCATTACCATAGAATTTCCTTCCTTTACAAGTCCTCTTATCTCCCACGAATATTTCATGTTTCTATAGGTAAATAGTCTCCTTGTTTACAATTGGGAAGTAAATCTCACACGGCATACTCTAGCTAGAGAGAAGGAAGTTGGGAATATGGCTTACTCTCCAACCTTAATTTTTCATTAAAATGGCTATATTCAAACTTGCCAAACTGAGAATTCCTAACACCCCCTATGCCGTTTAGTAGATGAAATGTGTTTTCTTACTTGTAGGAGTCATTCGAAGTGCGCCTACCTAAACATGTTGTGAACATGCTTGGCAATTATAGGAAGTGGGAATTGACATTATACGATTAGGGACAAGGAAAGTAGGGAGCCGCCAACAAATTTTTAAGGAACTTATAAACCGTTCATGGATCATTTAAGGCAACCACGAATAAAGGGAAAACGATAGGCAACAACGATTGGCCCATGAAGGTTACACCCCATTCATAATCCATGAGATTATAAACTCCAACTGGTTCGAAACCATAAAAGGAGGATCAGGGATAATGGTACAAAGTGAGTTATGGAGTCACATTCGCCCGTATGGGCCTCTACTCGATTCTTATAGCGAAAATTATTCCGACAATCTCAAAATGCATACAAACAACGATTCAATTTGCTCCAAACTAATATTAGGCTTAATGGGTTGAATGTTAATGCAACATATAATTCAAATTATCGTGATCACTTCAATTAACAACAAACTAAAAAGGATCCTAAACCGGTCGTACAAATTATCTTATTAGGCGTTATAATCAATTACATATTCTCTTTAACATGCAATATGGTGATCAATAATTGTTGGGTTTCGTAGTGTCCGACATTAAGCGGAATGAAACCCGCCCAAGACCCGCACACAAATTAATGTAACTAAACATGAAATCTTATAATTAAACAACAAAGAGAGAGAAAGAATAGACGATCTTACCCTTGACGCGTGCTTTGCTCTCTTTACGAGCTCGTACTTGAAAGCTCTAGCTCCTCAAGTGCGTAAGCCTCCACAGCTCGCACCCTCGAGACCCGACCCGAACGGTCCCTACCCTGAAGGTTAGTCGGGGCTAGACCAAGAACTAGAGTATTAGAATTAAGGTATTCTCTTCATAGAGATCCCTTAAAATTCTCAACTCAAGTGCCCCATCCCAATCCCAAAAGATGGGTATTCATAGTGAAGGGTGCCTTGATTTCCCATCTCTCATCAATGTGGGAGAATTGGTGAAAATGCATTCTGCTCAATTTATTTTAATTCAAAAACAAACTAAAATGCAAATGAATCAACAAGCACCAAGTGGCAAATGGTGAGCAAGGTTAGGGGAGGACCATTAAGGGGGGGGGGGGAATAAACACCACTTGCTCCCCAAGCAAGCCACCAAGACCGATCCCCTCTTTGACCAGATGCTGGCCCACCCACAACTGTCTAGCAGCCTGCCTTGGCTGCCAAGGATACCTAGCCGGCGCCTAGCACCTAAGCTGGGCTAGCTGGACTGCCCTCCCATGCATGCGCGCAGCAAGCAAGCCACCTATGCCATGCGGGTTGCTACTGCTGCGTTGCGTGTGCTCGGCGATGCTTGGTTGTGTGCTGCGAGTGGTTGTGCGAGGCCCAACATGATAGCACCCTAGCACACATGGCGCGCAAGCTTCTAGCTTGCTTGCGGCCATGATCACCAGCCCCGCAAGCATGCTCGGCCAGCAAGCCTAGCACGCACATGCATGCTTGGCTTACGATATGCCTTGCGGTGCGGTTGGTGGCATAGATTATCCTAGAACTCGTATGGCTAGGCCAATGGGAGGCTACGGATTCGCTTGTACTTGTCGCTTGCTTAATTTCTTGTTTCGTCGAATTCTAAATTCGACAAGACTTATGACGCTGGGTTTCGACGCTCTAACCTCGATATCTGACGTCTTTGTTCGTAACTCTAATGACTTATCTAATCCTTCAAATTGATTGGTCATCTAGGATCGATTACTCGATTAGGGTGCGACCCGAAGGGTTCAGTCAAGATTAAGCTGTAATATTAATTATACATTAATATTACTTATTGAAAGCGGCCTCCACCTAGGCATTCCGATCACTTGACCTCACTAAATAATTAGCTTTCTAATAATTATGAACCCTGTATCGGAATAGTACACCTGTTGGAAGGACACCCTTCCTTTCAATTATAAAAATAGAATAAACATCAACATTGGAAGCAATTTAACCATAATAACAACGATTAGTATATGACAAACATGACAAAAAGTGTTAGAAATATAATAGGAACAAAAGGAACATGATTCCTTACTTTGATTGCGTTTACTTGCAAATATTAAACAATAAACACGTTAGAAACTTCAAGGAAATTCAATAATAAAGGGGAAATTAATTCAAATGAAAGTAAAGTTGATTTGGGGCCAAACCCTCAAACATTTCTACCTTTCATACCTTGGCTTAAGTACTGAACTTCAAGTAAAATACGGACTTTGAGGAGTGCCTAGGGGATATATCGTGAAAGAATAAGGAAGCAAGTATTTTGTCTAGAGCATTAGAGAGAGAGAGAATTACTTCAGGCTCATTGGTCTAAGGCTTAGAATGTGAGAGAGAGAAATTAGAATGTGTGTTTGTGCCCCGATACTAATAAATCAGCTTCGCAATTATAGAGGAAATCTGGGGGTGAATTATGGAACCCTAGAAACGAGGCACCGCAGAGGAATAAACTGTCGTGTCTCGGCAAAATTGCCTTTGCATGGTAGAATTTGCCATGGCGCGGCAAAATTGCCCTAGCAAGGTGTAGACACCTTATTATGTCTCCCCAAAAAACCAAACCTAGTGATGAGTACCTTCCATGTCTTTTATTATCGAGTTAGGTGAAGAGTTGAAATGTCTCGTGAATTTGCCTTAATCCTTGACCATTTATAACATTTCCTAGAATGTTTTAAACTAAAATCATTCATTTCGTGTCCTTCAAAGCATTCATTTCATGTCCACTTTATAGAAACGTCCAAACCAGTCTATTTTGGTCCATGATCTCGTTACAATTATTGTATAGTTGGATGGGTCTTGAAAAAAGCTTGCCAACGATATATTATGAGCCCAAATCTGACTTATAACGAAAAAATTAAGGCCAAAATACTAAATTGATCCCAAACCGAGCCTCACCTGCTACCCAATGATCACGTGGAGGGTCTATTTACCTTAATCCCATTTCTAAACCAATCAGGATGTATTATGAGCTTCTAGAATCCTCTAGAAGGTTCTATTTTATCCTGTTTTCGAAAAGATATAGATTTAAGAGTTCTACATCGGATAAAACATCTGTTTTTCAATGATCCTAATCCCAGTTATAATAAAATATGTATGATTGTGTGATTGACCCAATCCAATTGGGAATTAAACTCCTTACAGATTCTATCTTTCCAAAACTATCGCAGAGCGACAGCACCATCGTCCCGCGATGGACTTGTAGCGCCACGACAAAGTTGTCGCACCACGATGAGAAGTGTTTTACTTCGGTTTAAATTTTTGCTCTTTTTCTGATCCTTCGACGCTCTTTTTTCCCTATAAATAGAGGTCGTATCACCCCGATTTCAATCACCAACAATCATGATCAATACCCTCTCTAATATTCTCTCTCTCTTTCTTTATGTTCTAGCCTAGCCTAAACACATTCCAAACATACATCCTTGATACTCTCTTTGATTAAACACCGTACTTCATTCACGAGATTTGAATACTCCTAACCATACTAAACGTTGCCTTCGACCTTGACGTGAAAGATTGATAGATCTGAGGATTTGGTCCAAAATCTATTTTTCAATTTATATTTGATTTATTAATTTAATCTTTCTTAAAGTTTACTAACGTGTGTATTGTTTTGATAGAAAGAAGTACGAGGCATCAAAGTAAGTAATTCGATTACTTAATTATTCTTTTGATATAGAAATCATGTTTAGAATCTTATTTTAATTCCTAGTATCATGTTAGGATGTTGATTATGATTTCTAGTATCATGTTTAGGATAAAGCTTTGATCTTGATTATTAGTGACATGCTAGGGTTTCTTATTCATTCGCTTAGTATCATGCCTAGGATCTTGCTAATCATATTTCGATGGTGTTATTATGATGATGATTGTTGTATCAATTATATATTGCTTGATTATTCATAATCGGTTGTTATTGCTTGATCACACCCCTTTCTTGCAGGTTTAATGGGAATTTATACTTGAAATCATGCCTAATAAGATAATTAATAATTTGATTTAGGCTAATATGGTTTTAATTCAAGTGATCACCAATAATAAATTTGAATGTGCATTAATAATCAACCAACGTATATTAAATATGCTACAAATTAATTTGATGTATGTATGTTGATCAAAAAGCGTACATGAATATCATAAGAATTAAGTAGAGGCCGATTTAGGGCGTGTTCAATCTCTTTTAGGTTGGATTCGTACCATCATCCTTGAACATCCAGTCATGGTTATGGACCACTATGGAGTTAGCAATCTCCATGATTGTGAATGGGGTGTAACCTTCACACCCGTAAACAATTTACAATTTCCAAAACCTTGTTGGCGACTCTTTAAGCTCTAGCTTCCTTCCCTATATACGCCACCATGCTTAAAAACATGATCATAGTGGGGCTCAAAGTTGAGTTTGAAAAATTCCCTACACATGGTAATGCCGAAAAGGCGTGATACAAAATTCTATCTAATTCAAAGTCAAAAACGTGTATTAAGATAAAACCTGGTCAAAGACATTGTCGTGGCACGCCAGAGATTGCTGTTGCGTGGCAGAAACTACCATGGCGCGGCAATTTTGTTTCTTGAAATCCGTCTAAATTCATTTTTATCTTTAATTTTACATTAAGTACTGGATAAGGCACCGTTTTAGCTATTCCTACCCTATTTTAGGTTTAGAATTTTAATATTTAATAATTGGGCTCAATTAATAAATAAAATAAAATGGATTAAAAAGGTTTGGGCTGAAATGAGGGTTAGACAATGTTTTGACTAAATACTTGGACTTGTTTGTAATCTGTGTTTGTTTAATTATGGATTTTAAGCACTCTCAAGATTTAATACTCGACCCGACTAATAATGGCGGTGAAAGGTTGTTCATCATTGGGTTTTGTTTTGGAGAGACATTTTCGGTGTCTACATTACCCAATGCATGCGTTTACAATGCTTATTAGAGGCCCCAAAAATTTTGCCAATAGTGAGTCTACTTTCCTAGAAATAGAGGCTGGCATTTTGAAACAGTTAAGCACTTGGGAGGTAAGCCCCATTATGATTGAATTGATAAGAATAAGTTTGTGTGGTTAGGATTTAGAATGAGTGGATGAGACTTGAAAGATTCTAGATATTCATTGTGCGTAATTTTGATTAACATTGTGGCATAAGCATAAAATAATTCGCATTGGAAAGACCATCCATAATGCGTTAAAAATATAGGAATATACACGTTGGAAAAGCTGTAAATATCTTTCACAACGAAAATCGAATAAACAATGCGAAAAATCGAAAAAATCGTCGAATTCCAGAATTGCCGCGACGTGCTTGAACTATCGTGAGACGAAAGCGACCATCGCCAAATGATAGCTTTATCGCGGCGCGATAGAGCTCTTGCTGCGTGATGGTCCTTGTTTTCTCGCGCCGAGTTCTCGCGACATTGCGCCAATTTTCTGATTTCGTGTTTTGACCGGTTCTAGTACTGTTTTACCGATTTTACTTCCTGATTGAGTTTTTCCGACTTTTCTGAAACCATATGTGTTCTACATATGGTTTTAGCCCTTGTGAATTCACGCTTCATCCACCCTAAAGAACGCTCCATGCAACAATGGGTGTATCCGAGATTGTGAATTAACCAAACCATGGAAGCGAGTTTAACTTGTGGAGTCCCATCCATCGTGCCAACCCTTTGAAGGTAAGGCTTCCGCGCGATGCATCTGGACTCATAACCATAGACCTTTTTGGACACCATAATCTATGACCTTAGAGAATTAGAGCCGTGGTTAGATTGCAAACTCATTGCATCATGTTGTGACTACTTAACTACTTGTGCATCTCTTACTTGTGCATACCTTGCTTGTGATTAAACTAACCTTTTGTGTTAACTTGTTTCTTGTAAATAAAGTCTAATGAACTACCCAATGACTAAAAAGGACTTTGCTTAATTAAATTGTTTAATTAATTTAAACCTACGAAGTCTAAATGTACTCGACTTAGCAGTGCATAGAATTAAACCTTCGAAAGGATCACCGAAAGCAAACTAGATTGACGTTCCATCATTGGTGCGAAAATCTGGTATGTGCCGCAGAATGCCAGGTCGTCCCGCGACAGTTCCATCGCCACGCGATGGTTCGGTCTTTTCCTTCTGAGTCTTCGTGTCGAGTCTAATTTCCATTATCAACCGGTTTAATGAATGAAGGAGGTCTTAACTTGGTCTTTGTTTGTGGCTAAGCACATATTATGTCCCATGGTCATCACACGAGTCATGTCACTTTCACTCACGAGTCATTGCACACACTTTTTTCTACCATGACCATGTCTAGAGTATTGTGTGCGTTTTTTCTGTCATTTGTTAGGGGGGTAAGTCGGATATTATCCTCCCAACATAAACCGTGTTGCTTGAAAACTTGATTTGATCCCCATATTTTATTCCCAAAATATGCACCTATTTTTTGCTTTTTCAACCCAGTAAAAGTACGAGTCAATTCGAGTCAAGTCATTAAAAGAGTCAATGGTTTCCCTTTCCATAGCGCTTGGTCAACGAGAGAAGGATGTTTAATCAAGGACAACACCTTTGTACAAGTACTCCTTTTTTACCGTCTGGTCCGAAAGAAAAGAAAGATAAGATTTGCAGCTAGTCTAGAAGATTTCGAGAAACTCCAAGAAACCATGAATGGTCTCGCTGAAATGCTCAAGGCACTTAGCACTCGAATGGAGAAGGCTGAAGACCCTAACAAACAAGTACTAATTGAGACAATTAAGTGAATGGAGGATAGCTTGAGTCAAATCTCCAATGATTAAAAGTACCTTAGTATAAGTTCTAAAGGGGTCTTAGTGGACAAAGATCTTCTTCCGCATAAGTTCTCTGCCAATGACATCCCTAAGTTCAAAACTACTGACAACCCTTACTTCCATCTAAGGGCTTTTGAGACAATAATGGAGATCAAGTGGATTGACAAGAAGGTTTGCCCCTCGCTCTTTTCCCTTTCCTTGGAACCAGTATGCCAACAATGGTTCTTCTCCATAAGAGCTGAGAAAATTGCTACTTGGGATACTATTACGCATGCTTTCATTCATAGATAGGGAACTTGAAATTCTTAAACAAAAAGAGAATGAAGGTTTCACTGCATTTTACAATAGGTGGAAGGAAACTTTCGCTCGAATGATTGAAATTCCAAGTGAAAAAGTATCTGTGACGATGTTCATTAAGAATCTCAAAGAAAAATATCGAAAACACTTGAAATATCAATGCAACTTGAATACTTTCAAAGTTTTTTATAACATAGGCATTGAAATTGAAGATGACCTCATGAAACAAAAAGCTTCTTTCAATAGTAACAATAGTGGCTAGAAAGGAAAGAAGAACGACAATCCTTCTTCTTCTAAGAGCACCCACTCTAGTAACAATGTTAGTACCTTTAATCTTAATGATGTCCTAGACATGGATAATCAAGGGCAAAGAAAGCAATTAAGAAGATATTTCACCCCTATTGGGATGAGCAATGACACCGCCTTTGACCGACCTCATGCAAAAGGACTTATTACTCCCATTGGACCTATACAAGATCCTCCACTTGAAAAGAGACCGTCCAATTAGAATCCAAATACAAACTGCAAATACCATCAAGGTAGGAGCCACTCTACTGAAAGCTATTGGAGCTAATGGAAGTTATCCAATACTTGATCGATGACAACAAACTTCCAGTGCCTCCTGCTAGTAAGAAACCAAGAACCAACAATTCTCCGTTTTCTGATTCCTTGGCAATTTCTGATGAGCAAGACCAATTAGATTCATCACTCCTTATTATGTCGATCGAAGATACTTCTATGGAAGAGATTCATGCCATTGAAGAAGAAGAAGAAGTTTTCTTCGATGCCATGACTGATTTCCAAGATGAGACTACCAATAACGATATTGCTAGTCCCTCCCAAAATTTCGTCAATGTAGATTTGAATGGCCTACTTGATGCTCTTCAAGAATTAAGCCTTGAGCTTCAAGTCCTTTATAGGAAGGTAAATAAGTTAGAAAGCAATCCCATCCTTTAAAGAAAGAGTGACTCTTCTCCTCATAAACCAAACACCACTGAAAGAAAGCCATTTATCTTCAACGGTGTTAAGCCACAAGTAATAC
This sequence comes from Chenopodium quinoa, assembly GCF_001683475.1. Classification (NCBI taxonomy): domain Eukaryota; kingdom Viridiplantae; phylum Streptophyta; class Magnoliopsida; order Caryophyllales; family Amaranthaceae; genus Chenopodium; species Chenopodium quinoa. The sequence continues at coordinate 1,872,716 of NW_018744517.1, forward strand.
GGAGGAATAAGAAGGCTTACACACCCATAGTCAAACCTTTGACATGCTCCTTGACAAGGGTATGGTCAATCCTCTTGAGCCAAAGACATTCGAATCCCTAAAAAGGATGGACAAACTCTACTACAAGTATCATCAATCTGGAGGTCACACAACTGAAAACTGCTTCAAGTTCAAGGAATATATCCAAGGACTCGTAGATTATGGGAAAATTTCATCAACACCCCAAGATGAGGACGTATATTCAAAGATATGGTTGAATCTCCACTTGATGCACTCTACCCACTTGAAGACAATGATGACATTTGGGATGAGGACTCCCCAATCACTGTGCTTACAAGGTCTGGGAGAGTGCAACCACTAGCCACGACTGTGCCTATACCTAAAACTCAACAAGCTCTAACACCCCTCATCGAAGACAACGACATTGTCAAGCATCTCAAAAAGACTAAGGTAAAGATGAATGTTTGGAAGCTTTTAGCTTCATCTCATGAGCATAGAGTTGCAGTAAAGGATGCTCTAGCAAAGATTGGAATAGACTCCGAGACTACTTCAGAAGGGTTGGCTAACTTTCTATCAAGTGACCTCCCTAGTCCAAATAACGTGATCACCTTTTCTGACAAGGACCTACCACCGAAAGGTGATAAGCATAATAATGCCTTGAACCTAACAATGGTGTGCAAATGGATGAATGTGCCAATGATCCTCGTAGACAATATTTTAGCAATAAATGTATGCCCACTTCGCACTACCAGAAAGTTGGGAATAAAGGATGAAGATTTGACTCCATCCACACAAGGCATAAGGGCTTATGACAACACTCATCGCTAAGCCCTTGGAACCATCACTATGAATGTCACTGCAGGGGTCATTGAATATAGCACTACTTTTTAAGTAGTAATTATCAAGGCCTCATTCAACCTATTATTGGGACGCCCTTGGCTCCATGACCTTAAGGTCGTCCCTTCATCCCTCCACCAACAAGTAAAGGCTATAATTGGAGGAATTCCCATCACAATGATGCATCCCCCATGAGAATCAAAGCGATCTATAAACCAATTATCCATGTGGAGCACGATGGATATGACGAAGATTTATGGGGCTTCAATGTCGAAGAGGTCTCTTTTATCGAGGAAGATGAAAAGACCCCTCTAAACTATAACCCCCACTCCAATCTCGTCATCAATGCTATTCTTAAAAGCAAGGACGCTTTCCAGGAATGACTCTAGGGAAAAAGAAAGAAATAGCTACGCGTATGGGACTACCTAGCCTCCCTAAGAAGGATACTTTTGGACTTGGATTCAACCCAACTCCAGAAAACCTCAAGCGAGCCTTGGAAAAGTCCATTGCATGAAGAAGAGCTCGTACCTAGGAGGATGCAATACCATTAGATCCATATCCCCCCAATTTCAATGGACAATTTACAATAGAGGGAGAAGACTACCCATGCTACGAATTACCTAAACCACTTGTAAGGAATGGGGTATGCCAGCCTGGGTTCGAAATCTTTCTGGATTTTAACTTTCTAGATGAGATTCTTGCTCCCACCCATGAGGAACGAGCACCCATATGCTTTGACTTCAATGTCATTAGTGTCCTCTTTGGGTATGAGAAAAATAAGCCTAAGCGTGTCGACGACAACTCCACGCTCATACAGACCGCCTTACAAAGCGAAAACTTCAACCCCTCCAAGCTCATCAATCCAGCAGAAGGAGTACTCCAAGGATGGCGCAAGACTGTGAGAGCAACTACGCCAAGTGGAAGAAATTAAGATATCTATAACTACGGGAAAAAGCCCCATGTTTGATGAGTCTGAGTCGTCAGACCCTGAGTCTGAGTCTGAGTTTGAGTCTTCTATTGTTGATTCCTCCAAGTCTCTTGTAGTTACACCCCCTACTATTAAACCTAGCATATCGTCTACCCTTAGAATAGTTAGTAGCCAGGTCCCCGCAAACCTTTCTCTTTTTTATGTAATTTTTCATGAGTTTAATAATATGACTTCTTTCGCTCACTCCTCGTGTTATTCCCTTACCCGAGATGACGAGTATTACTTTGCTAATAATGAAAATGACAAAAAAATAATTAAAGCAATGGAAGCACTTCAGAATAAAACAGTAGTAATTGAAGAAACTAAAACTATTAACATCTCAAAAGACCCCACCATTAAAAGAGAAGTTAAAATTGGCCTAACTCTAACTAAAGAGGAAATAGCTGAGTTAATAAATCTACTTGTTGAGTTTATTGATGTCTTTTCTTAGTTATACAAAGATATGCCAGGTATAACAAGAGAAATTGCACAACAAACTTGTAGGGAATTTTTCAAACACCAACTTTGAGCCCCATTGTGATCATGCATTTAAGCATGGTGGCGTCCAAAGGGAAAGAAGCTAGAGATAAAAGAGTCGCCAACAAGTTTTAGGAACTTGTAAACCGTTCACAGGTGTGAAAGTTACACCCCATTAACGTTCACGAAGATCGCTAACTCCATAGTAGTCTGGAACCATGACTGGATATTCAGGGAGGATGGTACAAATCCAACCTAAAAGAGATTGAACCCGCCTTAAATCAGCCTCAACTTAATTCTTATGATATTCATGTGTGCTTTTCAATCAACATACATAAAATGAATTAATCCTAATCATATTTAGTCAATGTTGGTTGATTATTAATGCACAAATAAATCTATTATTGGCAATCACTTGAATTAAAATCATATTAGCCTAAAAAAAATTTAATAATTATCTTATTAAGCATGATTTCAATTACAAATTCCCTTTGAACCTGCAGAAAAGAGCGTGATCAAGCAATAACAACAAATCATGAATAATCAGGCAATGTATAATTAACATAACAATCATCATCATAATTATAAATAGCAAGATCCTAGGCATGTTACTAACGGATTAATAACAAACCCTAACATGTCACTAAATAATAAAGATCAAAGCTTTAACCTAAACATGATACTAGAAAGCATGATATTAGAAATATTAAAATAACACCCTAACATGAAACTAGGGATCAAAATAAACATCCTAACATGATACTAGAAATCACAAAAGCACCCTATCATGATACTAGGAATTAAGATAACAACCTAAGCATGATTTCTATATCAAAGGAATAAATAAGTAATCAAATTACTTACTTTGATGCCTCGAATCTCTCTCTATCAAAAAAATACACACGTTAGTAACTTCAACAAAGATTAAATCAAACAAACAAAATAAGAATTGAAATATAGATTTGGGACCAAACCCTCAGAAATATCAACCTTTCACGTCGAGGTCGAAGGCAACTACGAGATTAGCTTGGAGTGTTTGAAGCTCGTGAAGGAGGTATGGTGTATGATACCAAGAAGGTGTTGGGATGTGTTTAGGCTAAGCTAAGGCTAGAAAGAAAGAGAGAGAGAGAAAATCTTATAGCTTAGAGAAGGGATTAGATGATGATTGTTGGTGATCAAGTTTGTTGATTATTGAAAACGGGTGATACGACCTTTATTCGTAGGGAAAAAAGAGGGTCGAAGGATAAAAAAAGAGTCAGACTCCGAATCAGAGTAAAACAGGCGTTATCGCAGAGCGATAGGCTTATCGCGACATGATATTTCTATCACGCGACGATATTTCTATTTCTTAGCAATATTTTTAGAAGATAGAATATGTATGGAATTCGACTTCCAATCAAATTAGGTTAATATTTTTAGAAGATAGTTTGTTGATGATTGAAAACGGGTGATACAACCTATATTTATAGGGGAAAAAGAGGGTCGAAGGATCAGAGAAGAGTAAGAATTCGACTCGAAGTAAAACAGGCGCTATCGCGACGCGATATTTCTATTGCGCAACAATATTTCTATCGCCTAGCGATATTTTTAAAAGATAGAATCCGTACAGAATCCGACTTCCAATAAATTGGGTTAATTGAATATCCGTTCATATTCTAATTTTATCAGAATTAAAATCATTGAAAAACAAGTGTTTTATCCAATGTAAAATTCTTAAATCTTTATCTTTTCAAAAACAGGAAAAATTAAAACCTTCTAAAGGATTCTAGAAGCTAATAATAAATGCTAGGGGATTTAGGATCTAAAACAAACTTTTAGAGGATTCTAGAAGCTTATAATAAATTCTAATTGGTTTAGGAATGATGTCAAGGTTAATGGACCCTCCACATGGTCATTAGGTCACAAGTAAGACTCGGTTTAGTATTTCGGCCACAACTTCTTTGTTATAACTCGGATTTGGGCTTATAATATAAGGTTGGAAAACTCTTTTCAAGTCCCATCCAATTAAACAATTATTAGACCAGGATTATGGACCAAAATAAAGTGGTTTGGACGTTTTTTATAAAGAGGACACGAAATGAATGATTTTAAGGGACACGAAATGTACGATTTTGGCTTTAAAGGCACAAAATGAATGATTTTGATTTAAAACAATTTAGGGAAGGGTTAGAAATGGTCAAGGATGAAGGGAAATTCATGAGACTCTTCTACTCTTCACCTAACTCGACAATTAAAGACGTGAAAGGTACTTATCACTAGGTTTAGTTTTTGGGGAGACACAATTAGGTGTCTACAGAAGCCCCCACTTTGACTGAGTTTGGAGAAACGTAGGTTTCGAAAACAGAAGTCAAAGTAAGATCGATAGGGACAGAGAATGATTCAGAATGTTCTGCGATCCTAAATCATTCTTTTTAACGTCATTACGTGTAGAGAAGCATTAATTCTACAAATAAAGGAGTTAAGGGAAATAAAGGCGTATTTAGGCTTGCCGAGCACACTTCTCTAGGTGATACCTTGAATAAAATTCGTTCTGTTTGAAAACCTCCACAATGCTTAGTGAATGCCGTCGAAGGTAGCAGTGATTCGCTATCTTCATTTGAGGTGACAATCTTCCACATCTTAGGGAATATCGTCGAAGGTGGCAGTGCTTTCCATCTTTCAATCAAGGTGACAATCTCCATATCCTAGGGACATTGTCGAAGGTAGCAATGCTTCGCCATCTTCAAATCTGTGTTACAATCTCCACATCCTTGGGGCATCGTCGAAGACCGCAGTGTGTCGCCATCTTCAAATCTTGTCAATTCTTAGACAGGACCCACCAATGCTGACAACCACCACATTGTAGGGAGAGCCGTCAAAGATCACAATGCTTAGCGATCCTTAAATCTCTTCAATGCTAAGGCGGGATTAAACAATGCTTAGGTGTAATATTTACAATCAATGCTTAGGCGCGTTTAACCAATGCTTAGGTGTAATATCCTCTGCCAATGCTTGGGTGTTTTTGTGCAATATGCTCTGCCAATGCTTAGGCGTGCTCAATCAATAAGGTGATTGTCATCAGGCCGATCATCAGTTAAAATGGTAATCAGGCCGATTACTAATAAAATCAAATGTTAAATTAATTATTATGAGGCTCAAAGGCTCAATTATGTATCACAGGGTGATAACAATCCACTTTAGAAACAGTTGCCAACACAACTCTTGAATAATGAGCGACAATCCAGTTTAGGGAAAGTTGTCAATGCCACGTAACAATCCATCATAGGAAACGTTGTCACGATGAAACGATAATCCGCATCCCGAAAAATTTGCCAAAATCCAATTTTGGAAAAAATGCCAATGTTGTGTAACAATCTGTCATAAGAACTTTGATATAATCGACAATCCACGCCTTAGAACATAAATCTTAAAAGAAATCCACCTTAGAAATTTTCCAATTTTATGTGACAATCCTTTTAGGAGAATATTGCCGCAATCGATAATCCGCATCTTGGAACATTTGCAAAAAACAGTCGATCGACAATCCGTCTCGGGAAAATTTTCCACTACTGAAATGAATGACAATCCACGTTGGGGAACCTTTGCCGAAATATTGAGTTGAATAAATTAAAGACCCACGACAATCCTTTGGGAAATATTTGCCATAGGGAACTGGGTGAATGACAATCTAATCTTGGAAAAATTGCCAAGGATTTGATGAATTTATGACAATCCGAACTTGGGAAAATTTTCCAAATGGAGAAGGTATGCGAGAATCCACTCTTGGAAAGATTGCCAAAGGAGATGACAATCCAATCTTGGAAACATTGTCAATTGAGATGACAATCCAATTTTGGAAAAAATTGCCGTATAGGTGATGTGCTTGAGCCCTGCAAGAAATCAATTTTTGCCAAAGGACCTTGACAGTTGGTTGGCTTGAATTTGACTCAAGGCTTGGTGTACTTGACTCATTGTGTAAGACTCAATGTACTTAGATCGACTCGATGTGTAACTCATGTACTCAAATCGACTCGATGTGTATGTTGTGCGTACGACTTGTGTGTATAGAGTGTTGACTCAACTTGACGTAGTGACACGTCATGACTCAATGTTCATGACTCGTTCGTGCATTGTTTGTGATTGTGCTTGTGCGACTCGAAAATGCAGAAAAGCAAAAAATTTCCAACATTTTTGTGGAGGGTACCGACTTTCTCCCAAAAAGAAAAACGTGAAAAGAGGTTGAAGTGTAGAGTGTTGATGAAAAACAAGGTTTTTGAACTTCGTCAAGATGAAATGAATGAATCAAGTTATGATGCTTGTGGAATGAGCTTAATCAAGTATATGTATTGGTCGTTATATCTCATAATGCAAAGTTTGATGATTCGATAATGAAAGTATTTGGGTAACTTAGGCACGGAGGCTAAGTACTTCATACTTTTTAATGCAACGATGATTATGATAATGAGTTATTCTTCAATGACAAGGCATGCTTCAAAGTTGTATCAAGTTTTCATGACAAAGGGTTCCTAAGGGAAGGATTATTTGGCTATGTATGTGTGATGTTTGTGAAAGTGATACTAAAGTTAGGCTGCAAAGGCTAAGGGTGTGGAAAAATATTGTGAGAAAAGTCAAATGATGATGACTCTTAGGCTGGGTAGGCTAATGAAATAGGGATCAAGCCCCAAAGTCTAGCTCTAAATGGATAAGGAATGAGCATTGGAGATCCCTTGATATGATCATGCATGAATGTCAAATTGAATGATTATTACGGCCGCACCTCTATGTGAGGTTGCCTATGTATCCGTTAGGAATTAGGCCAAATATAGCTCTAGCCGAACCTCGCACAAGTATGTGTATACCTCAAGGAGGTCTTTTAAGGGTTATAATGGGGTTAGGATAAAGGTTGAAGAAGAAGGGATAAAGGCACAAAACCCTAGATAAGACCCCAAGGTGTGCAACCTTACATTTGAATCTTAGTATTTGTATGCTTGAGGTTTCTCACTTTTGAACTCATTTTTCTTTATTTTTTGCATCTGAAATTTATTTTTGAATATTATTTTGTATAAGAGTGGGAAATCCCGAGCATGCGGTGTATCAATCACTTGGCATTCATGTTTCTTAGGCACGGTGCCAAGAACTCGATAAGAGATGCAATCCAAGACGTGTTCATGTCAAAGACATTAGAACACTTGCCATTTTGCGCACTTTTATTGCTTTTTGAACCATTTTTTTTTTAAATTTCAAAATTTTGATAAATGTCACTCAAGCTTTTATATTTTTGCTTTGATAATTGCGTAAGTTACACACCATCACATCCTAAGGTTAGGTAAATGTGGGTTGAAAAAATAAAAGGTCTATCGTTAGACGAGGCTCAAAGTGGTTTATCAAGAAAGGGATTGTAATTCAAAGGGTGAAGGTGATATGATGTGGCTACAAGGAGTTCCTTAAATAATTGGTTTATGCTTAGCTCCACGTGGATTTTTTTAAGTAAAATGCAATGCAATGATCATATGCAAAGAAATAAATGCTCACGTTATTAAAATGGAAAAAGTAGAAAAAAAATCAAACTCATGAAATAAATCTAAGGAAGATGAAGGGTGTCTATGCTAGACTTATTAAGGGAAAGGGGAAAACACAAAAGAAAAGAATCATGAAATCTTGTCATTAGAGCCCGCCTCGTGCTTTGTGCTTATCATCACTTGGTCTTCTTGCCGGCTAGAAGGAATGGAAGCTTGTTTGCATCGATGAGATCTTGAATGAGGTTTTAGAATCTATAACATTCATCTGTTGTATGACCATTGCCTCGATGATACTTGCAATAGGAATTGGCATTCCATCTTGAAGATCGCTTTTCTAGTATTAGATTCTCAGTGGGAGCAATAAGTTTGATTAAACCTTGATCATAGAGACGATCAAAAGCGACATCATAGGACATTCCAATAGCTGTCAATTCCCTTTTGGGTTTCTTGGCTTTTGAAGCGTCTTTATCAAGGGCCCAGATTTCATCGGCATTGATGTTGTTAATGTAGTTGCTATGGGAAGAAGCGGAAGAAGGATTGTCGATCTTTCTGCCCTTGCCATTGTTGCCATTTTGACTAGCCTTCAATAGTATTTGATGTTGATGCCTATTTCATAGACAACTTTGAAGGTGCTTAAAGGTTGATATTTTAAATGTTTTTTATACTTCTCTTAGAGGTTCTTAATGAACATTCTTACAGATGTATTCTCACTTGGAACTTCGATCAGCCTAGCGGAAGTTTCCTTCCATTTATTGTAGAATGCAGTTAAACCTTCATTCTCTGTTTGTTTAAGCAGTTTAAGTTCCTTATGATGGGTTTCTACTTGAATATGACATTTGTATCTATCAATGAAAGCATGTGTAATAGCATCCCAAGTAGCCATTTTCTCAGAGTCCATAGAAATGAACCATTGTTGACATACTAATTTCGAGGAAAGAGAGAAAAGTGAGGGAAAAGCTTTCTTATCAACCCCCTTGATTCTCATGATTGTCTCAAAAGCTCTCAGGTAAATTTAAGGATTGCCAGTAGCCTTAAACTTAGGGATGTCATTGGCAGAGAACTTATGCGAAAGTAGTTCCTTGTCCACTGAGAAAAGTGATTCAAGCTGTCTTCTATACGCTTGATGGTTACAATGGGTACTTTCTTGTTAGGGTCTTTGACTCGAGTGGTGAGTCCCTTGAGCATCTCGGCAAGTCCATTCACAGTTTCTTGAAGTTTCCCGAATTCTTCTTGACTGGCCATTATTACGAACTTTCTTCTTTGTCGAATTGGTCTATCGAAGAGGAGTACTTGTATGAAGGTGTTATCCTTGATTCTCCCTTCTCTCCTTAACCAAACGCTATGGAAAGGGAAACCATGGACACTCGTTGTCAATCACATGACTCGAACTCGATTCAACATGCATAGGTGTATAAGGTAAATGATATGTATGGGGAATGCAAGTAAGATGAGAGAATGTGGAAAGTGTTATAAGAAGGAAAGCATGAGGTGTGTAATGTATAGAAAGTGATGTGAAAGGAAAGGGTGTATTTGTGGAAAGATATGGAAAAATCCGGGAATAAAATGAACCCTTAACTTAAATGACGGAAAGGACGACTTATGCATGGACCTAAGATATGGTCATGGTGTGAAAAAAGTATGTACAAGGAGTGCGCTAAGACTTGTGAGTGAAAGTGATATGTTCAAGACTCGTGTAATGACCATGTGACTAGACATGAGCTTGGTGTGAAATAAAAACGAAGGACTCAAGGACCAAATAGTCGAAAGACTAAAAGATACACAAACTAACTTGATTAATTTTGTCTAATTTTAATGTTTGTGTTTTTTACTAGGTGAAATCAATCCATTGGCAAACGTTAGTCATAAATAATATTAAACCACAATCAAAGACAAAGAACACTTGTTAAAGTTAGAACTCATGGGAATAAATAAATAAAAATCAAAATCTACAATCCTATTTTATACAAGTTGACACGGATTAGAGGACTAAGAGAAGTAGAAGATTTCCTAAGACTAGCTTGACACAAAAAGAAATAAAAAAAAGTTTGGACGCTAAAAAGAACTCCTAAATTTGGACAGGATGTAGTATTTCAGTCATAAGTTTTGATCTGTGACTCTAATTGGGACGAAACCAACGCCAAATGAAAGACAAAACCCGGGGCTAAATATCCATAGGTTCTACTACTCATACATCTTTCTAGAACTCCAGCCACAATCAAAACAAGTTGACACTTGTGCAGAATACAAGAATAAAAATCCGAGTTGACTCAAAAAAAAAAAAAAAAAAAAAAACAAGAACTATGACTTGACTTAATAAAAAAAGAAGAGGGTTAAATAAGAAAAAACAAGTCCTTGGTTAGTATGTTAAGACATATTTACAAGAAACAAGTCAACACAAAGGGTTAGTTTAATCACAAACAAGCTATGCACAAGTAAGATATGCACAAGTAGTAAAGTAATCACAATATGATGCAATGAGTTTGCAGCCTAACCATGGCTCTAGCTCTCTATGTTGGGTTTCGTAGAGTCCGACTCTACGTAGAAGAGAAACCCGCCCAAGACCCGCACACTAATTAAAGCGACTAAGCATGCAATCACAAATTAAACAACAATTAAGAGAGAGAAGGAAAATACATTCTTACCCTTGGCGTGTGCTTCGCTCGAATCCCGAGCTCTTACTTCAAAACTTGAACCCCGCAAATGCGAAGGTCTCCGACGGCACGTACCCACGAACCCGACCTGAACGATCCAAGTCCCGAAGGTTAGTCAGAACCCGACTAATAAAAGCTTACAGCTTTACAAACTTAAGGTTTTCTCACTTTTCTAAGGAGATGCCTTCTTTAGTTCCACTCAAGTGTTCTTCCCAAATCCTAAAAACTTGGTATTTATAGGGAAATGAACCTTGATTTCCCATTCACAATCAATGTGGGAGATTTGTAATTTTCCCATTTTATTTTAATTAAAATAAAATTAAAATTTCAATTCAATCAATAAGTTACAAGTATCACAAGGAGGATGAGAGATTAGGTGAGGACCATTTCCAAAGGGGGGGACCATAGCCTTGCTTCCTAAGGCAAAGCTCACACCCTTGGTCCCCACAAGTAAACCGCCTCTTCCATCCAAGTGGTTGGCTGGCAGCCTGCCTTGGCTGCCAAGGCTGCCAGCAAGCGCCTAGCACCAAGGCTGGCAGCCTGACTAGCCAACCAGCACACACGCACAGCCGGCCGCAAGAATACGCAGCCAGCCAGTGCATGCGTGCTGCTAGTGAGCCACGCATGCTGAGCGCTGCTGCTGGGCGAGGCATTGTGAGCTGCTTGGTGCGTCAATGTTAGGCGCTGCTATGCGAAGCACACGCACACACACGCACAGCCCAACACACTGCTGGCTGGTGCGTGGTGTTGTACGATGCTATGCTAGCAATGCGCCAGCGCCTACATGCTAGCAAGGCCTAGCCTTGCGATCCTTGTTTGGCTAGCTATGCACCAGCGCCTAGCATGCTAGCAAGGTCTAGCCTTACAATGGTTGGGCGCATGGCATGCTAGCACACATGCAAGGCTGCAATGCTTGTGGAGTCTAGCTAGCATGAATGGGCCTAGCACGCCTAGCATGCTAGGCTTGCGATTAGCATTGCAATGCACATGCTAGATCGAGATAGCCTAGCCCTCGCATGGCTAGAATGTGAGGCTACGGCCTAACTCGAACTTGTAACTTGATTGATTTCATGTCTCGTCGAATTCTAAATTCAACTCGACTTGCGACGCTTGGTCTTGACGCTCTAAGCTCGATATCCGACGTCTTTGTTCGTAAAACTCTGACAACTCATCAAATCCTTTGGATTGATTCGTCGTCTCGAATCAGTTGTTTAATTGGTTTGACCCGAAGGGTTCAGTCAAGATTAAGCTATAATATTAACTCTACATTAATATTACTGATTAGAAGCGGCCTCCGCCTAGGCATTTCGATCACTTGACTTTACTGAAGAATTAGCTTTCGAATAATTTTGAACCCTCTACCGGAATAATACACTTGTTGGAAGGACACCAAAGTTCATGGATTATGGTAATCAAAAGAGGGTCCGTGGTTATGAGTCCAGATGCATCGCGCGGAAGCCTTACCTTTGGAAGGGTTGGCGCGGATGGATGGGACCCCGCAAGTTAGACTTGCTTCCTTGGTTTGGTAAATTCACAAACTCGGATGTACCCGTCGTTGCACGAAGCGTTCGATTGGGTAGATGGAGCATGAATTCCCAAGGGCTAAAGCCATATATAGAACACATTGTAGGGTTTCGTAGTGACCCTTACTACGGGGAAGGAAACCCACCTAGACCCGCCCCGATAACTAAAGCAATTAAAACATGCAAATATAATTAATACATAATTAAAAGAAAAAGGGATAAAGAATTATACCCTAGACGCGTGCTTCGCTCGCTAAAAGAGCTCTTACTTGAACCCCGCAAACGCAAGGTCTTTGAAGGCTTGTATCCTCGAACCCGACCCGATCGTCCTAAGTCCCAAAGGTTAGTCGCGACCCGAACAAAATATAAACTTTGGAGTTTTATGAACTTAAGGTATTTTCAACAATGGAGATGCCTTTATAGCTCCACTCAAGTGTGTGTTCCCAAAATCCCACTCAAGGGGTATTTATAGGGTATAGGGGACTTGAATCCTATTTCATGATCAATGTGGGATCATGTGCAATTGTGAAAAATTTATTTAATTCTAAATTAAATAATTAATCAAAAGCAATCACCATGCAACAAGTGTCAAAGGGAGAGAGAGTTAGGTGAGGACCATGTCCATTGGGGGGACCATTGCATTGCTCCCCAAGGCATGCTCCAAGCATTGGTCCCCACCTCTCACAAACCGGCACCAATCAAGGCAGCAGGGCTAGCTGCCAGCTAGCACGCCAGCACGCACCAACTGGCATAGCTAGCACCAGCACGCACTGGCCCTAGCATGCTACTGGGCTGCTTGGCGCTGCTAGCGTGGTGTTGCTGCCTAGCCAACGCACACGCACACGCACACACACAGCCTTACTAGCTAGTGCGTAGTGCTGCTTCCTAGCCCTTCTCGCACACACACTCGCATAGCCAGCATGCGTGTGCTAGCGAGCCACGCATGCTGGGCATTGCCTTGCCAGCCACGCACACAAGCATGCCATTCTTGGTGTTGTGCTAGCGATGCACACACACATGGCTACGCTGCCTATTGCTATGCTATGTGCTGCGATGGTGAGCTGTGCGAAGGCACACACGCACGCATACAGTGCCTAGCACTACGATGGTGCTATGATGTGCGAAGGGCTGCGATAGCACCTAGGCACGCAAGCACGCATGTTGCGGTGATGTTGTGCCATGTGAAGGCACGCACACACGCAAGAACGCTGCTGCGATGGTGCTGCCTTGTGCGCCTAGCACGCATGGCGCGCCTAGCACACACATGGTGCGCCTAGACTTGCGATGAACTAGCCTAGCCTAGCACTCACATGGCTAGGCCAATGTGATGCTACGGCTATGCTCGTATTTTTTGCTTGTGATTTTGCGACGCTCGGTTTTGACGCCCTAGGCTCGATATCCGACGTCTGTGTTCGTAAAACTCCGACGACCCATCGAATCCTTTGGTTTAATTCGTCGTCTCAGATCGGTTGTTCGATTGGGTTTGACCCGAAGGGTTCAGTTAAGATTAAGTTGTAATATTAATTGTACCTTAATATTACTGATCGGATGCGGCCTCCACCTAGGCATTCCGATCACTTGACCTTACTGAAGAATAAACTTTGTAATAATTCTGAACCCTCTATTAGAATAATGTACTTGTTGGAAGGACACCATTCCTTTCAAAAATATGGGTTCAGAAAACAAGGACGCAGATTCCTGGCTCGATGTCGAAAGAACTCGGCGCGAGAAAACAGGGTCTATCGCGCAGCGATAACCCTATCGCGTCGCATGGCGATGGAAACTGTCATTTGGCGACAGTTCCTATGCTTCGCAGCAGTTCTTTGTGTTCTTCGGATTGTTCGATTTTCGCAGTATCTTTTCGATTCTAGTTGTGAAAGATATTTACGGCTTTTCCTACGTGTAAAAATCCTATGTTATTTACGCATTTCGAACGGTCTTTCCAATTCGGATCTTTTTATGCTTATGCCACAATGTTAATAAAAATTACGCACATGATTATCTATAATCTTTCTAGTCTCATCCACTCATTCTAAGTCGACTGCCAAAATAAATTTTAGGAATCAAAGTAGAAATCCTCCCCAGTGGAGTCGCCCAAATACTGTAGGCATACTTCAAACACCAACTTTGAGCCCTACTGTGATCATGCATTTAAGCATGGTGGCGTCTAAAGGGAAAGAAGCTAGAGATAAAAGAGTCGCCAACAAGTTTTAGGAACTTGTAAACCGTTCACGGGTGTGAAGGTTACACCCCATTCACGATCACGGAGATCGCTAACTCCAAAGTGGTCCGAAACCATGACTAGATAATCGCGGATGATGGTACGAATCCGACCTAAACGAGATTGAACCCACCCTAAATCGACCTCTACTTAATTCTTATGATATTCATGTGCGCTTTTCGATCAACATAAATACAATAAATTAATCCTAATCATATTTAATCTATGTTGGTTGATTATTTATGCACAAATAAATCTATTAATGGAGATCACTTGAATTAAAATCATATTAGCCTAAAACAGGTTATTAATTATCTTATTAGGAGTGATTTCAAGTCCAAATTCCCTTTAAACCTGTAGAAGACGACGTGATCAAGCAATAACAATAAATCATGAATAATCAATCAATGTATAATTAACACAACAATCATTATCATAATAATAAATAGCAAGATCCTAGGCATGATACTAACGGATTAATAACAAACTCTAGCATGTCACTAAATAATAAAGATCAAAGCTTTAACCTAAACATGATACTAGAAAGCATGATATTAGAAATATTAAAATAACACCCTAACATGATACTAGGAATCAAAATAAACATCCTAACATGATACTTGAAATCACAAAAGCATCCTAACATGATACTAGGAATTAAGATAACAACCTAAGCATGATTTCTATATCAAAGGAATAAATAAGTAATCGAATTACTTACTTTGATGCCTCGTATCTCTTTCTATCAAAATAATACACACGTTAGTAACTTCAAAAAAGATTAAATCAAACAAACCAAATAAGAATTGAAATATAGATTTGGGACCAAACCCTCAGAAATATCAACCTTTCACGTCGAGGTCAAAGGAAACTACGAGATTGGCTTGTGTTTCGGGGTTTTCTGATGTCCTGCGGGAGAGTTACAATTCCGAGACTGGAACCGGACGCCTGTACCTGCAAAATAACGGAGACTCCTGAGAGCTCCGCCTCCAACGGTCAAGTTAGTACCTGATTAAGGAGTAATTAATACGGAAATTAAAGTAATAAGATCTCTCTAGGTGAGAGTGTTTAATGTTGGTAATCTGCTTTGTTAGCGAGATTAGCCGGTTATTAGTGTTCCGTAATGTTTATGTTCTTCTCTGTTCTTGATTTCTTGATTGCCTGATGTTTTTTTGACTCCTTAATTAATGAGGATTAATTAAGTATTTATAGTCTTGAGAAGCGTGCCACTCTCTAGGTTTATGGTAAACCTAGGGCTGACCGGGCCTCTAGACAGGATTGGGCCTTGTTGGCCGGTTTTCCCATTTGGCATGGGTGGACACGTGGCGTGCCTCGATTGGTCCGTAGAGGACGTATCTGTGATTGACACGTGGCAGGCTCCTATTGGCCTTCGTGAAGGACACGTGGCGGAACCTGGTTGGTCCACTTGTCAGACGGTGATTGGTGGATAAAAATCCCCTAATCATTTGCCCCTCACAGGTGGCACGTGACTGGTCACGTGTCGCCTGTGACAGGTGTCGCACGGTGACAGGCGACGGCCTGCTACAGGTGTCACCTTGCAAACGGCCGAGAGATTTTCCCGCCCAAATTTTGAATTTGGAAGCGACCCTTCGCTTTCTCACTTTGCCTATATAAGGAAGTGCTGACTTCGGTCATTTTCACATTTGAGAACTTTGCGAGAACATTCGGACCCCTGAACTTGCTCTGACATTTCGGACCTTTTCTGCCTACCGCCTGTTCTGACAAGCCGACTGCACCGGATTTCCAGAACTTCATCAACCGTCACTCGTTCAGGTAACTCAGTTCTCTTACTCTTAATTTTCTTTTTACTTTTTGAAATGGCACCACGGAAGCACACGACACGACCTAAGTTAGTGATCAGCCGGTCACCGGGGACGGCTGAATCTAGGACTAGGAGTGCCGCCTGCCCTTTTCTGGACCCATCTTTGCCCTTTATACAAATTCCGACTGTATCTGTGTCTATGCAGAACGTGATGGCCAGAACAAAAAAGACTGCTATGATATCAAACTCAGACGGCTCCTCCCAAAGGGTGCTCATTAGTGAAACATCTGACCAGGCGCCAGATGTAGAATTGAAACGAGGCGGCTGCCAAGCCGACAGTTCTGAGAGAGGGGCCAAGGTGGTCCCTTCCCATCTTACCGTTGATATGTCAAATTTTCCTCCTGCTCCTTCTAAGGGAGAGGAGGCGGGCCCCTCTGGGAGAGGGGAGGAGTCGTCCTCTTCGGACTCGTCAGAGGACGAGTCCGAGTCCAGCTCTTCTGACCACAGTTCTCCAGGCTCAGAAGAAAGACATAGCCGCCTACAAGAGGCGAGACTTTCTCATGCAGTTGAGAAGGGGGACAATTGGGCGGAGTCGTCCGCCTCTTACAGAGAGGAAAACGCCCCCTACTACTGCATGGTACCCCGAGGTCGGATCGCAACCATGCAAGACAAAGTGGAGAGCTTTATTGCTAACCACAGAATGGGCCCGGAATTTTTACTGTTCGTGCCGAATCCAGAAGACACTGTCGTCTGGCCGGCTGGTACCAGCTATGATGACGGCTGCTTTGGCTGCTATGTGGCGGCCATCAAAGCTGGACTGCGCTTCCCATTACATCCGGCTGTTCAGCGGTTTTTAGATGGGTATGATTTGGGGTTATGGCAGTTAGCCCCCAACTCTTGGGTAAACGTACTCGGCTATGTGGCCGGGTGCGAAATGTACGGGGTGGAGCCAAGCTTTGAGGCTTTCGCCCACATGAACTATCTCAGCCGGACCCCTAAGTCGGGAGGTACCGGCTGGTATCAATTAACAAGCCATAGGGGTTACCTCATGACGAGAGGTAAGGCGAACAAATGGAAGGATTGGCGGAACACCTTCCTTATCATTGAGGGTTCAGACACGGAGCTGAACCAACGTTTTAACAAGTGGAATAGGGATCCGCCTCTTCTCGCAGGCGGCCGCAGCATGCCGCCTGTTCCCCCAAAGGCGAAAAGAGAGATCCTAGACAAAGGACTCTTCAAAGTAGAGACTAGGGTGAACTCTACTTCAGGGGTACGAGAGCAAGTACCCCTAAACTGCGTCCCGAGCTTCAAGTGGCTCTATGACGAGTACTTTTTGGCCGCCTGTGGCCTCAGCAGTCGGTGCTCTAGAGGTAGCCGGCCTGACAAATACTCTGTTTTTTTTTTTTCACGCCTTGTTTACTTGGGATCTTTACTAACTTTGCTGTTTATTTTTTGCAGCCGACGCCATGAGTAAAATAACAGCATCGAAGACTGCGGCGGCCATGTTGCGGGCCTCTCTCATGCAACAGTCTTGTGCCGACTCCCCCAACAAGGGGGCACCCTTGGTAGGCTTCGAAAACTCTTCCTCTTTTAGGAGTTGTCTTATGCATATACTAACTCTTTTTGTTTTCAGTCTGGCACTCCAAGAGCTTCTTCCTCACAACAGCCGGACCCCAAGGCCCGGAGGACGACTGTTGCAAGCTCTCCTGGGTCTTCCAGGAAAACAGTGGCGGCTGAGAAGCAGCCGGCCACTTCTTCTAAAACCCCGGCGGGGCCGCCTAGAAGTATGGACAATCACTTGTAAAAACTTTCACACTTGCTTCCTTCTTGACTAGGTCTAACTTGCTTTTTTTTTTTTACGCTTGATGCAGCCGGCCCTCAGGGGCTTGACTTGGTTGAGGTAGCCAAGTCCATGATCAAAGTAGTTCCTCCATCTGAAAGGGAGGCGGTCAGGGGTGCCGGCACCCTTGACCTTGATGGGATTTCAGGGGTCCTTGCTGAGGTATACTTAGCATATTTTTGAGTATTTGAGTTCCAGGACGCCTGTTATCTTTTTTGTTTGGAAACTGACGCCTGTTTTGTTTTTTTTTTTTTGTACTTAGGCCCTGCTCCGAGTTAACAGCCTTCGCAAGCCGATTGATCGGAAAAACAAAGAGGTAAAGGCCGCAAAAGCTATGGCCGCCTCCAACTGTGATAAGGCAATGTTTCAAATTGCCCAAAATGAAGTATTGACCATTGATCTTCTTTATTATCAGGCGCAGGCTACCGCCGCTGTTCGGGCTCAGTTAGAGGCGGCCCAGAAGAAGAATGACGAGCTGGAGGCGACCGTCACAAATCTTAAGGCCGAGCTGAAACCTCTTCGCCAAAAAATGCACTCTTACGAAGCCATGGAGAAATCTTTGGCCAACGTAAAAGAACGCCTGGTGAGCCAAGAGAAGAGTCTTACCCAAGAGCTCTCGGAAAAGGCCGAGCAAGAGAAGAAAGAGCTCGTCCGGGAGATGGTGGAAGACTCCGCTCAAATCCAGCGCATGACCTGGGGCCGCCTGTTCCCCAATGCCGACTTTGCCTCATGGGAAAGAACGTACCGCCAGTGTTCGGATACATATAATCAAGAGATCCTGGCGGCTGCTGAAGAAGAGGCGTTGGAAGGTACGTTGGAGGAGGAGGAAGAGCCGGTTGTGGCGTTTGTGCCACTTGGGGGTAAGGCATCAAAAAAGGGGGCAGCTAAAGCCGAGTCCAGCAAGAAGAGTGCTGACCAGGCGGCAGCTGCTAATACTGAACTGCCCCCTTCTTAAGCTTAAAGTATATGTTTTTTTTTTTTTTTTTTTTTTTTTTTTTTTTTTTTTTTTTCACGGCCTGCGTGCCGTTTGCTTTGTATTTACCCGGCCAGGGGGCCGGGGCTTTGAATATTCTGCTGGTCTTTAATGACCGGCTTATTTTTAATCAAATTTTTGTTTTGATTCAAATTTGTCTAAGTATTCCATATCTAATATCCCATTGTTCACTAGACCGACTGTTGTACATGGCCGAACGTTGCAGACAGGTACAAATAGTAAGTACGCCGCCTATGCCCCTGGACGACTGGTTGTCTGTTTCCAGGATAGATGATCAGTCGGCCATTTATTCAATCGGTATTCGAACTATTTATTCAATCGGTCTGACCAAGTAAATAGTATTACCTAGTCGCCAAGGAATTAAGTAGGATAACAAGCGGCGGGTACCGGTTGTTTCCCTTTATTGCCAATGTTGGCTTTTAACTCGTAATTTGTTAACCTAGCAAGAGTAGTGGTTGAGAGTCCCTGTTTGTTAAAAACAGGCGGACGACTCATACCTTTTAGGCTCCATACTAAGTTTGAGTGACTATTAAGTTAACATAGGAGTTACTTAGTCTTCGTCACACTCTAGATTGAATAGTAGAGGTACCAGGCAGCGGAGGCCGGCTGATCCTCTTGATTTGCCAATGTTTGTTGGCTATTAACTCAATAGGTTACCTAGTAGGAATAGGGGTTTAAGTGCCCTTGTTTGTTTAAAACAGGCGGACGACTCAAACCTTTTAGGTTCCATACCAAATTTGAAGGAGTGACTATGAGTTAACGTTGGAGTTACTCAGTCGCCGTCACTTTTGTTTGAGAAGTAGAGGTACCAGGCGGCGTAGGCCGGCTAGACCCCTTGATTCGCCAATGTTTGTTGGCTATTAACTCAATAGGTACCCCCTGCATTTATCCCAAGTAATACAGGCGGTCAGATGACTCAGATGTCAACTGCTACCACTGGTTTGGTTAGTGATAGAGTTATCCTTGTCTCAAAAACGGCTACGTGGTTGCCCTTGGGGACAGTCGTATAGGTGCCGTGTAATTAGTTTATAGAACAATGTTCCACCCAAAAAGGAGCTGCTCTCTGCGACGAATTTCATGCGGAGGGATGCCGTCGGACGCCTGCTATGATGTTGGGACAGGTCGTATTAGTTTTGTAGATTTGATCAGGTGGCTTGGCGCCTGGTCTGATCATTCGGCCGGTGGCCTTGGTAAGTTCTTGGTGAACGTAGGTGCTAAGTAAAAGAAGGGTAGCCGCCTGTTAGGCACAGGGTTGGCCAGGCCCTAATCTTTTTAGCTAAGTATTGTGAGTAAAATACTCAATGGAGAGTAGCCGACTGTAAAGGAACAGACGGCATGCCCCTCTGAAGATAAGAGTGAAAAACTCAATGGAGAGTAGCCGACTGTAAAGGAACAGACGGCATGCCCCTCTGAAGATAAGAGTGAAAAACTCAATGGAGAGTAGCCGACTGTAAAGGTACAGACGGCATGCCCCTCTGAAGATAGAGTGAAAAAACTCAATGGAGAGTAGCCGACTGTAAAGGTACAGACGGCATGCCCCTCGTAATACAAAAATTGAATAGTAAGTGCAAACTTTATTAAGTAGCTCTTTACTTTACATCTTTCAGAAGAAATATTTTTTAAGGTTATCTACATTCCAAGTTCGAGGCAACGGTTGTCCGTCTGGTGTTTCCAGACGGTAGGTACCGTCCCTGACTTCCTCATAGATTCGGTAGGGTCCTTCCCAGTTGGGAGTTAGTTTGCCAGACTCATTAGCCCTACCAACTGCTTCCATTTTTCTAAGTACAAAGTCCCCTACTTTGAGTGGACGCCTGTGTACTTTTCTGTTGTATGATCTAGTCATTCTCAGGCGATAGATCTCATGGCGCAAAACAGCATTGCCCCTCTTTTCAGGAAGTGAGTCTAATGCCAGGCGCATGGCTTCCTAGTTTGCCTCTTCGTCATATAGCATTACTCGAAGAGTCGGCTCGTAGTGTTCTATTGGAAGAACAGCTTCCGCACCATAAGTTAGGAGGAATGGAGTTTCTCCAGTCGCCCCTTTTTCAGTCGTCCTAATGGCCCAGAGAACATGTGGTAGTTCATCCGCCCATAGGCCGCCTGCTCGTTCAATCTTTTTCTTGAGACCGTCTGAGATGATTTTATTAAAGGCTTCTACCTGGCCGTTTGCTTGTGGACGGCCGACAGATGCAAAGTAGTGTGCAATTCCTTGGTCTCCCAACCAACTTTTGAGAACAGGCGTCTCAAATTGGGGACCATTATCAAAAACCATAGACATGGGAACCCCGAACCGAGTGATGACGTTTTTCCAAATGAATGAAATTACATCTTTCGTCTTGATTCCCTTTACAGCCTCCGCCTCTACCCATTTAGTGAAGTAGTCAACGGCAACAAGTATATACCTTCTGCCGCCTGTAGCAGGCGTATATGGACCCAGAATGTCCATGCCCCACTTAGCAAACGGTAGTGGGCTGTGAATGGTAGTGAGGTCAGTAGCCGGACGGTGAATTAGTTTGCCAAACCTTTGGCACTTGTCACATTTTTTCACCATCTCCATTGCATCTGCTTCCAAAGTAGGCCAAAAGTAGCCCTGCCGCCTTGCCCTTTGAGCAAGCATCCTACCACCTATATGAGAAGCACAGTAACCAGAGTGAAGATCATCTAGTATCTCTCGTCCCTTTTCAGGAGTAACACACTTTAAGAAGGGTTGAAGGTACCCCCTCTTGTGAAGTTCTCCCTGTATCATTTCAAAACAGGAGGCTCGTTTTTTCAGTGCTGCCGCCTGTTGAGGATCATCTGGCAGTGTACCGTTTGTCAGATATGCCCTGATTGAATCCATCCAGGTTGAGCTTCTGTCTAGGATTCCAATAGGATTTTCCTCGATGCTTCTCTTCTCCATTACTTCCCAAAAAACAGTTCGAGGAGTATCGGAGGAGGCGGATGATGCTAATTTTGACAGTGCATCTGCCTGGTTGTTTTCTGATCTCGGCACTTGGATCAGATGGAAATCCTCAAGGGAGCCGACTGCATGTCGGACCGCCTGTAAATACTTGATCATGGCCGGATGGGTTGCTTCGTATTCGCCATTGTACTGACTCACTATCAATTGTGAATCAGAACAGGCGTCTATTTTTCTTGCCCCTGCCGCCTTGCACATGCGGATCCCGGCTAGTAAAGCTTCATATTCTGCCTCATTGTTTGAAGCCTGAAAACTGAAGCGTAGAGCATACTCGAACCTGTTGCCCTCTGGAGATTTGACATACGACGCCTGCTCCACAACCATTTGAAGTAGAGCTTCCGTCCACATATACCTTCCAGACTTGGTCTGGAACTTGAGAGTCAGGAGGACGAGTCATCTCTACAATAAAGTCAGCAAAGGTTTGCCCCTTCACTGCTTTTCTAGGCTCGAAAGTAACTTCGAGGCTCTGTATTTCTATGGCCCATTTGATCATTCGTCCTGACGACTCCATGATGGTAAGGGGCCGCTTGATTGGTTGGTCGGTATACACGACGACTGCATGTGCCAAAAAGTAGGGCTTCAATTTTTTAACAGCCATGAAGAGTGCAAGACCAAATTTCTCCACTAGGGGATACCTCAACTCGGCATTTTTCAGTACGTGACTGACAAAGTAGACCGGGAGCTGACAGCCGTCCCTTTCAGCAAGGAGCACAGCGCTTAACGCATGATCAGAGACGGCCAGGTACATGTAGAGATCCTCTTTGGGCAAAGGGCTGACCAGCCTCGGCAAGGAATGCAAGTGAACTTTTAATTTCTGGAAGGCGGCCTCAGCATCCGGCCCCCATTCAAACCTTGCCTTTTTCTTAATTGCCTGGAAAAAGTATAGGCATTTGTCACCTGATCGGCTTAGGAATCTCCCCAAGGCCGCCAGACAACCTGTTAACTTCTGAACCTCTCGGATGGTACGAGGCGACTGCATGTCAATGACCGCCTGCACCTTCTCAGGGTTCGCCTCTATTCCTCTCTGATTGATAAGGAATCCGAGAAATTTCCCATACTCAACTCCAAATACACATTTCTTGGGATTGAGCATGACATGGTGCCGCCTGAGTGTGGCGAAAGTTTCTCGGAGGTCCGTCAGATGATCTTTCTGAAGTTTAGTCTAGACAATCATATCATCAATATATGCCTCGACGTTTCTCCCAATCTGATCAAAGAACACTGTGTTTATCATTCGTTGGAAGGTAGCCGGGGCATTCTTAAGACCAAACGGCATGACCGTGTAACAGTATAACCCCTGATCAGTGACGAAGGCCGTCTTCTCCTGATCTTTCTTCCATAAAGGAATTTGATGGAAACCAGAATAGGCGTCCATAAAACTCATCAAGGCATGGCCGGCTGTTGAGTCGACCAGGTTATCAATTTTAGGCAGAGGGTAACTGTCTTTGGCGCACGCCTTGTTTAAGTCTGTGTAGTCTACACACATTCGCCAGGTGCCATTCGGCTTTTTAACAAGCACCACATTTGCAACCCAGTCTGGGAAGTAACATTGCCGAATGAACCCTGCATCAAGTAATTTTTTAACTTCGACGGCTGCCGCCTGACTTCTTTCTTTGCCATGGTTCCGCATCTTCAGCCGTACCGGCTTCTTTTTTGGATCCACAGCGAGTTTATGTACTGCCAGATCAGAACTAATGCCTGGCATTTCATGGACTTCAAATGCAAAGATGTCCTTGTATTCTTTCAATAGGTTGTGAAAGTCGTCACCAAGGTTTCTCAGAGCAGTCGTCCCAACTTTGACTGTTCGGTCAGGACGTGAGTCGTCTAAGAGTAGGTCCGCATGCTCACCAGCCGGCTGAGGGCGGAACTCATCCGGCCGCTCCTCTGCCAATGATTGCTATTTTCTTGCTTTTCTTGCGGACTCTGTCTGGGACGCCTTTCTCTTTTTGTCGCATGTTTCTTGAACAGGCGCACTCTCCTTGACATTGTCAAGGTCTGTTTTTTCTCCACTTGACCCAGTGGCCATAACAGTGGGCTTGACATCCGAGAGATAGCACTCTCGAGCCATCCTCTGATCTCCCCTTAGGGAGCCGACTGTTCCATTATCCCTCTCAAACTTAATCAGCATAAGAGACGGGATTATAACAGCCTTGGAATTATTCAGGGTCGGTCGACCCAGAATCATGTTGTAGGCCGAGAGTTCCTCTACTACTAGGAACCGGACTACCATGTGTCGTCCTTCCCCTTTTTCGCCCAGGCGAATGGGTAAATCTACTCGTCCCAGTGGGTGGACGACTCCTCCTCCAAACCCTATTAAAGGGTGGGAGGCTGGATGTATGCAGTCCGTCTGATATTTCAGTTTTGACAGACATTTGCTGCTGATGAGATCTGAGGAGCTCCCGGTATCTATGAGGATTCGGCCAACTCTCTGGTTGGCCACTTTACATTCAATAACGAGAGGGTCGTCATGCGGCCCCCTTATCCCTCCTAGATCCTCTTCAGTGATGACAATCTCAGGAAATGTATATTTGGACGGCCGTTCTTGGTGAACGGAATTTACATCTAACCGCCTTATATTATCTTTGTTGCCCCTAATAGTGGGGCCGCCTCCTGAGAAGCCGCCTGCAATGGTGTAGACGACTGCATCATCTGTATCGGAACTGTCGGCCTGTTGATTCTTTTTGGCCGACTGCTTTTTTGAGGAAGTGTTCCCCGTAGATTTCTTGACATAAGTGTCAAGATCACCTTGCTCAGCCAAGCGGTCTAGGTACCGCATGAGACTGATGCAGTCATTGGTGTGATGACCAACGTCATCATGATAAGCACAGATTTTGTCTTGGTTCCGGTTGTTTGCAGAACCCTTCATGGGGACCGGCTTCTCAATTGAGAACCGTCCCTTTATTTCTTTTAGGATAAACTGGTTATCCTTGTTAAACACATACTTTGGGGAGTATGGTTTGAATTCTTTTTTCTTTTTCTGGGCCGGCTGTTTAGAGGAATCAACCGCCCAGACCTCTTTTCTTTTCTCATCTTTGTTAGACGACTGTTTCTGTCGTCCTTCTCTTTTGTCGAACCTTTTCCCGTCCGACTGTTTTATCGTACACAGATCAGTCGCCTGTATATAGGCTTCTGCTTCAATCAAGGCCTCTTGAAGAGTCGCCACCCTTTTTCGAACTAAATCAAATTTGAAGGTAGACCCGTCTTTGAGACCTCTAAAAAAGTCAGTATAAGCTACCTCATCCGGTAACCCTTGAATCTGTATTCTCATCAGGTTGAACCGCCTGATGTAAGAACGAAGCCCCTCCTTCTCGCCCTGCTGAATTGTTCCCAAATCAAGGGTCGTTTTCTTCGCAGGGATGTTCATGGCGAAGTTGGAGGCAAATAAGTAAGCAAGCGTCCTGAAGCTGTTTACACAACCAGTCGGCAGGTTGCCGAACCATTGCTGTGCGATTCCCTTGAGAGTCGCTGGGAAACACTTGCACCAAGTGGGATCATCCAACCCTTGAAGGTACATCAGGTTGGTGAATGCCATCAGATGGTCTTCTGGGTTAGTAGTGCCGTCATAGGCGCCTACTAATACATTTTTCACTTTGGCCGGCTCAGCGGCTTCAGTAATTTCCTTGGAGAAGGCCGACCGCTGTTCACCAAGTCTAAGCAACCGTAGCTGCCAGTCCATAGGTTGGACATTTTTTGATGCATGTCCACCAAACGGAGGTGGCTGTAAAAAATACTGTTGTTGCGGTACAAACGGTAAGTTTGGTACCGCCTGGTCGCTATAAAAGCCGGACTGACGGGAGGTGCCACCTGACTGACTCTCATGATACGACTGAGTATGCCTCCTCGAGGTATTTCGCAGACTGTCTTGGAAGTTTGAAGTAGAGGCTGACTCTGACAATCGGTCACTCTTCTTCTGCTCTAGCAGTAGCCGAGCATCTGTGAACGTTTGCTTGGACCCGTCCGCCTGAATATGACGAACCGGTTTCCTATTTCCCGTAGGATAACGGAATTTTGTGAAATCAAGAGCAGATGGCTCCCGCTTCTTGGATTTAGGATGAGGAGTCGCCTCTCGCCCTTGAACTGGCTTCCTCTTCAGTGAAGTGGAAGGTTTTTTGGCCGACTTCTCTTTGACTGAAGCAGGCGGCTTTTTGTTGATCAACTCTTGAATCTCTCCCTTGAAGTCCCTCATGAAGGTCATGAGTTCGTTCCTTGTGATGGGAGCAGACCCATCAGTCGGCTGTTGCCGAGCAGGCGGTGCGCCTGCTGACTCGCTTCCTGTTTGAAGATGCTCCCGTTCCCTCCTTTCGGTATGACGGGTACGTCGGGCCCTTAGGGTCCCGTCTGGAGCTGTATGAGTTTCCACTTCAAATTCACTTTCGGTGTCATGGTCCGACTGAACTTGAGGGTCGTTTAGGGGACGCCTCTCTTCAGGAGCCGGTACAGACTTGGATGCCATCTCTGAAGTACTCTCCCCACAGACGGCGCCAAATGTTTCGGGGTTTTCTGATGTCCTGCGGGAGAGTTACAATTCCGAGACTGGAACCGGACGCCTGTACCTGCAAAATAACGGAGACTCCTGAGAGCTCCGCCTCCAACGGTCAAGTTAGTACCTGATTAAGGAGTAATTAATACGGAAATTAAAGTAATAAGATCTCTCTAGGTGAGAGTGTTTAATGTTGGTAATCTGCTTTGTTAGCGAGATTAGCCGGTTATTAGTGTTCCGTAATGTTTCTGTTCTTCTCTGTTCTTGATTTCTTGATCGCCTGATGTTTTTTTGACTCCTTAATTAATGAGGATTAATTAAGTATTTATAGTCTTGAGAAGCGTGCCACTCTCTAGATTTAGGGTAAACCTAGGGCTGACCGGGCCTCTAGACAGGATTGGGCCTTGTTGGCCGGTTTTCCCATTTGGCATGGGTGGACACGTGGCGTGCCTCGATTGGTCCGTAGAGGACGTATCTGTGATTGACACGTGGCAGGCTCCTATTGGCCTTCGTGAAGGACACGTGGCGGAACCTGGTTGGTCCACTTGTCAGACGGTGATTGGTGGATAAAAATCCCCTAATCAGCTTGGAGTGTTCAAAACTTGTGAAGGAGGTATGGTGTATGATACGAAGAAGGTGTGGATGTGTTTAGGCTAGGCTATGACTAGAATGAAAGAGAGAGATAAAAGCTTATAGCTTAGAGAAGGGATTAGATGATGATTGTTGGTGATCAAGTTTGTTGATTATTGAAAACGGGTGATACGACCTCTATTCATTGGGAAAAAAGAGGGTCGAAGGATAAAAAAAGATTCAGACTCCGAATCGGAGTAAAACAGGCGTTATCGCAGAGCGATAGGCTTATCGCGACACGATATTTCTATCACGCAGCGATATTTCTATTTCTTAGCAATATTTTTAGAAGATAGAATTTTTATGGAATTCGACTTCCAATCAAATTCGGTTAATTGAATATCCGTACGTATTCTAATTTTATCATAATTAAAATCAATGAAAAACAAGTGTTTTATCCGATTCAAGAAGCGAATAATAAATCCTACAAGATTTAGGATCTAAAAAAATCTTCTAGAGGATTCTAGAAGGTCATAATAGATCCTAATTGTTTTAGGAATGATGTTAAGGTTAATGGACCCTCCACATGGTCATTGGATCACAGGTAAGGCTCAGTTTAGTATTTTATTATAACTCGGATTTGGGCTTATAATATAACGTTGGAAAGCTCTTTTCAAGCCCCATCCAACTAAACATTTATTGGACCAGGATTATAGACCAAAATAAACTGGTTTGGGCGTTTATCATAAAGAGGACATGAAATGAATGATTCTAAGGGACACGAAATGAACGATTTTGGCTTTAAAGGCACGAAATGAATGATTTTGATGTAAAACACTTTAGGGAAGGGTTAGAAATGGTCTAGGCTTAAGGGAAATTCACGAGACTCTTCAACTCTTCTCTTAACTCGAAATCAAATACGTGAAAGGTACTCATCACTTGTTTGGTTTTTTGGGAGATACAATCAGGTGTCTACAATACTATACCACTAATCCCATGAATGAAACCTATAAAACAAAAGTTACTTTGAATGAAAACCGACGTAGCCTTTAAAATAAAAGAAGAAATTCAAAAACAAATAACTGCAGGTTCCGTCAAGTTATCCAAGTATAAAAATGGGTCGCTAATGTGGTACCGGTTCCCAAGTAGGATGGTAGAGTAAGAATGTGTGTTGACTATAGAGATCTGAATAAGGCTAACCCAAAGGACAATTTCCCTCTACCACACATCGACATTCTAGTAGATAATAAAACTAATCATGCACTTCTCTTGTTTATGAATAGGTACACAGGCTACAACCAAATTCTCACAGCAGAAAAAGACATGGAAAAGACTATCTTCATAACACCATGGGGCACTTACTGCTACACAGTGATGCCATTCAGGTTGAAGAATGCGGGTGCCACGTACTAAAGAGCAGCAACTGCCTTACTTCATGGCATGATGCATAAAGAAGTCAAGGTGTATGTGGATGATAAGATTGTAAAATCTAAGGATAGTCCAGGCCATCAAATAGCCTTGATAAAATTCTTCAAAAGGCTTCCACTACAAGAAATAAGCCAATCAACGACGGAAATAATCCCTCGGAATATCCTGAAATTCCGTCGGAACTGACTGTTTCTGACGGAACTCCGTCAAAACAGGTCATCGTAAAACTATGTGTAGGAAAACGACATTTTCTGACGGAATATATTCGTAGGAAGAGTTATTCCGGCCACCGGAAAGTATGTTGGAAATTTCCGACGGAATACAAATTCGCCGGAAAATTCCGACGGAAATTCAGTCGGAAAATAAAATCCAAAAAATAAAAAAAAAAAATCCCCCACCATTCACCATCACCACCCCACCACCTAACCTCCCCCTTAACCACCACCACTCACCACCATCCCCCACCACTCCCTGCCAGCCCCCACCACTCCCCGCCAGCCCCAACACCGTTCACCCAAAAAAAAAAACTCGAAAACAAAAGTAACAAATTACGAAAATACAAATTACGAAAATCGTAACCAAAAAAGTCGTAAAAAAATCGAAACAAATTACGAAAATTTAGCCAAAATAGTCGAAATACAACATAAACAAATCAAAACCAATAGATTTACATATGTAATTAAAATTTCATAAAAAAATTAAAAAAAAAAACCGATAATTATACATTAAAAATTAAAGTAAATACAATTATCTAATCAAATTTATAATCTAACATTACAATTACATAAAAAAACTAAGAAAATCTACAATCTAACTTAAATTAAGACTAGATCTACAAAAATAGGAGACTTTCGCGCAAAAACCGAGATAAAAAACGCTTACACCGTTGTTGTTGTTGATGTTGGTTGGCCGTAGTTGTTAATGAATGCGCCTCCCTCTTTCGTTTGCTTCCGGTTGGGATTTACAATCTGATTTTATGAGAATTTCGTGCAAAAATGAGATAAAAAACGCTTTCAATTCACCATTTCAAACCTTATTGTTGACGGTGGTTCGTTGATAGAAAGAGAAGAGGAAAGAGAAGGGAGAGAAAGAGAAGAGGAAAGAGGAGAGGAGAGAGAAAGAGAAATGAGGTAGGAGAGAGAAAGAGAAATGAGGGAAAGAGGAGAAAAAGAGGCGCACAGAAGGAAGAGGAGAAAGAGAAATGAGGAAAGAAGAGAGGAAACTTGTTTTAAGGTTTTTTGGGTTTTTTTATTATTTCGTCGGAAATGGGGAAAAATCCGTCGGAAATTTCCGACGAATTTGATTTTCGTAGGAAAACTACTGTTTCGACAGATAAAATTCGTCGGAAATTTCCAACGGATATTATTTCCGTTGGTAATTTACTGTTCCGACAGAATATTCCGTCTTAACAGCCATTCCGTCGGAACAGCCTAAATTTTCCTATGGAATTTTATTTCCTCGGAAACTTGCGATGAATTTCCCACTGAATAAAAAATGAGTCAGAATTTCTGATTTTTTTGACGGAAATACGTGTCCGTCGGAATTTGGCCTATTTCTAGTAGTGTTTGTAAGTACAACATGAGACTAAATTCAACCAAGTGCGCATTTGGGGTTACTTCAGGAAAACTCCTACGCTATGTCATTAGCTCTAGAGGAATTAAAATAGACCCCACCAAAATCAAGGCCATCATGTTCATGCCACCGCACAAGACCGGAAAGCAAATTCGAGGATTCATTGGCCTGTTGTTGTATATAAGTAGGTTCATATCAAAACTCATAATGGTGTGTGAGCCATTATTCAAGAAACTTAAAAAGAACGTACCAGTTATATGGGGCGATGAGTGCCAAGAAGCCTTTGACAAGATCAAAGCCTATCTTGCAAATCCTCTTGTATTAGCACCAACATTACTAAATATCCCACTTCGTTTATACTTGATAGCCACCAAAGAAACAATGGGGGCTATGCTCGCGCAAGAAGTGGAATGCAAGTAAAATGCCATCTACTACTTAAGTAAGAAGATTCTTGAGTATGAGGTCCGCTACACACCACTTAAAAAGTTGTGCCTCGCACTTGTGTGGGCCACAATGAACTTAAGACATTACATGCTCGTTCACACAGTATATGTGGTATCTCGAATGGATCCTCTCAAATATCTCTTTGAGAAATCCACACTTAATGGAAGAATATCAAGATGGATAGTCAACTTAGCTCAATTTGACCTAAGGTTCATGCCCCAAAAGTCTATTAAGGGATCCGCAGTCTCTGATTTCTTGGAAGACTTTCCAATTGAAGATTCAACACCATTACAAGAAAATGACTTTCTAGATGAAGAACTAATGGTCACTGAGGATGACACTTGGACACTATACTTCGACGGCGCATCTAACCAAAAAGGATATGGAGTAGGAGTCCTATTAGTGTCACCCAAGGAAGAGCATATTCCAATCTCAATAAACCTTGACTTCGACATTACCAACAATGCTCAAAATATGAAGCATGTGTGGTAGGCCTCGAAACAGTATTAGCACTGGAAGTTAAGAAACTTCGAATATTCAGAGATTCGTCCTTTATCATCAACCAAATTTCTAAGAGGTGGAAAGTAAGGAGTGAAAGCCTAGCTCCATATCAATCCTACTTGGAAACCCTCACCGACCAGCTCAAAAGGTAGAATACACATATCTACCAAGAGAGGAAAACCAATTTGCTGATGCCTTAGCAAGACTAGCCTCGATGGTTAGAATTCCAAAGGACATTGAGCAAATGCCTATAACCATAGAGAAAAGGCATAAGCCTGCCTATGTTCAAGCTATTGAAGATGAAGAAGAAACCCAAGAGGATGAAGAAAAACCATGGTACACAGACATTCTCAACTATGTCACCAAAGGGGAATATCCACCTAATGATGACAAAAAAAGAAAAACGTGCTTTGAGACTCATAGCCTCACAGTTCGTACTCATCAATGGTGAACTTCAAAAAAGGGTATCTAAGGGAAGAGCTCTCCTATGTGTAGGCAAAAAGAAAGCTCAAAAAGTAATGAGAATTATACACAAAGGAGCATGTGGAACACACATGAATGGTAAAATGCTAGTCCAAAAGATCATGCGCCAGGGCTATTATTGGACTACCATGAAAAGAGATTGCCGTCAATATGTGAAAAGCTGTGAAAAATGTCAGATACTACCTCCGTTTTTTTTTTTTGTTGACACGATTTGACTTTAGCACTATTCATTCACTCCCCTTTGATCGTGTTTTGTGCTTTATACGTAATGAAAAACATAGTCATGTGGGATCTTATTAGATTCATCACGATATATATTTTCAAAATATCAACTTTTTATAATTTTTGTTTATCGGTAATTAAAGATATTAATGCTTGAAGTTGTGCATTGGCAAACGTGACTAAAGAAACGTGTCATCTAAAAACAAACGGAGGAAGTATATGCTAATTTGCAACATGTTCCACCTTCTCTTCTTTACACTTACACATCTCCAAGGCCATTCTCAACTTGGGGAGTAGATATAATTGGAAAAATCACTCCCCCTAGATTAGGAGGTCATGAATACATTCTCGTTGCCATAGACTATTTCACCAAGTGGGTTGAAGCGGCATCTTACGCAAAATTCACTGCGAAGCATGTGGCACTCCTCATCGAAAGAAACATCGTTTGTAGATACGGAGTCCCGCATGAAATGATAAGTTACAATGGAACTCACTTTCAAGTAGAGTATGAAGACCTACTTAAGAAGTATGGTATTCAACATCATCACTCTTCTCCATATAGACCTCAAACAAATGGTGCAGTAGAAGCAGCCAATAAAAATCTAAGACAATCATTGAGAAAATGACGGAGAATTACAAAGATTGGCCTGACAAACTCCATCTCACTCTTTGGGGTTATCGTACGTCAATCAACTCATCCACAGGAACTACGTCGTTCTCCTTAGTCTGTGGAATGGACGTCGTACAACCTCTAGAGCGAGAAATACCTTCCTTGCACATAGCATTGGAAAGTAAACTTGATGAGGTTTAATGGACAAGAGCTCGATATGAAGAGCTAGTTCTACTCGAAGAAAAGCGCTTGGAAGCCTTGCATCATGTCCATTGATACCAAAACCATATGGGGCTAGACACTTCAATAAAAAGGTTAAGACAAGAAACATCAAGGAAGGAGATTTGGTGTTGAAAGCACTTAGAAAAAATGTTCTAGATCCAAGAGGCAAATTTAGGCCTAATTGGTTTTGACCATACATTGTCAAAACCATCCTATCTGGAGGCGCAGCTAAGTTAATTAACAGATATTGACGGTAACGAATTTTCAAATATCACAAACCTTGACCAACTTAAGAAGTTCTACCCATGATTTAATGAGTCCCGTACTCAAAAGAGCTACGTTTTGCCTGATTCCATAGCAAGGATACATAGGCAACCTTTTTGTAGGGTGCGGCCACTTTAAAAATTCAAAATCCTTCTTTTGAACGCAAGAAACCAACTCAGAATTGCAAAAATCGAGCATCGCGACAAAATAGTGCCTAACGCGCCGCAAGCTGTGATTAATTGTAACAGTTTCAAAATATTTTGAGAATTTTCTGACTTCCATACTCGGATTATTTTTGAAATCGCTCAAGTCGTTTTCATTACTTGGAATACTATTTATAATAAAGGATTATTATAAAATAAAGTTAATTTAATTAAAAGCTAAAAGTTGCATTGATAATTGCAATTGAAAATTACATTATTAATGATTGAAAAGCTTGAAATTAAAATTAACTTGAAAATTAAAAAATCTGTCGTCTAATAAAATTAAAAGCAAATCAATGCTCTAATCTTTCTTCTCCTTTCGAGCCCTTTTCCAGTTCTTGTCTGCATCCTCTTTATCTGATAATTCCCTTACCAATAGAGAGCCTTTAGATGACATAACTAAAACCTTTAGCAAAGACCCCCACCTTCTTCTCAACCCAAGCCTTCTTTTCCTTTTCTACTAGAATAGCTTTTCTTTTCCCTTTGACCTCTATATCACTTTTCTTCTTCGGCATGATAGGAGTTTTGAATTCAACTCTTGAACCCAGACGATCTTTAGGAGGAGCCTTCTTGTCCCCTAGGCAGTCATTTATATTATTCTTCTCCACACCCTTAGAACTTGTGTTTCGAACCTTGTTCTTGTCCTTTTGATGTCGACCAAGTAATCATTGTTTATATTCCCTAGATAATGGAGGAGGGACTCTATCAGAAACAACAGTCCATAAGGGTCTACCATACCAATAGTCGTTAAACCTTTCAACATTCTTTGATACAAGATACTCATAAGGACGACGATTATCGCCAGAGGGGATGGTTTGAGCAAGGCCGTACTGCCTCATTACTCTGGAAGGGTAATAAAAGGTCAACTTTGAGAAGCTTGGAACACGACAAAAAGCTTGAGTATTGACTCCAATCATCTTTTCGATCTTCCACCAAGGTATAACCCACTTGATGGAGAAGTCGCGAGCTTTGCTCTACTCTTGACGTCCCATCTTTATGGAAAATCGCTTCTTCCTTCTCACAAGGAAATTAGGATTGTATTTTTCAATGTTATTTGGAGGACTGATTAATCCAAGTCTATCCATTAGCCAAATCTGCAGGAATGGAAATAAATTTTTATTACACTACAAAATTAAACATTTCTTATTTCTGTAATTAAGAGTATTGATTTTCAACCTGTAATAACATTAGAGATCCTCGAATTGGTGTTTTGGGATCCTTTTTCTATTCATCTAAGCTCATCATTGTTTCTCCAAAAATAAAAGGCATTGGATTCCTCCCAGCATCAATTTGTTCCATAATGGATGCTAATATAGCTTCACTCGTATGGATACTACCACTAGTAAGCAAGAATTGGCTATACATGCAGAAAAGAAAAGTTCTCCTTCTAATATCTGAAAAGAATTAGACTTAGGTCTATTAAAGAAAAAAGATGCAAACTTATTTAGACCTACTTCTTTTCCATAAACTATAGATTTTAAATCGGTTTCCCTAAGGTTATAAAAGTGCTCAAAATCCTTATAATAATATTCACGTATTGTGGGGATTACGGCAAGATGCAAAGAGGGAAAGCCAATAAATAACACCAAATTCTTCTAGCAGGGGGCTAATTTCATCGTTTCCTAGCCTAAAATAGTGAGTGTTGGGGTCCCAATATTCTATGGAAGCATGAATAAAATCGCTATCAAAATCTACACTTTTAATACCCTATTGACCAATCATTTTGAGGTGTTCAAGTTCTTTTCTCTCACTAGTGGTCAGACACTAACACCACTCACGAGTTATTTCACAGAAATTCTTAGACATGATTACTAAAGTATGAAAGATAAGAGAATATGAAAGCTAATAACTCGAATTAAGCAGAATATGATAAGTTTGGGGGCTTTTTATAAGCAAATTGCAGCAGAAATTGAGTTTTATTCAGAGTCGAATTTTCCAAATCCATCGCGCAACGACAGAATCGTCGCGTCGCGATGAGCTTGTCGAGCCATGAAGGAACCTCCCATTAGCGATGAAAAAGCGCATCCTGATTAAGCCATTGATTTGATTTTGATTCAAATTCATACTATGATTATCCGAATTTTATCTTACTTTTTTCACTTTTCCTACCTTATCCTAAATATTATTCACTTTTTCTTATAAAGTCTTAACCTTTTTTGATTTAGTCTTAATTGATTTGATTTCTTAGGAATTTCAAGTTAATTAATTTCACTTATTTTTTCCTCATTTTTTTTTTTCATTTTTCTTTTTGGGGGAGAAATTCAGATACCCTCCAATGATAATAAAAATGACATAAATTTTTTCGCAAAAATTCTGTTACGAAATCACACACTCACATACACATAAAATGAATAAATAGTACATAGAAAAAGTCTAAATAGATAAAGTCTAAAAAGATAAAGATAGAGTTTAATATATACATATGTACATAAGTGTCAATAACTATATAATACATCATAAGAAAAGTCCATATAGTCAAACGAAAAAGTAATGTAGGAAAGCCGAGGACGAGGCCTTGAAGAGAGGCCCATCACATCATTAAAAAAACTCAGACCGCGGAGAAACCCCCTGTGTAGAATCAGCACCACCTTTCGTGGGAATTACGATCGTAAGGCCAGCCCACTGAGTAAACTGCTGGTCCCCCAGAGACACGTGCTACTTAAAACTCCCACAAGTAAAGGGAGTAGGCCAGGGATGCTACGACGATGAGTCGACCTCGAAATGAGACGATGTCCACGTGAGGTCGTACCACTGGAGTGCCATAACCGGGTGGACGCATATCCGTCAATGAAAACCCGTGACTTGGGCTGTCATCGTCATCACTCTCCTCCTGGCCAGGCACCTTTCGCCTGCCCGGGATCTCCAACGAGGTGCCTTGACGCCTCGCTCCCATCTCTCTCGAGCCCTCTGGCCTCGAATGAGTACGTGGCAGAGGATCAGGCTGAAATAAAAACAAAGAAATAAAAGTTAGTCATCAGAAAAGGCCAAATAAATAAAAAGAAGTGAATAAGGACCTACCGTTGTGACGTCCTCTATAAAACAACATGACGCCCGGTGGCTCCATCTCGCTAGCTGGTAGCGACAAGCGTCAAGAGAAGTTGCCATACGCGATACCACCTCTCGAGAACACTGCAAAAATCAGAAAATATTAGAGAATCGAATGATACATATATGCACAAAACAAAGGAAAAGGTGAAATCTCACCCATCTCTAAGAGCAAGAGATGGATCGCTCCACCAGTCGCCACTCCTCCGGGGCTGGAGGGATCGTCTCCTCGATAGGGCTATGAACCCCCTGGGAGCGGATAGAAAGACGTGGGGGCACGAACTCTTCAAGCTCCTCCTGCTCCCGTAAAACAATCCAACAATTAAACATTGTTGGGGGCTTTAGAAAAGATGAAATGACCGATAAAGATTTACAAACCTCCTCGCGGTAAGGTAGAAGCTCCTCCTCATAAGAACGGTCCAGGTAGATGTTCCTCCGCTAGTCCTCGCCTATGGAAACATCTATAGCATGCAACCAGAGTCTCTTCTTACTCATCATTTGGGAAGAAGGATCCTAAGGGACTAGATGAACGTCTAAGGAGTGCTGAATGGACACTCTCTCACCTAGGTACCACACCACTTGGTAGGTACCCTAGAAAAAACGCCTCTTAGCTGTATACTGAAAGGCCGGATGGAAATCGCTCAAATCAGCCCATGGACGATAGTGAACGACATGGCGCTGCAATAAAAGGGTTAAGTCAGGAATTCATAATGCAGCCTAAAAAATTGATAAATAAGGAATGTCCTTATGTCAAGAATAGCAGCCTTAACAACAGCTGCAGAAGTCAGACTAGCACGGCGGTCCTGCTACCTGGCAATTATCAGGAGCCCTCTAGCCCAAGGCCATACTGGAGCGAGCGAAGGAATGTACTCGTAGAGCTAGACCTGCAAAAAAATCAAGAAATCTGAGAACTAATAAATATCGAGACTTGAGCTGAAATCACCAAATTAGAGGAAAATATACCTCTACGATCTTCCATAGACCGCAAATCGACCTGCAATGCGGCTGACGACATCCTATTCACGACCCTAGAAGGAGGTCAGCATAACGTATGTTGGCCTAGTCATACATATTGACCCGCTGAAGGTCGCGCAAAATAGAAAGATAGCGCAGCAAGACACGTCTTCCCCTGTTAGGAGAGATAGTCCCCGACAGGAGAATAAGAACAAAAATGTGAACCCCCTGCTTCAGCGTAGTCGCATCATCATCGAAAGCATCTGCCAGTAGTCAAGTATGAATTGTCCTTAAACTCGAGGCTCCATCCCTAGCCTCAGCAGTGCCCCTATAAACAATCGAACCCAGCAGCTCTACAGGCTCCGGAGAAGCCATAGTATACAGCTCATTCGCGGGTACTCGAGCCAGGCGAAACTCAATTCCACCTATAACTAGAAAATTTGAGTGAGGTGATAGTCATCTCACCCCACGGAAAATGGAAGGTGTTCATGATGTCCTAGAAGAGCTCCAGGGCACCCCGAACATTGAAACAGCTCCCTCGAATAGACTGGAAGGCCACAGCAACTCGAAGAAGGGGAGTCAACCCACAGGACTCCCAAAGAACTCTCACTACCTCGTTCCAAGCAATGTGCTCGCGGTACAAAGACAGAATGATATTGTTGCCTGAAGCGTGACAACGTACGTGCTCCTCAGCAAGACCGAGCAAAACCCGCTGGGAGTTGTGGTAGATCGACTGAAAAGCTAGGGTGTGATCATCCTAGTCAGGGAGAGACCACGCCCGGCTAGTAGAAGCGCTGTCTTCTACGGGCTAGTCCTCTCAATGAGACGAGCGGGTTCGCGAATCGGAACCTCAACGTCGAGCCATACTATTTATTGTTGCCATAAAAACAGTAAATTAATAAGGTTCTATTGTATCTAAGTTCGGCTTGCCGCATGATGTTATGTTCATCTAAAAACAGAGTACAAAAATGCAGAAAACAGAGCATGATCTTGATGCGCACAACAATAAGAATTTTGAGCACCAAAACAATTTCTCACAAGTTTATGACAAATATTGCAACAAATTGAGCACAAAGAGCAAGAAAAATCATGTAAAACAAGCCACATTATACTCACGAACCTAGAGTGCTCAACAATGGAAAAATGCTTGTTTCTTCACGGAATCAAGCAATTCTAGTCTCAAAATGTTCACATACAAGCAATTTCATGGCAAGAATTTTGACCAAAATTGAGCAAATAACAAAGATATATTTTTGGATTTTCCGGAAATTCGCAAAGAAAACGCTTAAAATTCATCCAAAACAAGAAGATTTTGAGCAAAACGTACATAGATCGGTGTAGGTGAGTCAAAATGCAACGATTAAGACAAATTTGGGCGAATTTGGTTGAGAAACGACCAAGAACGAAGACCTTGAATTTCCGCGAGTGAATGTTCGACAATGAGCAGCAACGGCGAAAAGCGAAAGAAGAAAGGTTTAAATCCGCAAAAATACAAATTCGTTGCGGCACGATGATCCTGTCGCAGCGCGACAGACCTTTCGCCACGTGACGGCTCAGATTTCACCTGCGTCAGCTTTTGTGGGTCCTACAATTTGAATTGATGGTCCATATTTATCCATTTGCGCCTCTTGATACGCAATTGAGCCTTTGAGCCTCATAATGAGCGATTAAATATTTGATTTGATTAGTAATAAGCCAGATTACAAATTTGACTAATGATCGGCCTGATGATGATCACCTTATTGATTGATTGAGTACGCCTAAGCATTGGCTGAGTAACTTGAGTATTGATTGAGAAACGCCTAAGCATCGGCTAAGCACATTTTAAGCGCGTAAGCATTGGCTAAGCACATTTGAATACACCTAAGCATTGGTTAATCACATTTTAGTACACCTACGCATTGGTTGATTACGCCTAAGCATTGGCTGAGAATATTAATTGAGCATAATCACAAAGAATTCCTAAGATGGAAAATTTCTACGGAAATCAGTTTGAAGCTCGATAAGACCTTGAGAGATGAGGTTTTTACGGTAGATTCTTTCCAAATATGGAGAAGATACCACTTCCAAGAGTGAAGGCGAGAAAATTTGAAGATGGCAAAAGGGGTAGTGGTCTTCGACAACGTTCCCTAAGATGTGGAGGTTATCCCCCCTTTGATCTGAAGATGGCTAAGCATTGCGATCTTCGACAACATCCCCTAAGATGTGGAGGTTGTCACTTGAATTTGAAGATGGTGAAGCACCGCAATCTTCGATGGCGCTCCAAAAGATGTGGAGGTTGTCAAACAAAGCAAATTTGATACAATAGAGAGAAACCCAGATACGCATTTCTTGACTCCTTTATTTGTAGAACTGACACTTTCTGCATGTATCAGCGTTAAAAAGAATAATTTAAAATTACAAAACATTTTGGATCATTCTTTGTCCTTATCGACTTTCTTTGACTTTTGTTTTCAAAACTTACGTATTTCAAAACTCAGTCAAAGTGGGGGTTTTTGTAGACACCTGATTGTGTTTCCCTGATAACCAATGCCAATGATGAGTACCTTTCACGTCTTAGATTATCGAGTTAGGTGAAGAGTTGAAAAGTCTCGTGAATTCCCCTTAAGACTTTACCATTTTTAACCTTTCCTAAAATGTTTTAAACCAAAATCATTTATATCGTGTCCTTCAAATCATTCATTTCGTGTCCACTATATAAAAACGTCCAAACCTTTCT
Source organism: Chenopodium quinoa (assembly GCF_001683475.1). NCBI lineage: Eukaryota > Viridiplantae > Streptophyta > Magnoliopsida > Caryophyllales > Amaranthaceae > Chenopodium > Chenopodium quinoa. Next base: position 1,912,180 of record NW_018744517.1, read on the forward strand.
ATTTTCATCCGTCACAGTCCAATTAATAAATAATTCAATGAGATTTGAAAAGAGCTTTCCAACGATATATTATAAGCCCAAATCCGACTTATAACGGTGAAATTATGTCCAAAATACTAAACCGAGCCCTAACCAAGCCTCATCTGCGACCTAATGATCATGTGGAGGGTCCATTTACCTTAATCCCATTCCTAAACTAATTAGGATATATTACAGCTTCGTGCGAATCACCGGCCACCAAAATAGCAGAAGCTTCTAAAATCTTCTAGAAGGTTATTTTCGATCCTAAATCCATTAGGATTTATTTTGAGCTTCTAGAATCCTCTAGAAGGTTCTAATTTATCCTGTTTTTGAGAAGATAAAGATTTAAGAGTTTTACATTGAATAAAACATCTTTTTTTCAATGATCCTAATCTCGGTCAAAATAGAATACTTACGGATGTGTGGTTAACCCGATCCGATTGGGAATCAAACTCCGTACGGAATATATCTTTCCAAAACCATCGCTGAGCAACAGCACCATTTGTGTTGTGAAAGGCTCATCACGTCGTGATGGACCTGTCGCATTGCGATGAGAAGTGTTTTACTTTGGTTTAAATTCTGGCTCTTTTTCTAATCCTTCAACCCTCTTTTTTCTTATAAATAGAGGTCATATCACCCCGTTTTCAATCACCAACAATCATCATCAATACCCTCTCAAATATTCTCTCTCTCTCTTTCTTTATGTTCTAGCCTACCCTAAACAAATCCTAAACACACATCCTTGATACTCTCTTTGATCAAACACCAGATTTCCTTCATGAGATTCGAATACTCCTAACTATACTCAACGTTGCCTTCGACCTCTACGTGAAAGGTTGATAATTCTGAGGGCTTGGTCCCAAATCTATTTTTTTAATCATATTTGATTTATTGATTTAATCAATCTTGAAGTTTACTAACGTGTGTATTGTTTTGATAGAAAGAAGTACTAGGCATCAAAATAAGTAATTCGATTACTTAATTATTCTTTTGATATAGAAATCATGTTTAGAATCTTATTTTAATTCCTAGTATCATGTTATGATGTTGATTATGATTTCTAGTATCATGTTTAGGATAAATCTTTGATCTTGATTATTAGTGACATGCTAGGATTTGTTATTAATCCGTTTAGTATCATGGCTAGGATCTCGCTAATAATATTTTGATGGTGTTATTATGATGATGATTGTTGTGTCAATTATATATTGCTTGATTACTCATAATCGATTGTTATTGCTTGATCACGCCCCTTTCTTGCAGGTTTAAAGGGAATCTGTACTTTAAATCACGCCTAATAAGATAATTAATAATTTGATTTAGGCTAATATGGTTTTAGTTCAAGTGATCACCAATAATAGATTTGATTGTGCATTCCTAATCAACCAACGTAGATTAAATATGCTTAGGATTAATTTGATATATGTATGTTGATCAAAAAGCGCACATGAATATCATAAGATTTAACTAGAGGTTGATTTAGGGCGGGTTTAATCTCTTTTAGGTTGGATTCGTACCATCATCCCCGAACATCTAGTCATGGTTCCGGACCACTATGGAGTTAGAAATCTCCGTGATTGAGAATGGGGTGTAACCCTCACACCCGTGAACGGTTTACAAGTTCCTAAAACTTATTAGCAACTCTTTTATCTCTAGCTTCCTTCCCTTTGTACGCCCCCATGCTTAAAAACATGATCACAATGGGGCTCAAAGTTGAGTTTGAAAAATTCCCTACACGCGGGTAATGCCGAAAAGGCGCGGTAAAAAATTCTATCTGTTTCAAAGTCAAAACCGCGTAAAAAGATAAAACAAGGACAAAGAAATTGTCATGGCGCAGCAGAGAATATCGTTGCGCGGCAAAAATTGTCGTGGCGCGGAAATTGTGTTTCTTGAAATCCGTCAAAATTCATTTTTATATTTAATTTTACATTAAGTACGGGATAATTAGGCGCCGTTTTAGCTATTCCGGACCTATTTTAGGTTTAGGATTTTAATATTTATTAATCAGGCTCAATTGATAAATAAAATGAAATGGATTAAAAAGGTTTGGGATGAAATGAGGGTTGGACTATGCTTTGACGAAATACTTGGACTGGTTTGTAAGCTGTGTTTGTTTAATTGTGGATTTTAAGCACTTCCGAGATTAAATACTCGACCCGACCATTAATGGCGGTGAAAGGTTTCTTATCATCGGGTTTTGTTTTGGGGAGACATTTTTAGTTGTCTACATTACCCAATGCATGCCTTTACAATCCTTATTAGAGGCCCGAAAAATCTTGCCAATAGTGAGTCTACTTTCCTAGTAATAGAGGCTTGCATTTTGAAACAGTTGAGCACTTGGAAGGTAAGCGCCATTATGATTGAATTGACTATAGAATAAGTTTGTGTGGTTAGGAAAGAAAAACAATACTCTATGTTGCGATCTTCTTTCCAATGTTATCATATATAACATTGAAGGCTGACGATTGTTGCCCACATTATCAATAGGCACCCCGAAATGTACCCCTAGTTGACTAACCTATCCCTAACTAAGAGTCTATTTGAAAACCTGTAATCTAAACTAGTGGTTGTAGACACCAAATTTTGATCCCTGCTATTGTTATTAATTTCACTAAAAATCATTATTTTTATTTTTATGATAACTATTATTATTTTGCTATTAAAAGAAATTGTTACTTTAATTGTGTGGCTTGGTATTAACTCAAGTATATGCTAAAACATTTTTATAAATTAAATGACAGTATTTAAGCTATTAAAGATGAAAAATACGAGTAATAATAATAAATTTTATTCATAATTTCCGAAATGCATGTTACAATTTGTACTTCTAAACTATTAAATTACAAAAAATCGAAGTACAGCAAACACCACATGCATTTTTGCCCTGCTCCACCGAAGTATTTTGCGGCTTCACTTGTTAATTAGCAAGTAAATTAATACGGCTATCAGGAGAACCACTAACCCCATAATGTACAAGAAGTACACCCTTATCATCCTCTTGTCTTCTTCAAAGGTGAAGATAAGTTGATTTCCTTGGTTGTTTTAGAACATGATGCCGAATTAATGGTGGTTTTCTAGGTTTTTTTGGGTAAGAAGGAAGGTAGAAGGAGATAAGAAATAAGTGGTGAGTGGAGATTTGGATAAGGGTAATCATCGTTTTATAGTAAAGAATGTGTACATTATACCGTATTGTTATACATATACGTATGACAATCATATACTATAAAAGTACGACATTTTGTCATGCCAGGGGAATGTGTCATTTTGTCTAAGTAATATGGAGCTATACGATAAACAAGCATTGTTTGACCTTCCAAAGTATGATAAGTGTATTAGTATTTTTATTTAGTGTCAAAGTACTTTTTTTTATCTAGTAATTTTTATGGCCTATGCACAATAGTCAAATTTGGTCAGTTTACCTATAAATTCAAATCCAAATACTAACACCCAATAAAATGCAAGTAGGGAAATAACAAACATTCATTCTCCTGCAATAAAGATTGTCACCCCCAAAGAAGTACTACACGCCATAATGCTAAAAGAGTCTCCTTTGATGTACATTTTTTTACCATTACGAGCCGCAGGCTAAAATAATACTACTTTTTTTTTACCCACGGTTAATACTAGATTCGATAATTTTCAATTAGGACCAATTGTATCAATAATTATCTAACAGCATTTGAAACAGATGGACGAGATATTGAGCGCACTACGCTATTCACGCATTACCACTAAAAAATCATGCTACTATGCATTACTATTCATACTACTATGCATCATTATTCATATCACTATTCATCACTATTTATCATTATTCATATCACTATTCATCACTATTTATCATTATTCATATCACTGTTGATCATTATTTATATCAATATTCGTCATAAATGTTCACTATTCATCTTGAATGTTCACTATTCATCATTATTCATATGACTATATATTATGACTATTCACTATCCATCTTGAATATTCAGCACAAGTTTTGGCTCATTATCCCACATTCTCACGTAGTTTCGCACTTTTGTTTTTACATCTAGTTTCATATCTTTTATCAATTTTTGATATATAATCGTCAACAGGGAAATAATACGACCCTGATAAATATAAATTTGTGTTTTAATAAAGTAAGACAAAATGAAAGTTTACACTTTTTAAGGTTGTCCGATCAAGGGAATAGATTTTACCCTTAACCACATCAACACAATGTTGTGTATTTTCCTTTTTGTAACAACATAGTATTTTAAAACTTTTCTATTATGTGATTATCATAGTCCAATTTAGTTGCGGTTTTCTTTATTTTATCAATTCAACTTTTTTAAAACAGATTAATTGGTTTGTTACATATAAAAAAAAATGAATTTAATAAAATAGATTCTCATTATTATCAAAATCTAGATATTTACAATCTAAATCCGTGCTTAAATTATATTCATATTATTTCAATCCTATATTTATTTTTAATTTGCAACTTAACCATTTTCTTTTGGTCCCCACTCAAGGAACCGACTGTGCCATCATCCTTCTCAAATTTTATCAACATGAGAGACGGTATGATGACTGCTTTGGAAACATTAAGGGTTGGACGTCCCAAGATCAAATTGTAGGCCATCAGTTCCTCAACAACAAGGAATTTGACGGACATGTGTCGTCCGCTCCCCTTTTCACCCCGCCGGATGGGTAGGTCAACCCTACCCACCGGATGTACTACTCCTCCCCCAAAACCAACTAAAGGGTTGATCCAGAATTGGATATGATTCAAGGTTCACTACAAGCTAACGAGTCTAATGGTCCAATGCATGGTTCGAAGGGTCCATTAACACGTTCCAAAGTTCAAGTAGATCAAGTTCCTTTGGTCCATGGTTTGTCCATACAAAGGTCCAAGTTCCATCAAGGTTCACGCATAGGATTTGTCATGGCTTCATCTCCAATCAAGTCTTGCGTGACTTGGGTAGAATATTAGTCAATGCTTGCCTTGGATGCTTGGGCGTGAGTTATAGCATAGACGAGGGAATATCCCCCCTCTTATTTCAGTCCAAGTTCGCAAATAAATGAAGGCATCCAACAAGGAAATCAATGGGAGGTTACAAGCTTCAATGTAGCGTTTATGAAGGACGTTACACGCCCTTGGATGCTTCTTTTGAGTTTTGAATTTCCTTAGTTTAATTGCTTTTTAATACTAGTTAATTATATGTTTAATTTTCAGTTGTTAGAAGTAATTAGCTAAGCTTAAATTGCTGTAATAAAGCTGTAACACTCAGCCGTTACAAGGGAGAAAGCTGGGCCCTACGGCGAGTTCCTTTAGGAACCCCTCTAAAGGAAATTCAGAAGTTATTAGTCTTTAATATGTGACGATTTCCAAGGGAAACGTTACACATAAGGGCTGATTGTACCTGGCGGCTTTTGAGTTCTTTTTGCTAGTTGGTGACTTTTAAGTTCCTTTTTAATTACTTTAGTTAAGAACAGAATTGATGTAACTAGGTACTTCCTTAGCCTATAAAAGGAAGTTTTATTCTAGGTTGTAATTTATTCATCTATCAAAATTTTAATGAAATACAACAATTCAAGATATTTTATGTCTTATTTGTCTTAAGCTTGTGGATTCAAGTTTAGCTTGAACTCGTGGATTCGAGTTTGTGAGTTTAATTCAGAGTGTTCGGGATTAGCTTGCTTATGGTTAGTAGAGTGAGTGTTCAACTCTAACCATACTTATCCTTGATTAGTATTGCGAGTGTTCCTTGCTAATCAACCCTCGAGTTCCTCATTGTCAGGAACTTCGTTCTTTCCTTACCCTGTTCCCACAGAAACACCTAGCCTAGACACATAACCCATCACCCAAACACCTTAACCCATATCCGTTTCCGCATCAAGGGTGAGAAGCTTGATGCATGTTGCCAGGATTTTACTTGAGTTTTGTCAAGCACTGATATCTTATAAGATCAGACGAGCTCTCGGTAACTATGAGGATCCGGCCTACTCGCTGATTAGCTATCTTACATTCAATGACAATGGGGTCATCATGAGGCTGCCTGACCTGGACCTGATCTTTTTTCAGGGATGAGAACCTCTGGGAAGGTATTTTTAGACGATTGGCCCTCATCAACTGAGTTAACCAGCCTCCTAATATTATCCTTGGCTCCCCGGATGGTAGGACCCCCACCAGCGAAACCGCCTGCTATGGTGAAGATTGTTTCCTCATCCGTGTTAGAATGGCCAGCCGGCGTTTTTGACGGCTGTCCTTTGATCTGCCTGGAGGTATCCTTGGACTTCGGTATGTAAGATTTCAGTGCCTTCTCATCAGCCAAGCGGTCAAACAACCACCTGAGACTGAAGCAACCTTCTGTATCATGACCAACAACCTCATGAAAGTGGCAATATTTACTTTAGTCCCAGCTGCTGACAGGACTCTTCATTGCTGCTAGCTTCTCAAGTTTCAACCGGTCTCTTACTTCCTTTAGAATGGAGGTGCAGTCCTTTGTAAATTCATACTTCGGAACGTATGGGTCTGATCTCCTTCCTTTTTTCTGGGATGGTTGACCAGCAGGTTCCGCCGCCCGTACTTCTTTCCTTTTCCTTTCTTCCTTCTTTGCCGGCTGAGTAGGCCTGCTCTCTCTCTTATCAGCTTTCTTGTACTCTGATGGAATTTTTACAGCACAAAGTTCCATCGCCTATATATAGGCCTCAGCTTCCATCAAGGCCTCGTAGAGAGTGGAAACCCTCTTTCTGACCAAATCAAACATAAAAGTAGACCCGTCTTTCAGACCCTTGAAGAAGTCTGTGTAGGCAACATCATCAGACAGCCCCTGAATCTGGATTCTCATTAGATTGAACCGCCTGACGTAAGACCTTAGTCCTTCCTTCTCTCCCTGCTGTATTGCCCCTAAATCAAGGGTTGTCTTTTTAACAAGAATGTTCATGGAAAAGTTTGAAGTGAACCAGTAAGCCAACGTTCTAAAATTGTTGATACATCCGGCTGGCAAATTGCCAAACCACCGCTGGGCAATGCCCTTCAAAGTAGCCGGGAAGCATCTGCACCAGGAGGCGTCCTCCAAACCCTGTAAATACATCAGGTTGGTGTAAGCCATGAGGTGATCTTCCGGATTGGTGGTACCGTCATAGGCACCAATCAATACATTTTTTATTTTGGCAGGCTGTGCCACCTCAGTTATATCCTTCGAGAACGCTGTTGGCTGTTCCCCAAGGTTTAGCAGGCGGAGCTGCAAGGCCATAAGCTGGACATGTGACGGCTGACCCCCAAAGAGGGTCGGCTGCTTATAGGGAGATCCATACGGCATGTATGGTGACCCATACGGTGCCGGATGGATGATATTTGGGCCAGAACGCACAGAAACCTCGCGCGACTGACTTTCTCTGTTTGTCTCAGAATGCTGCATGGATGCATTCTAGAAACTGTCTGGGTAGGTCGATGTGGAGGCCGACGCGTACATGTGGTGACTTCTCTTTTTTTGGATTAAAGTTCGAGCGTCAGAGTAAGTCTTCTTTGATCCATCTGACTGTATATGCCAGATGGGCTTCTTTGTTCCCTCTGCAGGGAAACGAAGTTTCGAAATGTCGATGATCCTATCCGTCATCTTTGTCTTTGGGTGAGGCATAGGCATACGGTCTTTCAACGACTTGGACGTTTTCTTTCCGGAACGAAGTTTTTCCTCCGCCTTACCCTTACGAGAGTTGGTTGACTTAAGGAGGTTTTTGATCTCCCCTTTGAAACTCGTCATGAGGTTCAGGAGTTCGTCTCTTGAGACAGGGGCAGCTCCTTTCGCTGCCTGGGTTAACCCAGGCGGCCTTCCGGTCGAGCTTCTAGGAGCAGCCTCAGCCTCACCCCGTTCCTTCCTTTCTTTGGAACGGGTGCGCTTTGTTCTAAAAGGCCCGTCTGGGGCAGTATAAGTATGAACCTCGTAATTGTCACAGGTGTCTTAGTCCGAATGGACCTCGGGTTCGCCGGGAGGCTGCTTACTCCCACCAGGAAGTACAGGCTCATAAGTCATCTAGGAAGTACTCTCTCCACAGACGGTGCCAGATGTTTCGGGGTTTTTTGATGTGTCCTGCGGGAGAGTTACAATTCCTAGTATGCGCAGTCCGACGTCTGTACCTGCAAAATCATCGAGACTCCGACTGGGGGGTGGAGTTTCGCCTCCGACGATCAAGTTAGAATACGTCTAAGGTAAAATGTACGGAATAGTAAATACTTCTCGTTGATTGGGAGAATTCTGCAGTTGTCTATTGCGCGGGGTTTGTGTTTGATTTGTGTATATACAATAAATGAGGTCTGCCCCACTATTTATTGTGGGGGAGTTCAATTCCCCAATTTAGGGTTCAAAGGACACGTGTCGCAAAGGGATTGGAGCCTATGTTAACCACTAGGGGGATGACACGTGTCAGGGGCCTATTGGGCCATGTGCCTAGGGTAATTTTTACCCTAAACACCATTCCTTTCTAAACCTGCACAAATCTTATTGCATAGCATTACAACAATCAATAGGAAATTAATCTAAAACATTAACAATCAACAATAATAAACCATCCCTTCATATTATTCATGGATCCCCAAAACCCTAGAAATAAACTACTCACGCATAATTAAAACTAAACTAATCAAAGCAATTAAATTAAGCATAATTAAAAAAATAATAATAAAACTAAAACAAAACAATAATAATTAATAATAAAGCAAAATATTAAAGACTTAAACGAATGAAAACTAAAAAGGAAATAAACTAATGGAAACTAAACTAGAAAGCATAAAAGAATGAACACCAATGAAAAAGTTCCATAAAACTGTAACAAACTAAAATCAATTAAAACTAAAACTAATTCCTAAAAGTCTAACCTCCCCCTACGTACTACTCCTATTCCTTTATATAGGAAAAGAAGCCAAAAATCCCATTAACCGACAAAGCAAATCAGCAGCCCAAATACACTCTCGCCCGTTCGGGCCAGTCCCCGCCCGATCAGGCCCGGACTCCTTTAGCAACCACTAGTATTGGGCTCCTTTCTTGGGCCATTTTCTTTACTCTTGGACCTTTAATACAATTTTGGTCTCTTGTCTTCAATGATCATGATCTATTGGTACTCCTTGATTTATTCACTTAATCGAGCCCTTAATCACCGAACAAATACACTCTCGCCCGTTCGGGCCAGTCCCCGCCCGATCAGGCCCGGACTCCTTTAGCAGCCACTAGTATTGGGCTCCTTTCTTGGGCCATTTTCTTTACTGTTGGACCTTTAATACAATTTTGGTCTCTTGTCTTCAATGATCATGATCTATTGGTACTCCTTGATTTATTCACTTAATCGAGCCCTTAATCACCGAATTAAATTTATTCAACTCGATCTTAGGCTTTAAATATACGATTATAAAATACGATCCGTCTTTAATGTTTCGTAGTAGCTCAATAAGCTCGGGAATTATCATAAATCTGCAAATTCCTACAAAATAATACCAAAGTAATAAAAATAGCTCTGCAAAGCTCAAATAAGCACAAATATGACCATGAAACGGGGAATAAAAATACATATAAAATAGACTCATCAAGGCCCACGTACACCACTTACATTTCTCTTTTTTTTCTTCTTTTTCCCTTGTTTGCAGGGCATCAAGTGCCATTGCCCGGGGCCCAAATGAAAGAGGCCAAGTTTTAATCAAAGTCCTTCAAATTAAAAAAAAAAAGAAAAAAAAAATCCTAACTAATTAATGTTACAGTATTATACAATGTATGCATGCATCCTTTTCCATAATATGTTCATATTCCCAAATTTCAACTTTCAATTCCTTTATCCTTTCCTAATTAATTCCCTAAAAATATCTTAATTGTCATGGTTTACGGCTATTCAACCTCCCTTCCAAAATAATCTCTTCTCAATCAAAATTAATTGATTTCTTCTTCCCATTAATTTGTTTTTGCAATTTTCAACCTCATTAATCTTCTAAAACAACTCTAATTTAATTATTCAAATGGTCTTCTTCTTTTTCTTCTTCTTTAATTTTCAGTGGGATCCACCGACCTAGTGACCGTTGCATCTACCATAAGTACTTTTTCGAAGTTAAAATTATTGAAAACGTTTTTGAGGTCATCAATGTCACAAGAAAGACTAAACGTTCTTGCCATTTTATGTATTGAGAAAAATATGTGTTGAGCATATTGATGTCGACACTACTATTGGTGATTTTGCATCTAGAAATGCTCGTAGACAATGTTTTGTATACTTAATTTTAAGTTTATTGTATTTTTTCCTTTACTATAAGTTGGCCTTTTTTTTTAATTTGATCATTTCAAAGCAAAAAAAAGAAAAAAATAATTATTTTTCATTTTTATACTTTACTCGATAATAAGGGCCCCAATTTTTCATTCCACCCATAGGCCACCAAAAAGCTAGGAACGGACCTGTTTGTTAGACATTTTAACATATGTTGAATTGTTAATTTGTCAATTGAACTTCATTCTCTTTTAGAGAAATAATCAATAAAATAAGGAAAAATTGTCAGGAATAATCCCAACTTTTCTCGATTCGCCCAAAATAATCCGAACTTTAATGTGAATTTTCTTTTAATGGTCCAACCGGTTTTTTAACTTGTTATAATACGTTAATTGACACGTGTCAGCGTGTAATTGGCCAAAAAATTAAAAGAAAAATAATTAAAAAAAATAATTAACTAAAAAACCCACCCCCCCCCAACAGCCCAACCACCTTCCCTGCCCCCGCCGCCACCCAACTCTCCCGCTCCGGTTCCCACTCCCCCGTTTTTCCCAGACCCATCGATACCCCTCACTTGCGCTTCCCCTACCCTTACCTATACGTCGCCCCTAAAGCACCATTGCACAAACCCTAGATTTTAATACCCAATAATGATCATGTTGTTTATTATTCCAAAGATGAAGAAAAAGAACCCAATACATTGATGATTATTATGTTGATGATAATGTTAATAATCACGAGATAATGATTTCCAAAGAAAATGTAGTTGATTATTTTGACGACGAATATGAATGAAGCTCAAATAGCCATTGATTTTGGTGAAGTTCGAGAAGATATTTTTCAAGGGTTTGGTTCTTATTTAGAGGAGGAAGATATGCAGGAAGAAGAATTTGTTAACGGGCTTCTTAATGTTGATGGTTATGGTGATGATTTTGTGTACGAATTCGAGTTCGTTGATGATGATAACAATGAGGAGGAGGTAAAGGGCTTGAATTCTGTTGTTCGCAAATTTTTAGGGATTTTTCGGGGAAGGGAAATGGTATTTCATGGTGGGGTTGTGGTGGTTTATAGGCGACGTAGGAGGTAAGGGATAGGAAGCGTCGATGAGGGGAATCGGTTGGTCTAGGCGCGATGGGGGTGGAGGCGGAGGGCTGGGCAGGGTGTGGGGGCAGGGAGGTTGGTTGGTGGTGGTGGTTTTTTTTAATCATTTTTAATTAATTAGTTATATTTACCTTTTTTTTCTTTTCTTTTTTTTTCTAAGGGTCTGTTCTAAAAATAAGTTCTGATAAGGGCTGCCCAAGTTCAAATTACTAGTAAAATAAGTTTTAATAAGTTCAAATAAGTTCAGATAAGTTAAGTTAAGTTCAGATAAGTGAAAATCAGATGAATAGAACACACCCTTAGTTAAGTGTTGTTTAGTAACTAATAATTTATTTTAAGAGTTAATTAGTATTGTTGACCAATCACTTGGTGGCACGTGTAAAATAATTTATTTATTTTTAAATTTACCTATTCAACCAGTTACAGGTCACCGGGGACCATTAGAAGAAAATTCACATTAAAATTCAGACTATTAAAAAATAATTCAAAGTTGAAATTATTTTGGGCGAATCGAGCAAAGTTGGAATCATTCCTGCCAATTTTTCCATAAAATAAACCCTGCACTCGATTTACCTAACACTTTGGGCCAACAAAGGGAGTGTATCATTTACTCAATTTGCTGCTAATTCAGGGTGTTTTGATGAACAAATATGATGCTATTTAAACTTATTCAATAATGCACTTATAATCAATTATTTCCAGAAAAATAATTCAAGCTAAGTACTTTGTTATGTTCAACATATTTTCACTAATTTTAATTATGATAAATTAGATAAGATAAATTCATAAAATTTCAGATAATATAATATAAGTGCAGTCCATGTAGTACAATGTAAGGGTTAAAAATTAAGGTCTAATCACACCTTATATAACACCTGTTTAGGATAAAAATACCCCCTGTCCACGTGGACCAATTGTGTGCTGACACGTGTCAGCATCAGAGAGGTTCTGAGAGAACCAACCCTCTGGTGACACGTGGCACTCCAACCCCTAAAAGGGAAACTGATCCCCTTACGCTATAAATAGAGGAAAATCCTCATTTATTACACATTGATAAATATACACACAAAACCCGAGAAATATTAATTGCAAAATTCTCTCGAAATCCGAGAGAAAAACCTTTACATTCCGCACTTTTATATATCCGGACACGTTCTAACTTTATCGTAGGAGGCGAAACTCCACCCAACCAAAGTTTTCCGTGGTTTTGCAGGTTCAGACGGTCGACGCACATTCTTGGAATTGTAACTCTCCTGTGGGACTCCAAAAACCCTGAAATATTTGGCGCCGTTTATGGGGAGAGTATTTCTAAGATGGCTTAACAGCAGTCTGTACCACTTGCTAATGAGAATCGGCCTTTGCCGGAGTAGAGGTCTGTACAGACCAAGAGAGTGGTGACGATTTCGATGTCGACACCTATGTGGCCCTAGACGGGGTCACTCAAAACAAGACGCACCCATTCCAAAGAAACGACGGAACGGGGCAAAGACAAAGCTGGTACATGCAACCCAACCGTCAAGCCGACTGGCCAACCCCAGGCGGCGGAGGGTGCTGCTCCCATTACTAGAGACGAACTCATGAAATTCATGACGAGTTTCAAAGGGGAAATCAAGGACCTGATAAACAAGTCGACTGGCACCAATCCAGGAGAAGAGAAGTCAACAGTTCTCTGAGTCGGCTTCAACGTCGACTTACCCAGACAGTTTCGAGAATACTTCGATGATGTATTCGGAGACAAACTGAGGGAGTCAGTCACACAGCTTGTCTGCACATACTGGCCCTCAAATCATCCAACCGGCTCCGTATGTGCCCCAACAACCATACATGCCGTACGGATCACCCTACATGCAGCCGGCCCTCTTTGGGGGTTAGGTGACAAGCGCACTTTAGGGCGCGCTTTAGAGCATATTTTAGGATGATTTTGGATGTATTTGGGGCCGCTTTGGCCGACTATTACCTTGTTATGCTTACGTTCCCCATATTACGTGCTTCACGGGTTTTCGGTTTGTTTTTGATGTGTTTTCAGGTAATATCAACCGAGTTTAATCGGATCCCGAGCCCTTGATGCGTAACCGAGCTAGCCTTGACCGGAGTCCGAGGAGTTAAGGAAGTTCAAGTGCCGTGCATTGATTACATAGCACAGGCAGCACGGCCGTGTTACCATAGGCACACCCGTGCTGGCCTATAAGCAAGCAACCCCAGGCAAGGCAGCACGACCATGCAAGCCAATAGCACGGCCGTGTCAGTATCCACGCACCCGCATGGCCGTGCAGGCCATTAGCACGGCCGTGCCAGATGTTGCCCGTGCCCGTGTCAGCTTCAGTATGAGCCCCGTGCTAGAGCATATTCAGCACGGCCGTGTCATTTTTAGCACGGCCGTGCCAGGATGCTGCACGGCCGTGCCATATATAGCACGGCCGTGCCAATTTGAAGAAGAAATCTTGTTTACTTACTGACAAGCTAGCACGGCCGTGCCAAATACAGCACGGCCGTGCTGATCCAGGGTTAACTGCGCGCTTGACTTCTCCGCATTAGAAGACGTATATAAGGCCCAACTCTAAGAGGATTCCTCAGACAGTTTTTTAGAGATAGTTTTGAGAGCCTTTGTAGAGAGTTATTGGAGAACGTTCTTAGTATTAGAGATTCATTAGTTTTCTTAGAGATATTTCTAGTGATTTTAGTTTTCTTGGATTGATTTGAAGCAAGATTTGCGAAGATTCTTTGTATTATTCATTGACGACGGATATCAAAGTTCTGAACTTTTCCATTGATTCGCATCAATACAATTGGTATTATTCATTCTTGTTTATTAATCAAGCTTTATTATTCCTTAATCAGAATTCATGTTTATATCTATTATGCTTTTGGAATTCATTATTGCTTTGATTATGAATATGTGTGAGTAGTCTCCTAGCTAGGGTTTCGGGATGAAACCCGGCCTAGGTAATCTGTGTAATTGAGGATTGATTTTGATAAACGGATTGTGATTAAATTGATTATATGCGATTGCATGTTAATTCATTATAATAGGAGTAGCTAACCTAGAATCTTGAATTTGATTGCATGATATTCTTGATTTGAACAAGAGATTGTGAATTGAGTATTTCATTATTGAATGTGGTTTGATTATGTACCGAGTAATGTTAAGTGCATGAGATATCCAAGCTTAGTATTGCCCGTTGTCTTCCTATCACATGATATTGATTAGACTTATAGTCTTTGCATATCCCGTTTGTCTCTGTGATTCCTTGTTGCTTAGTTACCAATGGTTAGGCGGATTCCCGTTCTCCCTAGTGTCTTAGTTTATTGATTTATTCCATCTTATTAGTAGTATTTTAGAACACCATTTTCCATTGATTTCGAACTAGCTTAGGTTTAAGATTAATTTGCAATTACTCTCGTTCCTCGTGGACCGAACCTTTATTTGCCATTGTACTTGGTTATAGGGTGTTCGTATAAGTATTGTTTGATTGAGAGTTAGATTGTAGCGACCGATTTAACCCTCGTCATTAGGCGGCACAAAATGTCCAGCCAATGGACTGACAGCTCCTACTGCTGAACCTTGGGGAACAGCCGTCGGCGTTCTGGTTAAGAATGTGTTAGTTGGAACCTATGACGGTACCATCAACCCTGAAGACCACCTAATCGCTTACGGTAACCTCATCTACTTGTTTTCCTGCGACGTTGAAGGGCATAGCCCAACGATGGTTTGGCATTCTGCCACTCGGTTGCATCAATAATTTCAAGACGCTTGCATACTTGTTCGCGTCCAACTTCTCTATGAATATCCCCGCCAAAAAGACAAGCCTTGACTTGGGAGCTATCCTGCAAGGAGATAGAGAAGGGCTAAGGTCCTATGTCAAGAGGTTCAATCTGATGAGAATTCAAATTCAGGGACTTTTTAACGAAGTCACCTGCACAGACTTCTTCAAGGGTCTGAAAGACGGGTCGACTTTCAAATTCGACTTGGTCAGAAAGAGGGTGGAAAACCTCCAAGAAGCTTTGATGGAAGCCGAAGCCTATATACAGACGATAGAGCTCTATGCCATTAAGCAGCCGTCGAACCCTAAAAAGTCCGACAAAAAAGAAAACCGGTCAGCTCAGCCGGTTAAAAAAGAGGAGAGCAAGAAAAGAAAAGAAGTCTAGGTGGCGGACAATTCTGGTAAGCCGTCCCAAAAGAAAAAGAAAGAGTTAAAGTCGTACGTCCCCAAGTACGAGTTCAACAAGGATTGCTCCTCCATCCTCATGGAGATTAAAGACCGGTTGACCATTAAAAAACCGGCTGCAATGAAAAGTCCCATCAAAAGCCGGGACAAGAGCAAGTACTGCCATTTCTATGAGGATATAGGCCATGACACCAATGGCTGCTATAGCCTCAAGCAATTATTAGATCGTCTGGCTGGCAAGAGGGCTTTGAATTCCTACATTCTAAAGTCCAAAGGTAAACCCAGGACAAATAGTGGACAGCCGTCCAAGAAGCCTAACAACCTTGCTATAAGCTCTGACACTGATGAAGAGCAAATCTTTACTATAGTAGGCGATTTCGCGGGAGAGGTTCCTACCATCCGGGGCACCAAGGACAACATCCGAAAGTTGGAGGTCAACTCAGTAGATGAGGGTCAGGCGTCAAAAGACACCTTCCCTGAGGTCATCATTTCTGAGAAGGACCGGGGCAAGGTCAAGCGGCCTCATGATGACCCCATAGTCATCGAATGCAAGGTTGCCAGCCAACGAGTGGGCCGGGTCCTCATTGATACCGGAAGCTCGTCTGACCTTATCAGCTATCGGTGCTTAGCGAAGCTTTAGTACAAGCCTAGCAGCATGCACAAAGTTTCTCACCCCTTAGTTGGTTTGGTGGGGGGGGGGGATAGTTCATCCGGTGTGGAGGATTGACCTACCCATCCGACTAGGAGAAAAGGGAGAGGGATGGCACATGGCTGTTAAGTTCTTGGTGGTCGAGGAACTGACCGCTTACAATCTGATCTTGGGTCGTCTAACCCTCAATGAGTCCAAGGCAGTCATCATCCCATCCCTCATGCTGCTGAAATTTGAGAGGGATGATGGGACAGTGGGTTCCTTGAATGGGGATCAGAAGACAGCAAGGGGGTGCTATCTCTAGACGTCAAGCCTACTATGGCCGCAGCCGGCCAAAATGAGGAACCCATTGACCTTGATGACTTCAAGGAACCCGCGCATGCTCCCAAAGCAGCCGGCAAAAAGAGAAAGGCGGACCACTTGGTGGCCGTAAAAAAGAAAAGCAATAGCAATCACTAATCGGGGAACGGTGAGATGATCTCCGTCCCCAGCCGGCTGGTGAAAATATCGGCATTGTTCTTGACGACAACCGTCTGGAACGAACCGTTAAGGTGGGGACGATTGCTTTTGCCAAGTTGGGTACAGATTTGCACCAACTGCTAAAAGAATTCAAAGACATTTTTGCCTTTGAAGTGGAAGAGATGCCAAGCG
This sequence comes from Chenopodium quinoa, assembly GCF_001683475.1. Classification (NCBI taxonomy): domain Eukaryota; kingdom Viridiplantae; phylum Streptophyta; class Magnoliopsida; order Caryophyllales; family Amaranthaceae; genus Chenopodium; species Chenopodium quinoa. Next base: position 1,928,986 of record NW_018744517.1, read on the forward strand.
TCAGCCCGGATCTTGCTGTCCACAAACTCGTCGTGGATCCCAAAAAGAAGTCGGTTAGGCAAAAGAAGAGAAATCATGGCGAGGATAGATCTCAGGCGGCTGCCGCCGGGTTAAGAAGCTGATGGATGCTTGATTCATTCAGCAATGTTACTACCCTATTTAGGTAGCAAACGTTGTCCTTGTTAAAAAGTCGAATGGTACTTGGAGGATATGTGTTGATTACACTGATTTGAACAAGGCATGTCCGAAAGAATGCTATCCACTTTCAAAGATCGACAATCTGGTCGACTCTAAAGCCGGTCATGCCTTGATGAGCTTCATGGACGCCTACTCAGGCTTCCATCAGATACCCTTGTGGAAAAAAGATCAAGAGAAGACGACATTCGTCATTGATCAAGGGTTATTCTGTTATACGGTGATGCTGTTTGGGCTGAAGAATGCGCCTGCTACTTTCCAACGAATGATTGTTACAGTCTTTATTAATCAAATTGGGAGGAATGTAGAGGCGTACATTGATGACAAGATAGTCAAATCTAAGCTACAGACGGATCACCTTGCTCACCTCCAAGAAACATTCACCACCCCAGGCGGCACAAGGTCATGCTCAATCCCAAGAAGTGTGTCTTTAGTGTTGAGTCTAGGAAGTTTCTCAGATTTCTGATTAATCAAAGGGGGATAGAGGCCAACCCGAAAAAGGTACAGGCGGTAATTGACATGAAGTCACCCCGCACTGTCAAGAAAGTTCAAAAACTTACCGGTTGTCTGGCGGCATTGGGGAGATTCCTCAGCCGGTCAGGTGACAAGAGCCTCTACTTCTTTCAAGCAATAAAAAGAAGACTAGATTCGAATGGGGGGAAATGCTGAGGCGGCATTCCAGAAATTGAAATAGCACCTCTACTCATTGCCACGGCTGGTTAGCCCTCTAGCATGAGAGGTTCTCCATATGTACATGGTTGTCTCAGATCATGCCTTCAGTGCCGTTCTCCTAGCTGAAAGCGACGGCATTCACCTCCCGGTATATTTCATTAGCCATGTACTTCGGAATGCTGAGCTACGATACCCCTTGGTTGAAAATTTTAGCCTTGATCTTTTCATGGCAATCAAGAAGTTGAAACCTTACTTCTTGGCACATCCGGTGGTGGTCTACACAGACCAACCCCTCAAGCGGCCAATGACAACCTTGGAGTCATCCGGCAGAATGCTCAACTAAGCTATTGAAATGCAAAGTCTGGAAATAACTTTCGAACCAAGAAAGGCAGTGAAAGGTCAGGCATTCGCCAACTTCATTGTCAAAATGACAAGGCCGGATTAGCCAGAAAATGTTGATCAGGTTTGGAAGATATATGTAGACGGGAGCTCTACTATGAACGGCTGTGGTGCAAGCATAATTTGCAAGTCTCCGGAAGGGGACAAATATGAATATACACTATGGTTCAAGTTCTAAGCCTCAAATAATGAGGCGGAATATGAGGCCCTACTAGCTGGTATCCGTATGTGTAAGGCGGCGGGGGCAAGAAAGGTCGACGCCTGCTCAGATTCTCAATTGATCGTTAACCAATACAATGGTGACTACGAGGCCACCCATCCGGCTATGATCAAATATTTGCAGGCGGTCAAGGGAGAGGCCGGGACACTTGACGAATTTCATGTAAGTCAAGTGCCCAAGTCAAAAAACAATCAGGCGGATGCCCTCTCCAAGCTGGCATCATCCGCCTCTTGTGATACGCCTAGGTCTGTCTTTTGGAAAGTCATGGAAAAAAGAAGTATTGAACATGATCCCATTGGAGTCCTTGACCGAAGCTCGACCTGGATGGATGCCATCTAGGCTTATCTGGCAGACGGTACTTTGTCGGATGCCCTTTCAGAAGCGGTTGCATTGAAGAAGCGAGCCGTAAGTTTTGAGATCCATAATGGAGAACTCTTTAAGAAGGGTTACCTTCAGCCGCTGCTGAAATATTTTACCCTTGAAAGGGGGAAAGAAGTTCTAGAGGATCTGCACTCGGGCTTTTTTGCATCACATATATGCGGCAGAACTCTAGCAAAAAGGGCCAGGTAGTAGGGCTACTTTTGGCGCACCCTTGAGGCAGATGCCATGGGAATGGTGAAGAAGTGTGATAAATGTTAAAAATTCGGCAAACTCATACACCGTCCGACTACTGATCTGACGGCTATCTACAGCCGTGTTCCATTTGCAAAATGGGGCATGGACATCCTGGGTCCATATACGCCTGCTACAAGCGGACGAAGGTACATCCTGGTAGCTGTAGATTACTTCACCAAATGGGTTGAGGCAGAGGCGGTCAAGGGCATTGAGACAAAGGATGTCATCTCCTTCATTTGGAGGAACATCATCCGCCGGTTTAGGGTACCTATGTCTATGGTTTTCGACAATGGCCCTCAGTTTGAAACGCCTTCCCTCAAGAGCTGGTTGGGAGATCAAGGGATCTCACATTGTTTTGCATCAGTCGGTCGTCCCCAAGCAAACGACCAAGTTAAAGCCTTCAACAAGCTCATCTTAGACAACATTAAAAAGAAAATGGAAAGAGCTGGCGGTCAATGGGCAGATGAGTTGCCTCATGTCCTATGGGCCATCAGAACAACTAAAAAGGGGGGAACTCGTGAAACCCCGTTTCTCATGACATATGGCACTAAAGTCGTCATGCCTATTTAACATCACGAGCCAACACTTCGAATCATGCTCTATGATGAAGAGGCTAATTGGGAGGCCATGCGTCTAGCATTGGATTCACTCCCAGAGCGCAGGGGCAATGCCACCTTGCGTCATGAGATATATCGTTTGAGAATGACAATAGCCTATAAGAGAAGAGTGCACAAACGGCCCTCAAAAGTGGGGGACTTTGTGTTACTAAAAATGAAGGCAACCGGTAGAGCCAATGAGCAAGGAAAGCTGACCCCTGATTGGGAAGGCCCCTACCGAATTTTTGAGGAAGTTAGAGGCGGCACCTACCGCCTGGAAACTCCAGACGGCAGGCAGCTAGCCAGAACATGGAATGTAGATAACTTGAAAAAGTACTACTTCTAAAGACTTGTAAATCTTTGTAAATAGAGTATGTTAATGAAAAGAAGCTTTATTTATGCTTTCTTGTACAAAGTCCCATCTGTGCAATGCACAACCGGGCATACGTCTGCTCTAAATTGAGTAGATATAAGCTAAGTCTCAAACTTAGCAGCTATTTATAAGGCCAATGGGCGGATAGCCATCAAATCGCCTGCTCTAACATGAGCAGGCAACTGGCGACGCCCATTTGGGTGAATTCTTCGAAGAGAGCATCTCCCATTTGGGTGGTACATTGTTCTATAAATCATAACTCAAGCGGCTTTAACCGATTGTCTAGGTTAAAGATAACTCACCGCCGTTTGAATAACCAATTGAAACCTAGATACAACCGGTCATTGCTTCAAAGCAACACAAGTGGTAACGGATATCTTGGTCACATATAACCGGTCTTTTCCCAAAGGCACTACAACCGGTTACAAACCCAAATAAAGCAAGGTCAAAACCTTAGAAGCTATTTCATAACCTAGTTATGATACCTACGCCCGGCCAATGGCCGCCTACATCCTAACAAACGAATAATCTAGGTTGGCCCTAGCCGGCACCGTCTACTAATCCAACTTAGAGGATAATTCTACTTCTTTAAATATGGTCAATGACCGTCTGTTACCTCTCTGGATGCTTGATTGGACGGCTGCCCGCTTAGGGTAGGGAAACTACCAAGCAAACAACCGTCCAGGGGCAGGTAAAGCCAATGCACCCGGTAAACCGCATGTGTTAGGTTACATGCAAAAATATTCATGCATACTAGAAAATTGAGGAAATTGCGAAAATTGAAGCGAAATATATCAAAGGTAAATATGGGCAAAATCGACTCAGTCAGCAGAATCTATTGAATAAAAATAATTGTCAGCCGGAACTACGTCCGGGGAAAAGGAAAATACATGAGATACTCGGCTTGCAGGCAGGAGATAAAAGAGAAAAACAACAAGGTTCACTGCTGTTAGGGAGGCTGAGACGTCTGGCCCTGGTCGGATGGAGGAGCATTTTGAGTTTGCTGAGGTTGGGCTTTATTAGACTCACCCGGCGCTCGTTCTTCCGCTTGCTCCTCCTCCTGATCTTCCTCGACAATGCCAGCCCATTCCTCGAAGGGAGCCATTTTCTCAAGCCCAAGAGTCTAAGCATCGGACACCTCGGTGGCATACTTGTTAGCTCAAAGAACTCCCATTCGGTGTCCAGTTAGATGAGGGACCAAGCCATTTTCATGCGAGCCTCGCAATCCTGCTCATTTTCAACAACCAGCCGGTCCTACTCGGCCACAAGCTCAGCTTTGTGGTCAGCCTGCGTCTGGGCCAACTCGTTCTTCAGCCGGGAGACGTTTGCCCGTAGTTGGGTGTTCTCCTTGTTGGCATCCCCTAGCGCTTTGACATCGGCTTGGAGGTTTTTCACCTGCAGCTTAAAGTCGGTCGCCTTCTTGTTGGTTGTGTCAGCAGCCGCAATAAGCTCCTTAATAAGCTCCTCCTGTTTCATCTCCCGGCTTTTAGTTTGTATTTCATACATTAAAGTGTTGTATTGAGTAACATCAATGAGGTCAGCCGCCAGCCTATTAGCGTCTCTTACCTTCTCTTGCTTCTTCCTCAAGGGAACCTTGAGGCCGTCTACCCTTAGCATCACCTGTAAAATAAGCCGGAAAAGGGTTAGTCTCTCAATAATGATACACTCGGCACAAAGAGTAGATTATGAAAAAGTACCCCAACCGGCAAATTACCTCAGCAAGCAGCGAGTTGATGCGGTCAATGTTGACCTGGTGGACGCCCGGCACCGCCTCCTTACGGATTGGGTGAGGGTCCTCAGCATCCGCTTTGCATATTGTTGGAGGTCAGGCCAACGGGAAGAGGCATATGCACCAACAGAGTCATTTGTTAAGTATTTAGCATAGGCGGCACCTATATTCTGCCGGCTGCCTGAAGAATCCCCTGATTGGGTAGCTTAGGACTTGACTTGCATAGGCCCAAGCGGTCAGGGGGGATCACAGGTGAAGGCCATACCTTGATTTTCAGGCTGAGGGGTCACCTCACCCCCAGCCGCATTGGAGCCGGTTGCTACAACAAGATGCCGGCCCGAGGGTATCTTAGGCTCCCTCCTCTCAACCTCAGCCGGCCCGGTCTTTAAACCTAGGTCTTTCAGGCTCTTGCGTGCTGAGGTTGGCCTGTCAGGCACAGGAGGCCTTTTAAAAGAGGTAGGGGCAGCCGGAACCCTCCTTGTCTTGGAAGGAGGTTGAGAAGGCTCGTCAACCGGCCTTTTCAGCATTTTAGCAAGGGAGCAGGGAACATTCTTGCTCCCCGTCTGAAAAAGAAACAAAACAACCGGTTAATATCAGAATTGACATCAAACTATACAAACGGTAAAAAGAGCTCAGCCGGAGCTTACCCCATCGTCCTTGGCCGCCAATTGTGCCCTCTTTTTCTCCAACTGATCCTTCCGGATCTGAGCAGCAGATTTAGCAAGCGTCTTCTCTGGAGGCACCATCTCTAATCCTTTCTCTATAAAGAAGTAAATCAAAATGTCAAATTCCATTCAAGCACGATACAGATGGCATAAAGTGTCGGTTATCAGTCAACATACGTCTGCTAAACATTGTGCTAAGGCCACAAGCGGAAAGGAACGCCACGTCCTTTAGCCAGTCCAGATGAGGGACCCAGTTCTTAGGGACAATGATTTCAGTCCCATCATCCAAAGGCATTGAGGTTCTCTTGAAGAGCCCCGTCTCCATTATTTGCATCCAGGTCTCTTCTGGTACTTTGGGAAGGGCGCATTTCTTTCCAAGGAGAGTCGGGTGCTTATTGTAGTGACGCAGCCGGTGGTTCAGACACAAAGATGGGGAAGAAACCAAGTAAAACTTGCTCTTCCAACTACTCCACTTTGACGGCTTGTCCAGCGTTATCATGAACTCCGGGTGCGTGGTCAATGTATATCACACATTCCAGCCGCCTGGGGCATGGCTGAGGTAGTGCATATGCGCAAACGCCTCCCAGCTTGGCGTGATGTTCTGCATCTCGCAGGCGGCTATGTATCCTAATATATTCACCCAGGAATTGGGTGTTAACTGCCAAACGCCAAGGTCGTAGCCTCTTTAAATGGATTTTATTGCATTATGGAGGGGGAACTAGAGGCCGGCTTTAAATGCAGCCTCATAGCAGCCGAAATAGTCGTCGGCATGATCAAGGTTGTCATCCCAGACGACGGTTGCCTCCACAGGCGGTACCACAATCTCCCATCTTTCCCCAATCGGGCACTTCTTTATAAATCCGGGGAAGGTGGCAATCAGAGTAACAACATCCCTGGCGGACATGTGAGCCTATGTTGGATTATTGATGGAGGGCCATTTATACGCCTCCTCATCCCCTTGGGGGGCATCCGGTTCTAAGGACGACTCTTTAGAGTTTGACTGTTGGACGGTCTCCTCACCGCCTATATCCTCAGACTCCTCTAAAATGTCATCACTGGGTGTGCTAGGTATACCCGGATTGTCAAAATGTACAAGGTCAGCCAGAGCTTCGGCTGAGCCGTCTGATCGGTAATCGGGGTCTACAGTCGTCCGTCTCGTCCGAGCCATTCTGTCCTGCACATGAACAGAGATGATCGAATTCGTGGAAGAGTAAGGGTGGTCCAAACACCCCCAGGCGGCATCCCCAGTCCTAGACTCAGCCGTATCCGATGACCGGCTGACAACTATCCTAGGTCGTGCTGTGTGTGTGTTGGGTGAGTCCATTATTCTTTACAAGTTGTACAGCCGGAAAAACTCAAAAAAGTTGCAAGGGGTAGAGACGGTACCTCGAAGATGTTTTGAGTAGGGGGGAGGTTGACTATCTGGATCAGTAGCCGGAAATCTCTTTGTTGCTTGCTAGATACCTATTTGGTTGCCCGGATGTACCCACTTGAAGAGCAATTGAAAATTGTTGAAAAACCCAGACGTTTCTCTGAAGTTTTGCTTGAAGATACCCCAGACGGTTGACCGGTTGTGGGTGTATTGAAAGCTAGGAGTGTCAAAAGACCCTCAGGCGGTTTTAATATGTTTAGAATGAAGAGCACTCAGACGGTATCCGGTTGAGTGAAGAAAAAGAAGACGGTTGAGCAAGAAATAGCAGCCGGTATCAGAGCTCTCTTTTCTCTACAAAAATTTCTCAAAAATGGCAAAGTGTTGAAAATGAGAGGGGGGGATCTCTACTTATAGAGAAGAACCCCAGAAGGCAAACCGACACCTTCCAAATTCAAAAAAAAAAAAAAAAAAAAAAAAACGGGAGAGAGAAGGAGACGGAACTTCACCTTCTAAGATCACGACACCTGTCACAGGTGCCACGTGGAAAGCCACGTCACACCTATGAGGGGCAAATGTTTAGGGTAAAAATACCCCCCCTGTCCACGTGGACCAATTGCGTGCTGACACGTGTCAGCATCAAAGAGGTTCTGAGAGAACCAACCCTATGGTGACACGTGGCACTCCAACCCCTGAAAGGGAAACTAATCCCCTTACGCTATAAATAGAGAAAATCCTCATTTATTATACATTGATAAATATACACACAAAACCCGAGCAATATTAATTGCAGATTTCTCTCGGAATCTGAGACAAAAACCTTTACATTCCGCACTTTTATACATCCGGACACGTTCTAATTTGATCGTCGGAGGCAGAACTCCACCCAACCGGATTTTCCGTGGTTTTGCAGGTATAGACGGTCGACGCACATTCTTGGAATTGTAACTCTCCCGTGGGACTCCAAAAACCCCAAAACAACACCAAATAAGGTCTAACAAGGTTTGATAATTTCGAATAAGATAATATAAGATTAGATAATATATAAGAATTATTAAGTTTAGATAGGATAATACACGGGCAAATAACTTATAGACTAATAAGATAAGATAATAACTATATAAGATTAATGAATTTTAGGTAAATGGATTTAAAAAAAAAAATGAATTTTAGGTAAATAAAACATTACCTAAATGTTGATAAATTCGAGAAAAATAAATTCATACAAGGTTTAATAGGTGTTACCTAATAATTTTAGGATTGAAAAAATAGGTCATTATGTATAGTGAGTATTAGTTCATTAAAGGTGAATAAAAATTTCAAATAGTGAATATAGTTATTAAAGAGTTTTTATATTTAAAAAAAAAAAAAACCAAAAAACAAAAAAAAAAAAAAAAAAAAAAAAAAAAAAAAGGAAAGAAAGAAAGAAAGATAGTGGGAAAATTGAGTTATTTCCCTGAGTAATGCCAAAAAGAAAATTATATTCATTTGTACTTGGTTTAGAAAATACTGTCATATGCGGTCTATGTAAGTTCAGTTGGATAATTTTAATTTTAATTTTAATTTTAATTTTTAATTTTCTAAGCTTAAAATGGCTAACAATAGACGATAGTACCATTCATTTTAAATGTCTATTTATATATATACTATACTAAAGTAATCCCTAGAAAAAATTCTTAGATTACACATGCCAACACCACATAAAATATTTTCCCGCCAAAAGCATTTTTTTTTTCTGTCATTTTTTCATTGAAAATTTAATAATTTCAAGTTAGTTTTAAAGATTAATATTTAAAAGCAATCCATAACTAAAATTTGACTTTATTAGGGTAAAATATAAGATTGAAAATTTCAATTTTAATTAGCATACACAATCCTATATTCAATTAGACCAAATAAAAAAATATAAGTTTGTTACATATTGATAATTCCAATTATTGATCGACTAAGCAAATCAACATACAAAAATTATTTTCGATATGATATGCATAAAAATAATCCAATTATATTTGTATTAATTGAAAAATCCGAGCGCAGCTCGGGTATTATCTAGTTAATTTATATTTTCCACGATCGATCAAATCTCCAATTCCTAACTTCATGCTTGTTCCCATTCATTTCGAAAATTAATTAATAAATTTGTGGCTGGTGTTAGTGGTTTATAATAAAATTGCTACTAGTGATATCAGTTCTATATTAGATAAAACCTCTATTGCCATTAGTGATTTTAGACCGAAAAAAGCTACTAACCGATGCATATAAGGAATTAGTTTTCATTTTAGCATTTTTCACCGAAGACTTTAACTAGGGACAAGAATTTAGCATTAACTACAAAATTTTGATCGTTTCAACCTACCCATAGACAGCTTACAATTGTTGACAAATTTTCCAACATCATAAATAGTCATCATCTGAATTTTTTTTAAAAATAGAATATGATAAAAAAATATAATGATTGTAGCTAGTGACTTGCTTGCAAATTTTAAATGTATACTACTAGCTTGACCATGAAGGTAAAAAAAAAAAAAAAAAAAAAAAAAAAAAAAAAAAAAAAAAAAAAAAAAGTAGAATTAGTTTTGCCAAGCAGGCAAGCAGCAAGCTAATTTGCTTGAGAAAAAGTTTTCAAATTTTAGGAGATTGATATATTAAAATAATTAAATTTAAAAAACCAATTGAGAAAGTCATGTTCAAAAAATAGCAAGTTAATAGCTAATCATTAGAACACAAACTAGCTACAATAAAGATTAACTTAAAATCCTATGTGACATGACTGTCTAATTTGACAATTAGTTTACCATTGAAGAGGCTATCCAAAAACTACTCTATTAATGATAGATAAATATTAATTACATCTATTTACGCGATTTAATAATGAATTTCCAAATTTATTCCATTTTAGGAAATACATTTTATGCTTATATGCAGCTCTGAGTGCTATATATATCATTATCCTTACCAAAAAAAAAAAAAAAATATCATAAAAATAATTCCACTGTGATTCAAGTCTTTTAAGTCCTCAAGAATAATCCATATTACTTCATTTAATAATGAGAAAATACAGGACAATTAACTAAACTAAGCTTAATTACAAAATAATTTTGTAAAGTAGACGCATGACAAAACTATTAACCACACTAAAAAATACAATTTGTAAAACGCTGTCTGGGATAGCGTTTTACATGTTGACTTTTATTTTTTTAATTTCGTAATATCTGATTTATTTTCTAAACTAAAAAAATTGAATATGTAAAATGCTGTTTGGGATAGCGATTTACATATTGACTTTTTTTTTTAAAGAAAAAATAACCAAATTTCTGATTTAAAAATATAAATAGATAAGTTAGTGAAACGCTGCCTCAGACAGCGTTTCAGTAACTTATTTTTATTTTATTTTTTAAAAAAACAAATCAGAGACTCCACGTTCTCCATTGAAGCAGCAACCATAGTTCCTTCCTTCTTATCATTATAGGGTTCAGCAAATTTCATAGTTTCTTCCTATCATTATAGGGTTCAGCAATGCATTAGCAACCAAATTTGATTCCTCCAAAATTAGGCTCGAAAAAATCACAAATTTTAGGGAAAAAGGTCCAATTTCATAGCTCCTTAATATTGACTGCAAATTCGATTCAAAAGTAAACTATGCTCGAAAAATCAAAATTGATCATCTTTCAATAATTGATCTTACCGTCAATAAAATGATAAACCCTGGAATGTTGTAAGGGTTGCTACTTCAATGGAGAACGTGGAGTATGCTTCAATGAAGAATGTTGTAATGGTTGCTGCTTCAATGGAGAACGTGGAGTATGCTTCAATGGAGAACGTGGAATATCTATTTTTTTTTTTAAAATATAAATAAAAATAAATTAGTGAAACATTGTCTGAGGCAGCATTTCAAGAACTTATTTATTTTTTTCAAATCAAAAATTTGGTTTTAAAAAAAAAAAAGTCAATATGTAAAACGCTGTCTGGGACAACGTTTTACATATTCAATTTTTTAGAAAATTTTAAATCAGAAATTACGAATTTTTTTTTAAAAAAACAAGTCAACATGTAAAACGCTGTCCCAGACAGTGTTTTACAAATTGATTTTTTTTTTCTTAAAAAACCAGGGTATAAAACGAACAGCGTTTTACCCTGAAAGCTTAATTTGGTAAATAGTTTTGTCACGCGTCTACTTTACAAAATTGTTTGTGAATTAAGCTTAATTTGGTAAATCGTCCGAAAATACAAGCTGATAAAAACTTTCATAGAAGTATACAAAACATATTAATACGTTGCTGACATTGTCACAAATTGATGTTATCTAATGAGAAGAAGCCGCAGGAATGAAGACGACTTGAGAATTGTCACTGAAGATGAGGTGCAAAAGCTTTCAAGACTTCTTCATAGACAGACTTTTTAAAGTCCACAGCCTGCATTGTAAGAAAAAGAATTTGTTACCTTTGTACTCGTATAAGATAAAGTAAGATGAGATGATACCACGGAGCATATACTACAAGTATAATAACTTCGTCTAGCAGAATGGAAAGCTTACATGCTCCACTACTTCCTCGGGTGTCATCCATGCCCACATTCCAAATTCAGCCTTCTCGGTGCCATCGCCCAAGAGATTGATTTCATCCTCATTTCCCAGCAACTTCATTAGAAACCTGCTCGCTTAATCAGAATCAGTTTATCTTTATTGAGGGTGTGTCCACTTAAGCAGCTTTTCTAGATCCATTTTATTGAACCACTGTCATCAGTCAGCCAGATAATATGAAACTTTACTTTCAATAATCAATGACTTACGAGTATCAGTTTCTGTTTTTATCCAACAAAATATGACAATATGTATAACAAATGAAGTAGTGCTGTTCTTATGAATTGTCGGTAAAGCTGTTTCTATGGAGTCACATTAAATTTCTGAACTGCAGTCATCTCAAATTTGGTTTAAAACTCCCCCTCATGTCAGAAACAAATGTATTTCAAAAGGAAGAAAATGAGTGTATAACCTCCTCAACCATCCTTAAACTGTCCCCCTTTAAATTTCTCATCCCCTATTCTTAAGAGGCACCCCATAGCCATTCCTTGGTGCTTCCAATATTAGAGAAGTTTTAAGGACCACCCATTAGATGTCCCTGAGTATCACAGGTGACAAGACTCGAAAGAAAGTTTATAAAAAATTATCAAGGCTGCAGGCCTGCAGACATAGCAATTGAATGTCTAACCAGTCTTCCAGTGGATTCAGAGCATATTAGTATACAAAAATGTCCTAATACGGCAACATTTCTAACAAACACATTTGTACTGAATACCTCAATCGCACTTCAAATCGCAACTATATTGTCTAGCTATGTTAATCTGACACGTGTCCGAACCTTCACTAACTCGGACACTTCCATTAAGAGTAGAGAAGAAAAAAGAAGAGAAACATGAAAGAAAAACACATCTTGTTTGAAGACCACCATTGATATAGAGAAGATGGAGAGAAGAAGATTGCCATTTATTAGGAGAATTTATCGAGGAAAGAATTAATAATAAAAAAATAAAATAAAAAAAGGGGGGGGGGGGGGGGGGGGGTTGGACGTAATGAAAAATTTAAAACTTTTGTAATATATAATTTATTTTTATAAATTTAAGTGACGTATAGACGTGTTGGATCGGACACTTAGACATGTGTCCGTGTCCGACGCCCGTTCCCGAGTCCATGTAACATAGTTGTCTAGAAACACAAACTTTTGATAATTGGTGATAGAAGCAAAAGAATCTTTTTATAATATGTTAACCACCCAATGAAAAAACCCTTATATAGCTTTGCTACTTGATAGTTGCTTTGTTAAGCAACAGCTAAAAATTAATAACTGCATTCTCTTTTGCATAATAAATTTATAAAATTGTCACTTGCTGGTACCTACTTACCTAGTTAACAAGCTAAGTTTCACCAAGACAATGGATAAAAAATTAAAAAGAGAACCAAAGGGCAATATGAACAAACCAAAGACAAAAAATGGAAGTGGATCATAACCCTTCTTTTATTGGATTAATACTCATATAAGAAAATACCCCAAAGAGAAATCATGACAAACATCTAAATATCAACGCTATTGCCAAGTCACTCTCAACAGCCTCATTCACAACCCTGTTATGGACCCAAGCTCAGGTCAACAAATTCAGGTGTACACTCGCCGTCCGAGGCCACAAAAGCAACAACTCATAGGTCGGCAGCAGCTTCCAGGGCAGCAGCAAAGCAGTAGCAGCATACAGGGCAGCAGTAACTCAAGGCACTAAGCAACAATGTGCAAGGAACAAGGCTACTTTGTGGAAGGGTCCATTTTGAGCAAGGCAACAAAGGGGAGCAGCTATTTCACTAATTAAGCAAGAAGACTTTAGGCTCTTATTTTCATTACTTTTGTTTTATCTAAATTCAGTTGTAAAAGGTTGTACTTAATTGAAAGTTGTGAGAGGAGAAAGGACATCCAGAAAATTGTGAGGAAACACATGAGAGTGGTAGCCTAAAGCTACTTAGAGATTCATGGCCTCAAGTCATGTTTTGTAATCTGTTTTCAGAATTATTCAGTACAATCAATCAAGCCTCTGCTCAGCGTGAATCATAGCAAATTAATCTCAATTACGTTCTCAATTAATTATACTCTATGCTATTACATTTTTATTTAAATAATTAAATTAAGAGTCCACCGAAGAAGTAGTTTGGCTTGGTCGGGAAAGTCAGTCCCTGCCAATTGGTATCAGAGCAGCCGATCGAGGAACAGAGATGGTGAGCACCAACGCTCAACGATTCGAAGCCCTGGAGGGAAAATCCGAAGAGGTGGATACGCGACTATCCACCATAAAAAGGTTGCTAGCGACCCAGGCGGAGAACCAACGACACCTGACAGAACAGATGGCGGCGAACCAGAGAGCCCTGTCCAAACAGCTGGCTGCACTTGAAGCCCGGATAACGCAACCCCCCCCCCCCCCAATACGCACCACCTTCCGAAATACCATGAATGAAGGGCAGGGGCGCCACAACCCTCACAACAGGGATGAGGGTGAGAACAGTCGAACGGGTGAAGGGAACTCCGATAAAACTCCGGGCAGGAGGGAGCAGGAGAGGACGGGATGGGGCGACGGACCTGGAGACGACGGTGGGTGGCGACCACGGCGTATGGAGATGCCCATCTTTGAGGGGAGAGAACCAAATAATTGGGTAATGCGAATTCGGAGGTACTTCGATTTTTATGGCTTAACTGAAATTGAGAGGCTGGCAACCGTTGAAGTGGCTCTAGACGGCGCCGCGCTTCAGTGGTTCTACCTGGAAGCAGACCGGCGGCCCTTCCTTTCTTGGGAAGATCTTCCAGGATCGGCTTTTAGAGGAATTCCGGCAAGCACAAGGAGGGGAGCTTTAGGAACAGTGGCTGGCGTTGGAGAGGAGTACCGCCGGAAATTCATTGAATTAGCCTTTCCGTTGAAGGACATTCCGGCGAAGGTAATGAAAAATTCCTTCATCAATGGGCTGAAGGATGAAATCAAGAGGGAACTGAGAATGTGGGAACCTGAGAACTTAGGGAGAGTAATGCAGCTAGCAGCAAGAATCGAAGAGAAAAATAGAGGGGGAGGCAGAAGAGAAGCTGGTTCCTGGAAAGGAGGTCAAAATACCATGGTGACATACTTAGGTGGAGGGGGAAGTAGAACCAGTGGGGGCCTCATTTCCACTTATGGGCTGCCTCCAACTTCAGGCCCAAACCGAAATTGGAACAAGGCCAGTGAGTCTCTTGCATCCGTGAGTGGAAGCAAAACTACCGTTACTCAAACTTCTCGACCTTTTTCCGAAACCCGAAGACTAACGGAAGCCGAATTATAAGACAAAAGAGACAAGGGATTATGTTTTCGGTGTGATGAGCGTTGGGGGGTCGGCCATCGTTGTAAAAAGGAGTTGAGTGTTTTGATGGTGGCGGATGACTTGGAGGAGATAGAGGAAGAACCGGAGGGGATAGGGAAGGAAGAAGAGGCGGTTGAGGTGTCACTATGCTCAGTGGTTGGATTAACTAACCCAAAGACAATGAAGTTGAAAGGGATGGTGCGTGGAAAGGAAGTGATAGTCATGATAGATCCCGGAGCCACTCACAACTTTATCTCTTTGAAGCTAGTAGAAGAAGGAGGATTAGACATAGAGGGTAAGGGGGAGTTTGCGGTGTCTCTTGGAAATGGGGAAACCGTGCATGGAAGTGGTGTGTGTAGGAGGGTAGAAGTGAGAGTTGAGGGAGGAGTGACCATTAAGGAGGACTTCTTGCCATTAATGTTGGGAAATGCCGATGTGATATTGGGAGTATAATGGCTTGAGAAGCTTGGCTCGGTCACCACCAATTGGAAAACTCATGTGATGCACTTCACCATGGCCGGTTCACTGGTTACCTTGAGAGGGGATCCCACTTTGGAGAAAACACAAGTGTCCTTGAGGGCAATGATTCGGACCCTTTGCAAAAATAAAGGGGGAGTGTTGGTGGAGGTTAATCGGATGGAGTTGGAAGAGGAGCCGAAAGAGAGGGAAGTTCCGGCATTCTTGAGGGAGTTAGTAGAGGAGTTCCAAGCAGTGTTTGAGATGCCTCACGGAATGCCACCATCCCGAGGGCATGAGCATGCAATTGTACTTAAGGAGGGAAGCAACCCGGTGAGTGTGAGGTCATACCGCTATCCTCAAGTTCAAAAGGATGAGATTGAGAAACTAATAGCGGAAATGTTGGAGGCCGGAATCATTAGACCCTCCACAAGCCCGTTTAGTAGCCCGGTTTTGCTTGTTAAAAATAAGGATGGATCTTGGAGGTTTTGTGTCGATTATCGGGCCTTGAATAAGGAGACGGTTCCCGATAAATATCCCATACCGGTGATCGATGAGTTGCTAGATGAGTTGCATGGGGCTACAATATTTTCAAAGCTTGACTTGAAATCGGGCTATCACCAAATTCGGGTCAAACCCGAAGATACTTACAAAACCGCCTTTCGGACTCATGAAGGGCACTATGAGTTTTTAGTGATGCCATTTGGGTTAACCAATGCCCCGGCCACCTTCCAATCCCTCATGAGCGATCTATTCCGGCCATTCTTGAGGAAATTTGTCCTTGTGTTTTTTGATGATATCTTGGTGTATAGTAAGAACGAGCTAGAACATAGAGAGCATGTGAGAAAGGTGTTGGAGGTGCTTGCTAGAAATGAGTTGTATGCCAATCTAAAAAAATGTGAGTTTGAAAGAGTGGAAGTGGCCTACTTGGGCCATGTGATTTCGACTAGTGGAGTAGCTATGGATGGGGAGAAGGTGGAGGCCATTCTACGGTGGATGATACCCCGATATTTAAGGGAGCTACGCGGGTTCCTTGGGCTTACCGGATATTATCGAAAGTTTGTTCTCCATTATGCTCAAATTGTCGGGCCATTAACGGCCCAACTCAAGAAAGATAGCTTTAGTTGGACGGAAGAGGCTACCCAAGCCTTTGAAGCTCTAAAAAGAGCCATGATCTCGGCTCCCGTTCTAGCTATGCCCGATTTCACCAAGGAGTTCGTGATCGAAACGGATGCTTCCGGTTTTGGAGTTGGGGCCGTGATGATGCAAGGGGGCCGGCCCATAGCCTACTATAGCAAACTACTTGGCATGAGGGCTATGGAGAAGTCGATTTATGAAAAAGAACTCATGGCCATAGTTCTTGCTATTGTCAAGTGGAGGCACTATCTCCTTGGTCGACATTTCATTGTTAGAACCGACCAACAAAGCCTCCGTTACATTACCCAACAACGAGAGGTGGGCAGCGAACATCAAAAATGGATGCGAAAATTAGTGGGGTTCGATTTTGAAGTGCCATATCGGCCTGGGGCTTCCAACCGTGTCGCCGATGCCTTATCACGTCGAGACCATTATTTAACACAATTAAGTACTCTGACTTGTTCTCGAGTAGTGGAATGGGAGACTCTGAAAGAGGAGATGAAGGCTTGAAAATGGCTGGCCCAAATTCGCTTGGGCCTAGAAAAAGGGGACGAGAATATATAAAGGAAGGATAGTACTTCCTCCCACCTCTGTTTTTATTCCTAGATTGCTCCATGAATACCATGATTCTCCGACCGGAGGCCACGAGGGAGAGGTTAAAACTTACCTCAGAGTTGCCGCCGAATGGTTCTGGGTGGGGATGCGCCGCCACGTGGGCGATTATGTGCACCGATGTGAGGTTTGCCAAAGGAACAAGAGTTCCCAACAAACGCCATTGGGGTTGCTACAATCGCTACCAGTGCCGGAACTAGTGTGGGAAGAGTTGTCAATGGATTTCGTTGAGGGTCTTCCTTTGTCTAAGGGGGTGGACTCCGTATTGGTAGTCGTAGACCGGCTTTTGAAATACGCCCATTTTATTGGGCTACGCCACCCATTTACGGCAGTCAAGGTGGCCGAAGCCTTCACGAAGGAGGTGGTCCGTCTACATGGGATTCAGAAGTCCATTGTTTCGGACAGGGATAGAGTTTTTCTGAGTGGGTTTTGGAGAGAGTTGTTCCGATTACAAGGAACACAACTCAAGCGAAGCACGTCCTATCACCCTCAAACGGACGGGCAGACAGAGGTGGTTAACAAAGGGTTGGAGGTATATCTCAGGTGCTTTATCACGGGGCAACCGCGGAATTGGGCATCATGGTTACATTGGGCGGAATATGCTTACAACACCTCGCCACACTCTTCCACCAAAGTAACACCGTTTCAGGTAGTGTATGGGCGCACGCCTCCGCGATTATGGAGGGTTGGAGCTGGTCAAACTCCGGTCAGTTTGGTGGAGGTCCATTTGCAAGAAAGGGACTTAATGCTAGATGAATTGAAGGTGAATTTGTTCCGGGCTCAGCAAGTTATGAAAGGGTATGCCGATAGTAAGCGACGAGAAGGGCAATTTGATATTGGGGAATCAGTGTTCTTGAAATTACAGCCGTACCGACAGAGGTCACTAGCAATTCATCCAAATGAGAAGCTTACGGCTCGTTATTATGGGCCGTTCACGGTGGTAGAGAAGGTGGGTAAGGTGGCCTCGTTTAGACCTCCCACCCACTTCCCGAATTCATCCCGTGTTCCACATATCTCAACTCAAGAAGGCAGTGGGGTCCATACCCGTGAATCCAACTATCCCAATCCAACTAACCCCTGATATGGAAATGGTGGTGGAACCCGAGGCCGTTTTGGATTCCAGAAAGGTGGTTAGGGGCAGAAGTGTACGGATGGAGGTGTTGATTAAGTGGCAGGGGCTGCGGAATTTGAAGCCACGTGGGAGGATTGCAAGATGATCCTTGCTCGATTTCCATCATTCCACCTTGAGGACAAGGTGAATCTCGAGGAGGCGGGTATTGTTATGGACCCAAGCTCAGGTCAACAAATCAGGTGTACACTCGCCGTCCGAGGCCACAAAAGCAACAACTCATAGGTCGGCAGCAGCTTCCGGGGCAGCAGCAAAGCAGTAGCAGCATACAGGGCAGCAGCAACTCAAGGCACTAAGCAACAATGTGCAAGGAACAAGGCTACTTTGTGGAAGGGTCCATTTTGAGCAAGGCAACAAAGGGGAGCAGCTATTTCACTAATTAAGCAAGAAGACTTTAGGCTCTTATTTTCATTACTTTTGTTTTATCTAAATTTAGTTGTAAAAGGTTGTACTTAATTGAAAGTTGTGAGAGGGGAAAGGACATCCAGAAAATTGTGAGGAAACACATGAGAGTGGTAGCCTAAAGCTACTTAGAGATTCATGGCCTCAAGTCATGTTTTGTAATCTGTTTTCAGAATTATTCAGTACAATCAATCAAGCCTCTGCTCAGCGTGAATCATAGCAAATTAATCTCAATTACGTTCTCAATTAATTATACTCTATGCTATTACATTTTTATTTAAATAATTAAATTAAGAGTCCACCGGAGAAGTAGTTTGGCTTGGTCGAGAAAGTCAGTCCCTGCCAAACCCAAAAGGTAAATTCAACAACAACAAGCACCAAAATGACAAAACAAAACACCAAAATGGCACATTAAGGTCAGCACTCACCACTTTTGGGCTTGACCCTTCCAGTCTGATCCCCATCGATGCCTGAGTTTCTCCCTTACATCTGGAGGGAAATCATAAGTCAGCCAATAGGGAACCTGTTTTAATAAAACAAAGTTAAAGTGTATATATGAAATACTTTGTATTAGACTTGGCCAGTTATGCTTAAAAGATTCCAATTCAGCATACAAGGGTATGCCAATTTGCGAAAAAAACATTGCAAAACCAGGGTTTGCAACCAAAATCTGTAAAATTAATATACTCGAGAACAGATCAAGGCTGTAAATCCATGAAAGTGAAACAAAAACTTATATTCAAGTTGTTTGGCCATAAAAGCACTTAAGATATGAATTAATGATAGCCTGTCACGCCTAGGAATTTAGATAAAAAGACGAATTCATGGCCAAAAAGCTTTCAGTGCAAAAAATAAGCCTTCACAAATGCAAACAAAAGCTACATAAATAAGCCAGAAATATATAATCAAAAAGTCTGAGCTTAGATAGAGGCACATAAACACAATAGGCCTATGAATATAAAGATAGATGGGAGACATAAGCATCATTAGCATTGAATAGAAATGTTGTATTAAGAGCATACACTTACCCTATACTTACACCAAATTAGATATCATGTATCTTATATATACTTCTCATTAAGTTTACATTAGTAGATGATGGTATAGCACTCTCGGTCTCTCCTATCTATCACTTCATATGTTATTGATACACATTTAGTGCACACAAAACCTAGGAGCCATCACAAAATTCAGAGAACCATCAAGCCCTTTTATGGCATATTTACTGTATAGGGATTGTTTGAGTCACTAAGACTCCGTTTATTTTGATGGAAAATATTTTCCTAGAAAACGATTTTCTCATTTTCCATTGTTTGGTAAGTAAAGATATGGAAAACAACTTACCCAAAGGTGGAAAATAATTCTCCCATAAGTAGAAAATGTTTTCCTTCTAAAGAAAGGTATGCCACCTCCCTACTCTCTACATCCCTTACCTCTCCTCTCTCTTCTCCCTTCCACTCCTATTTTCCCCTTCCTGTATAATTTTTCTTGTAGGGACACAAACAATGGAAAACTATTTTTACAATTGTGTTCTCCCTTGGAAATTTTTTTCCATGGAGAATCATTTCCCAAAATTTGTTTCCCGTTAAAACAAGCAGAGCCTAAATTCTTTCCCAAATTCCCTTATCAAGCCCCTACTTCTATGGAAAGAGTAATAAACACATGACATGACAAACTACACAACTTTACAAAATATTTAAAAAGCATCATCTACACTTAGCTTAAGTAAAACAAATTAGAATTCTAACCTCTCCAAGGACTTCCACTGAAGTTACTCCAGTCTCTTCCCTAAGCTCCCTGATAGCTGCATTTCGGGGATCTTCACCTTCATCTATACCACCCTGCAAACACAACAGCATCAGCCCCGGGCTTAACACAATAATCAATACATCAAGAAATGGGCTTCTGCTAGACAGAGAGAGATAATAATAATTATATTATCATTTGGAGACAACCTAAGGGCTGTACATGAAAAGTTAAAAATCAATAAACAACACCATTTTTTTCTTTCTTTATTATTATATATTTTTTTTTATTGAGATAAGAAAGCATACTGTAATATACGACCTAAAAACTATGACCATGTAGAGGGCTAGAAATTCCCTAAGAACATGAGGCTAGACGTGGAAAATGGGTCGTTCGGGTCGGATATGGGTCGGGTCAACAGATATTCGGGCCGGGTTTGGCTCGGGTCAGGACGTTTCGGGTTTCAGGTCGAGTTCGGGTCAATACTTCGGGTCGCCTTTGGGTCGGGTCAATTCGGGTCCATATATCGGGTCAAGATCGGGTAGGGTCAAACTCGGGTCAGGACAGTTTTGGTTGATACTTTGAGTCAAGCTTTATTAGTAGATTTTTTTTTTATACGAAATAATTATTATTGTTTTTATTGAAAATATAATTGTTAGTGTTAATATGAGTAACATTGAGAAAAGTAATACTCAAAATATGTAAATTACTTACACTGTTACACTTTAGTACATTACAAATAAATTAAAAAATTAAAAATCGAGTCAGTTTGGTTGCGAGTATTTTCTATTTGGGTTTGCTAGGGTCAAGTATTTGGCTTAAAATGTAATTGGTCATTTCGAGTACAAGGTAATTTTAGATCGGGTCACTTCGGGTTTAAAGTCTGTTTGGGTCAATTAATTCAAGATAAATTCAGGTCGGGTCAATTTGGGAATCGGGTCAATTTCGGGTCGAGTCACTCCGGGTTTCTAGTCAAGGTCAGGGCAATTCCACTTCGGGTCGGGTATGAATCAGATCGGGTTGATTTCGAGTTTCAGGTCAATTTTGGGTCACTGTTTTCGGGTCAATTTTGGGTCACTGTTTTCGGGTCAATTTCGAGTCATGGGTCGGGCCATTCGGGTCGGGTCATCGGGTCTGGGTCAAGATTGCCAAGTCTACATGAGGCTAAAGTAAAGCTAATACATCATTTGGAACTTGCTCACACAAAGCAACTAAAGAAAACTCCCAACCATGGTAAAACCAATTATTTCTCCCCAACCAAAGCACCAACATAATGGGCCTACCAAACTACATAAATAGGAATGATTCTATGATTCACAAGCAGATAACCTATCATAAAGATACATCATCACACGACAATGCAAAAACAAATGATTCCATGCCTCCTCATATGAGTAGAAATCTAGCAACCTAGAGAAAAGCTTTCACACACATGAATACCTTAACATTCGAAATAAAGTTAAAAAAAAGGAAAGGATTGTGAATTTGGCTTTTTCACAAGCTGGTAGTAAAAGGAATACACTCTCCTATAATGAAATTATAACAGCCATAACAAAGATTCTCATCAACTTAGTAAGCTACCCCCAACAAACAATCAAGGGGGTCCCTTGATTACCTCTGAAAATGAAAGTTCTAAGATACACCATACATCATTCAAAAGATTGTAATAGGAGTATGACATGCAATTCACAATCTACAAAGACAGTAAAAAAGGATACTAAAATGTCGCTCCTCTGCCCTTTTCTACATTCAGAAGAAGAAAAGTTAGATTCAGAGAAAAATCAACCCAAGTTGGCAAGGTTTACTGGTAATGGCCATACTTCACAAAAGCAACCCAATTACATTCGATTTCTAAAAAAGATTACTTATGACCCTCCTTGAATATGACCAATGGTGATTAATATAAAATGTGAAAGTAACTTCCAAGTGCTAGAATGACTATAAAGAACCTTAAACCCTATTAATGCATCAGAGGTGAAAGCACCACTACTTCAGCTCTTCCCCACTAAACAGACGTTCTCTTAAATCATATTACAAAATCTCAAACATTTTAGCATCCTACAACTATCAAGATACAAAGATAACAGGGGCCTTCGAATCCTTTGATTTAGTAATGTTATGTACAAAAATAGTAGCGGTAAGGTGAGTGATCATATTATGACGAGTGGCTAGGTGGGTTTTTGTTGTGGGTTTTGATTAGGGGATTTTGCTCCTCCCAATCGGAATGTGCCACGTGGGCCAATCAGGTCCTGCCAAGTGTCCCCCAGTTGGAACTGTCAGGGCTTGCCACGTGGCACGCGCTTATTCGTCCACCTTGGACCTATTATGTCATGACACGTGGCATACTCCATGCCTAATGGAGAAACCGGCCACCCAGGCCCAACTTCCGAGGGAAGCCCAATCAGCCCTAGGTTAACCTAAACCTAGGATTGACACGTTTCCCAAGGTTATAAATACCTCCCTTAATCCTCATTAAGGGGGGATTACGGAGATAACAGGCTGATCACGCTAACAAAGCAGATTACCTACATTAAACACTCTCACCTAGAGAGACCCAATCACTTTAATTTCCGCATTAATTACTCCTTAAACAAGTACTAACTTGACCGTTGGAGGCGGAGCTCCCACCACCAGGAGTCTCCGTTGTTTTGCAGGTACAGGCGTCCGGTTCCAGTCTCGGAATTGTAACTCTCCCGCAGGACATCAGAAAACCCCGAAACATTTGGCGCCGTCTGTGGGGAGAGTACTTCTGAGATGGCATCCAAGTCTGTGCCAACTCCTGAAGAGAGGCGTCCCCTAGACGACCCTCAAGTTCAGTCGGACCACGATACTGAGAGTGAATTTGAAGTTGAAGCTCACACAGCTTCAGACGGGACCCTAAGGGCCCGACGTACCCGTCATACCGAAAGGAGGGAACGGGAACATCTTCAAACTGGAAGCGAGCCAGCAGGCGCACCGCCTGTTCGGCAGCAGCCGACTGATGGGTCTGCTCCCATCACAAGGAACGAACTCATGACCTTCATGAGGGACTTCAAGGGAGAAATTCAAGAGTTGATCAACAAGAAGCCGCCTGCTCTGGTCGGCTAAGAAACCTTCCACTTCACTGAAGAGGAAGCCAGTTCAAGGGCGAGAGGCGACTCCTCATCCTAAATCTAGGAAGCGGGAGCCGACTGCCCTTGATTTCACAAAATACCGTTTTCCTACTCCAGGAAATAGGAAACCTGTTCGTCATATTCAGGCGGACGGGTCGAGGAAATCATACACAGACGCTCGGCTACTGCTAGAGGAGAAGAAGAGTGACCGATTGTCAGAGTCGGCCTCTACTTCAAACTTCCAAGACAGTCTGCGAAATACCTCAATGAGGCATACGCAGTCGTATCATGAGAGTCAGTCAGGCGGCACCTCCCGTCAGGCTTTCATAGCGACCAGGCGGTACCAAACTTACCGTTTGTGCCGCAACAACAGTATTTTTTACAGCCACCTCCGTTTGGTGGACATGCAGCAAAAAACGTCCAACCTATGGACTGGCAGCTACGGTTGCTTAGACTTGGTGAACAGCCGTCGGCCTTCTCCAAGGAAATTATTGAAGCCGCTCAGCCGACCAAAGTGAAAAATGTATTAGTAGGCGCCTATGACGGCACTACTAACCGAGAAGACCATCTTATGGCCTTCACC
Organism: Chenopodium quinoa; assembly: GCF_001683475.1. NCBI lineage: Eukaryota > Viridiplantae > Streptophyta > Magnoliopsida > Caryophyllales > Amaranthaceae > Chenopodium > Chenopodium quinoa. The sequence continues at coordinate 1,952,834 of NW_018744517.1, forward strand.
AACCTGATGTACCTTCAAGGGTTGGATGATCCCACTTGGTGCAAGTGTTTCCCAGCGACTCTCAAAGGAATCGCACAACAATGGTTCGGCAACCTGCCGACTGGTTGTGTAAATAGCTTCAGGACGCTTGCTTACTTATTCACCTCCAACTTCGCCATGAACATCCCTGCGAAGAAGACGACCCTTGATTTAGGAACAATTCAGCAGGGCGAGAAGGAGGGGCTTCGTTCTTACATCAGGCGGTTTAACCTGATGAGAATACAGATTCAAGGGTTACCGGATGAAGTAGCCTATACTGACTTTTTCAGAGGTCTCAAGGACGGGTCGACCTTCAAATTTGATTTGGTCCGAAAGAGGGTGGCGACTCTTCAAGAGGCCTTGATTGAAGCGGAAGCCTATATACAGGCGACTGATCTTTGTACGGTAAAACAGTCGGACGGGAAAAGGTCCGACAAAAGAGAAGGACGACAGAAACAGTCGTCAAACAAAGATGAGAAGAGAAAAGAGGTCTGGGCGGCTGATTCCTCTAAACAGCCGGCCCAGAAAAAGAAAAAAGAATTCAAACCATACTCCCCAAAGTATGCGTTTAACAAGGATAGCCAGTTTATCCTAAAGGAAATCAAGGGACGGATCTCAATTGAGAAACCAGTCCCCATGAAGGGTTCTGCAAACAACCGGAACCATGAAAAATTTTGTGCTTATCATGAAGATGTTGGTCATCACACCAATGACTGCATCAGTCTCATGCGGTATCTGGACCGCCTGGCTGAGCAAGGTGATCTTGACACTTATGTCAAGAAATCTACGGGGAACACTTCCTCAAAAAAGCAGTCGGCCAAAAAGAATCAACAGGCCGACAGCTCCGATACAGAGGATGCAGTCGTCTACACCATTGCAGGCGGCTTCTCAGGAGGCGGCCCCACTATTAGGGGCAACAAAGACAATATCAGGCGGTTAGATGTAAATTCCGTTCACCAAGAACGGCCCTCCAAATATTCATTTCCTGAGATTGTCATTACTGAAGAAGATCTAGGAGGGGTAAGAGGGCCGCATGACGACCCTATCGTTATTGAATGTAAAGTGGCCAACCAGAGAGTTGGCCGAATCCTCATAGATACCGGAAGCTCCTCAGATCTCATCAGTAGCAAATGTCTGTCGAAACTAAAATATCAGACTGATTGCATACATCCGGCATCCCACCCTTTAGTAGGGTTTGGAGGAGGAGGAGTCCACCCAGTGGGACGAGTGGATTTACCCATCCGCCTGGGCGAAAAAGGGGAAGGACGACACATGGTAGTCCGGTTCCTGGTAGTAGAAGAACTCTCGGCCTACAACATGATTCTGGGACGACCAACCCTGAATAATTCCAAGGCTGTTATAATCCCATCTCTTATGTTGCTCAAGTTTGAGAGGGATAATGGGACAGTCGGGTCCCTAAGGGGAGATCAGAGGATGGCCCGAGAGTGCTATCTCTCGGATGTCAAGCCGACTGTTAAAGCCACTGGGTCGAGTGGTGGAAAAATAGACCTTGACAATGTCAAGGAGAGTGCGCCTGTTCAAAAAGCAGGCGGCAAGAAGAGAAAGGCATCCCAAACAGGGGCCGCAAGAAAAGACAGAAAATAGCAATCATTGGCAGAGGAGCGGTCGGATGAATTCCGCCCTCAGCCGGTGAGCATACGGACCTGATCCTAGACGACTCACGTCCTGACTGAACAGTCTAAGTTGGGACGACTGCTCTGAGAGTCCTAGGTGACGACTTTCACAAACTATTGAAAGAATACAAGGACATCTTTGCATTCGAAGTCCATGAAATGCCAGGCATTAGTCCTGATCTGGCGGTACATAAACTGGCCGTGGATCCGAAAAAGAAGCCGGTACGGCAGAAGAAGCGGAACCATGGCGAAGAAAGAAGTCAGGCGGCAGCCGCCGAAGTTAAAAAATTACTTGATGCAGGGTTCATTCGGCAATGTTACTTCCCAGACTGGGTTGCAAATGTGGTGCTTGTTAAAAAGCCGAATGGCACCTGGCGAATATGTGTAGACTACACAGACTTAAACAAGGCGTGCCCCAAAGACAGTTACCCTCTGCCTAAAATTGATAACCTGGTCGACTCAACAGCCGGCCATGCTTTGATGAGCTTTATGGACGCCTTCTTTGGTTTCCATCAAATTCCTTTATGGAAGAAAGATCAGGAGAAGACGGCCTTCGTCACTGATCAGGGGTTATACTGTTACACGGTTATGCCGTTTGGTCTTAAGAATGCCCCGGCTACCTTCCAGCGAATGATAAACACTGTGTTCTTTGATCAGATTGGGAGAAACGTCGAGGCATACATTGATGATATGATTGTCAAGACTAAACTACAGAAAGATCATCTGTCGGACCTCCGAGAAACTTTCGCCACACTCAGGCGGCACCATGTCATGCTCAATCCCAAGAAATGTGTCTTTGGAGTTGAGTCTGGGAAATTTCTCGGATTCCTTATCAATCAGAGAGGAATAGAGGCGAACCCTGAGAAGGTGCAGGCGGTCATTGACATGCAGTCGCCTCGTACCATCCGAGAGGTTCAGAAGTTAACAGGTTGTCTGGCGGCCTTGGGAAGATTTCTAAGCCGATCAGGCGACAAATGCTTATACTTTTTCCAGGCAATTAAGAAAAAGGCAAGGTTTGAATGGGGGCCGGATGCTGAGACCGCCTTCCAGAAATAGAAAGTTCACTTGCATTCCTTGCCGAGGCTGGTCAACCCTTTGCCCAAAGAAGTACTCTACATGTACCTGGCCGTCTCTGATCATGCGTTAAGCGCTGTTCTCCTTGCTGAAAGAGACGGCTGTGCTCCCGGTCTACTTTGACAGTCACGTACTGAAAAATGCCGAGTTGAGGTATCCCTTAGTGGAGAAATTTGGTCTTGCACTCTTCATGGCTGTTAAAAGCCCTACTTTTTGGCACATGCAGTCGTCGTGTATACAGACCAACCTATCAAGCGGCCACTGACCATCATGGAGTCGTCAGGCCAAATGATCAAATGGGCCATAGAAATTCAGAGCCTCGAAGTTACTTTCGAGCCTAGAAAAGCAGTGAAGGGGCAAGCCTTTGCTGACTTTATTGTTGAGATGACTCGTCCCCCTGACTCTCAAGTTCCAGACCAAGTCTGGAAGGTATATGTGGACGGAAGCTCTACTTCAAATGGCTGTGGAGCAGGCGTCATATGTCCTGGAGGGCGACAGGTACGAGTATGCTCTACGCTTCAGTTTTCGGGCCTCAAACAATGAGGCAGAATATGAAGCTTTACTAGCCGGAATCCGCATGTGCAAGGCGGCAGGGGCAAGAAAAATAGACGCCTGTTCCGATTCACAATTGATAGTGAGTCAGTACAATGGCGAATATGAAGCAACCCATCCGGCCATGATCAAGTATTTACAGGCGGTCCGACAAGCAGTCGGCTCCCTTGAGGATTTCCATCTGATCCAAGTGCCGAGATCAGAAAACAACCAGGCGGATGCACTGTCAAAATTAGCATCATCCGCCTCCTCTGATACTCCTCGAACTGTTTTTTGGGAAGTAATGGAGAAGAGAAGCATCGAGGAAGACCCTATTGGAATCCTAGACAGAAGCTCAACCTGGATGGATCCAATCAGGGCATATCTGGCAAATGGTACCCTGCCGGATGATCATCAACAGGCGGCAGCACTGAAAAAACGAGCAACCAGTTTTGAAATAATAAAGGGAGAACTTCACAAAAGGGGGTACCTTCAACCCTTCTTAAAGTGTGTTACTCCAGAAAAGGGACGAGAGATACTAGACGATCTTCACTCTGGTTACTGTGCTTCCCATATAGGCGGTAGGACGCTTGCTCAACGGGCAAGGCGGCAGGGCTACTTTTGGCCTACCTTAGAAACAGATGCGATGGTGATGGTGAAAAAGGTTGACAAGTGCCAAAGGTTTGGCAAACTAATTCACCGTCCGGCTACTGACCTCACTACCATTCATAGCCCACTACCGTTTGCTAAGTGGGGCATGGACATTCTGGGTCCATATACGCCTGCTACAGGCGGAAGGAGGTACATACTTGTTGCCGTCGACTACTTCACTAAATGGGTAGAGGCGGAGGCTGTAAAGGGAATCAAGACGAAGGATGTAATTTCATTCATTTGGAAAAATGTCATCACTCGGTTCGGGGTTCCCATGTCTATGGTTTTTGATAATGGTCCCCAATTTGAGACGCCTGTTCTCAAAAGCTGGTTGGGTGACCAAGGAATTGCACACTACTTTGCATCTGTCGGCCGTCCACAAGCAAACGGCCAGGTAGAAGCCTTTAATAAAATCATCTCAGACGGTCTCAAGAAAAAGGTTGAACGAGCAGGCGGCCTTTGGGCGGATGAATTACCACATGTTCTCTGGGCCATTAGGACGACTGAAAAAGGGGCGACTGGAGAAACTCCATTCCTCCTAACTTATGGTGCGGAAGCTGTTCTTCCAATAGAACACTACGAGCCGACTCTTCGAGTAATGCTATATGACGAAGAGGCAAACTGGGAAGCCATGCGCCTGGCATTAGACTCACTTCCTGAAAGGAGGGGCAATGCTGTCTTGCGCCATGAAATTTACCGCCTGAGAATGACTAGATCATACAACAAAAAAGTACACAGGCGTCCACTCAAAGTGGGGGACTTTGTACTTAGAAAAATGGAAGCAGTTGGTAGGGCTAATGAGTCTGGCAAACTAACTCCCAACTGGGAAGGACCCTACCGAATCTGCGAAGAGGTCAGGGACGGTACCTACCGGCTGGAAACACCAGACGGACAACCGTTGCCTCGAACTTGGAATGTAGATATTCTTAAGAAATATTTCTTTTGAATGATGTAAATAATCAAGGGCTACTTAATAAAAGTTTGCACTTAATATTCAATTTTGTACTAAGAGGGGCACGCCTACTAACAAATAGTCGGCTACTCTCCATGTTTAATTTTTATTCTTACTTAAGAGGGGCATGCCGTCTGTACCTTTACAGTCGGCTACTCTCCATTGAGAATTTTACTCTCTTCAGAGGGGCATGCCGCCTGTACCTTTACAGTCGGCTACTCTCCATTGAATATTTTATTCTTTCAGAGGGGCATGCCGCCTGTACCTTTACAGTCGGTTACTCTCCATCGAGTATTTTACTCTATCTTCAGAGGGGCATGCCGCCTGTACCTTTACAGTCGGCTACTCTCCATCGAGTATTTTACTCACCATAAGGGCATGCCGTCTGGACATATAGTCGGCTACTCTCCATAGAAGAGGGCCGACTGGTTCCAAACACACAGCCACCCCCCTTATACTTAGCTAAAAAAGATTAGGGTCTGGCCGACCCTGTGCCTAATACGACCTGTGCCTAACAGGCGGCTACCCTCCTTTTACTTAGCACCTACGTTCACCAAGAACTAACCAAGGCCACAGGCCGAATGATCAGACCAGGCGCCAAGCCAACTGATCAAATCTTCAAAACTAATACGACCTGTCCCAACATCATAGCAGGCGTCCGGCGGCATCCCTCCGAATGAAATTCGTCGCAGAGAGCAGCTCCCTTTTGGGTGGAACATTGCTCTATAAACTAATTAAACGGCACCTATACGACTACCCCCAAGGGCAACCACGTAGCCGTTTTTGAGACAAGGATAACTGTATCACTAACCAAACTAGTGGTAGCAGTTGACATCTGAGTCAGATGACCGCCTGTATTACTTGGGACAAATGCAGGGGGTACCTCTTGAGTTAATAGCCAACAAACATTGGCGAATCAAGGGGTCTAGCCGGCCTCCGCCGCTTGGTACCTCTACTTCTCAAGCAAGAGTGACGGCGACTGAGTAACACCAACGTTAACTCATAGTCACTCCCTCAAACTTAGTATGGAACCTAAAAGGTTTGAGTAGACCGCCTGTTTTTTGGCAAACAGGGGCACTCAAACCCCTATTCCTACTAGGTAACCACTCGGGTTAATAGCCAACAAACATTGGCGAATCAAAAGGTTCAGGCGGTGGAGTGCCTTTACTACTCAAGCTACAGTGTGACGGAGACTAAGTAACTCCTATGTTTACTTTAGTCACTCCCTCAAACTTAGTATGGAGCCTAAAAGGTATGAGTCGTCTGCCTGTTTTTAGCAAACAGGGGCTCTCAACCACTACTCCTGCTAGGTTAACAACCTGAGTTATAGGCCAACAAACATTGGTGAATAAAGGGGAACAACCGGTACCAACCGCTTGATACCTCTACTACTCAGTTACTTGGCAACTAGGTAACAATCATGTTTACTTGGTCAAACCACTTTCCTACTTGGTAAATTTTACAAATGACAGGACCGCCTGCCTAAAGATATCCAGTCTTTAAAATGGTTCGAATACCGATTGGATAAATGGCCGACTGATCGTCTATCCTGGAAACAGACAACCAGTCGTCCAGGGGCATAGGCGGCGTGACTAACTATTCGTACCTGTCTGCAACTATCGGCCATGTAAAACAGTCGGTATAATGTACAATTGGATATCAGAATATTTAATACTTAAAAAAATTTGAAGCAAAACAAAAAATTCATTAAAAAGAAGCCGGTCATCAAAGACCGGCAAAATATTCAGAGCCCGGCCCCCTGGCCGGGTAAATACAAAACAAACGGCACGCAGGCCGTGGAAAGAAGACATAAAGCTTAAGAAGGGGGCAGATCTTCAATATTAGTAGCTGCCGCCTGGTCAGCACTCTTCTTGCTGGACTCGGCTTCAGCTGCATCCTTCTTTGATGCATTACCCCCAAGCGGCACAAGCGCCACTACCGGCTCCTCCTCCAACGCTTCCTCCAACGCCTCTTCCTCAGCAGCCGCCAGGATCTCTTGATTATATGTGTTAGAACACTGGCGGTACGTTTTTTCCCATGAGGCAAAGTCGGCATTGGGGAAGAGGCGGCCCCAAGTCATGCGCTGGATTTGAGCAGAGTCTTCCATCATCTCCCGGACCAGCTCTTTCTTTTCTTGCTCGGCCTTTCCCGAGAGCTCCTGAGTAAGACTCTTCTCCTGGGTCACCAGGCGTTCCTTTACGTTGGCCAAGGATTTCTCCAAGGCTTCGTATGAGGACATCTTGTGGCGAAGAGGTCTCAGCTCGGCCTTGAGGTTGTTGATGGTCGCCTCCAGCTCGCCATTCCTCTTCTGGGCCGCCTCTAACTGAGCCCGGATAGCGGCGGTAGCCTGCGCCTGATAATAAAGAATATCAATGGTCAAAACTTCATTTTGGGCAATTTGAAACATTGCCTTATCACAGTCAGAGGCGGCCATAGCTTTTGCAGCCTTTACCTCTTTGTTCTTCCGGTCAAGCGGCTTGCGAAGGCCGTTCACTCGGAGCAGGGCCTAAGTAAAAAGGGGAACAGGCGTCAGTTTCCAAACAAAAAGAAAACAGGCGTCCTGGAATTCAAATACTCAAAAATATGCTAAGTATACCTCAACAAGGACCCCTGCAATCCCGTCTAGGTCAAGGGTGCCGACACCCCTGACCGCCTCCCTTTCAGCTGGAGGAACGGCCTTGATCATAGACTTGGCAACCTCTACCAAGTCTGAGGGCCGGCTGCATCAAGCATAAACAAACGGATTAGACCTAGTAAAGGGAGCAAGTCTAAAATTTACAAGGACAACTTCATACTTCTAGGCGGCCCAGCTGGAGTTTTAGAAGAAGTGGCCGGCTGTTTCTCAGCCGCCGCATGTTTCCTGGCAGAACCAGGAGAGCTCGCAACAGTCGTCCTCCGGGCCTTGGGGTCCGGCTGTTGGGGAGAAGAAGCTCTTGGAGCACCCGTCTAAAAAAGAAGAAAAAAGTCAGTATACGCATAAACACAACTCCAAAAAGAGGGTGAAAGGTTCGAAGCCCACCAAGGGTGCCCCCTTGTTGGGGGAGTCGGTTGAAGCTTGTTGCATGATGGAGGCCCGCAACATGACCGCCGCAGTCTTGGAGGCGGTAATTTTGCTCATGGCGTCCGCTGCAAAAACAAACAGCAAAGTTAATAAAAGTTATAACAAAAATGCACGGAACAGCAGAGTATTCGACAGGCCGACTACCTCTTGAGGACCGACTGCTGAGGCCACAGGCGGCCAAAAAGTACTCGTCGTAGAGCCATTTGAAGCTCGGGACGCAGTGCAGGGGTACTTGCTCTCGTACCCCTGAAGTAGAGTCGACCCTCGACTCTACTTTAAAGAGTCCTTTATCCAGATCTCTTTCTTAGCTTTGGGGGAACAGGCGGCATGCTGCGGCCGCCTGCAAGAAGGGGCGGATTCCTGTTCCACCTGTTGAGGCGCTTGTTCAGCTCTGTGTCTGAACTCTCAATGATGAAGGTGCACTGCCAGTCCTTCCATTTGTTTGCTTTACCTCTCGTCATGAGGTAGCCCCTGTGGCTCGTCAATTGATACCAGCCGGTACCGCCTGCCTTAGGGGTCCGGCTGAGGTAGTTCATGTGGGAGAAAGCCTCGAAACTCGGCTCCACCCCGTGCAGTTCGCACCCGGCCACATAGCCGAGTACGTTGACCCAGGAGTTCGGGGCTAACTGCCATAACCCCAACTCATACCCATCCAAGATCCGCTGAACAGCCGGATGTAATGGGAAGCGCAGCCCAGCCTTGATGGCCGCCTCGTAGCAGCCAAAGCAGGCGCTATCATAACTGGTACCAGCCGACCAGACGACTGTGTCTTCTGGATCCGGCACAAACACTAAAAAGTCGGGGCCCATTGTGTGGTTTGCGATAAAGCTCTCCACTTTCTCTTGCATGGCTGTGATCCGGCCCCGAGGTACCGTGCAGTAGTAGGGGGTATTTTGCTCTCGGTAAGAGGCTGATGGCTCCGCCCAATAGTCCCCCTTCTCAACTGCGTGAGAAAGCCTCGCCTCTTGAAGGCTACTGTTTTTCTCTTCTGTGTCCAGAGAAGGAAGAGCTAGACTCGGAATCGTCCTCTGACGAGTCCGAAGAGGACGACTCCTCCCCTCTCCCGGAGGGGCCCGCCTCCTCTCTTTTAAAAGGAGCAGGAGAGAATGAAGAATTGTCAACTGTGAAATGGGAAGGGGTCACTTTGATTCCTCCCTCAGAACAGCCGGCTTTCAAGCCGCTTTGTTTCACTTCCACATCTGGCGCCTGGTCAGATGTTTCACTAATCGGCACCCTGTGGGAGGAGCCGTCTGAATTTGAGATCCTGGCAGTCTTTTTTGTTCTGGCCATCATGCTCTGCATAGACACAGACAGTCGGACTTTGTATAAAGTGCAAAGATGGATCCGGAAAAGGGCAGGCGGCACTCCTAGTCCTAGATTTAGCCGTCCCCGGTGACCGGCTGATCACTAACCTAGGTCGTGTCGTGTGCTTCCGTGGTGCCATTTCAAAAAAGAATAAAATAAAGAGAAAATTAAGAGTAAGAGAACCGACGGTTACCTGAACAAGTGACGTTGATGGAGTTATGAAAATCTTGTGCAGTCGGCTTGTCAGAGCAGGCGGTAGGCAGAAAGGGTCCAAAATGTCAGAGCAAGTTCAGGGGTCCGAATGTTCTCTCACAAAGTTCTCAAGTGTGAAAATGACTGAAGTCAACACTCCTTTATATAGGTGAAGTGAGAAGGCTAAGGGTCACTTCCAGAATTCAAAATTTGGGCGGGAGAATCTCTCGGCCTTTCGCCGAGTGACACCTGTAGCAGGCCGTCGCCTGTTACAGTGCGACACCTGTCACAAGTAACACGTGACCAGTCACGTGCCACTTGTGAGGGGCAAATGATTAGGGGATTTTGCTCCCACCAATCGGAATGCGCCACGTGGGCCAATCAGGTCCTGCCAAGTGTCCCCCAGTTGGAACTGTCAGGGCTTGCCACGTGGCACGCGCTTATTCGTCCACCTTGGACCTATTATGTCATGACACGTGGCATACTCCATGCCTAATGGAGAAACCGGCCACCCAGGCCCAACTTCCGAGGGAAGCCCAATCAGCCCTAGGTTAACCTAAACCTAGGATTGGCACGTTTCCCAAGGTTATAAATACCTCCCTTAATCCTCATTAAGGGGGGATTACGGAGATAACAGGCTGATCACGCTAACAAAGCAGATTACCTACATTAAACACTCTCACCTAGAGAGACCCAATCACTTTTATTTCCGCATTAATTACTCCTTAAACAAGTACTAACTTGACCGTTGGAGGCGGAGCTCCCACCACCAGGAGTCTCCGTTGTTTTGCAGGTATAGGCGTCTGGTTCCAGTCTCGGAATTGTAACTCTCCCGCAGGACATCAGAAAACCCCGAAACAGGTTTGAATAGTTGCTCTATCCAATTTTTTATTTTACTCTTCAGTCTACACTCCTTTTCTCACATGACAGCCTTGGAACTTTTCTCCAACTTTTGTTTTCTTTATGAAGTTTTTTATTTTTGTATTGCTTTTCTTTTACCATTTTATAACAATAATAATAGCATTTGGGTATGGGGTCTTTTACTTTTCTTTCCAGTTCATCTCTCTCTTAAAAATTAGTACAAGCACTTTATACAGCAAATTTTTTGATAAAATTCATGGATGTTAATAGCCTATACTTGTGACTATATCAATACAATGAGCTGCATACTTGCATTCAACTAAAAGTTCAAAGCAATTGAAATAATGGGCAATAATGGGCCTAGTTTATACTTGGCCTTGTTTAAACACAATTTTTTTTCAATGTAAATTTGTAGTTTACTTACACCAAAAATAATTGAATTTTTTAAAGGGACCTAAAATTTATACGGAGTATTTAGCACGGCGCTCATAGTGCTTCAGACAGCTCTGACATTATCCTTAAAAACTGAAATAATTGAATTTTCTAAATTTGCTTTCAAAACATGCAAATTATGTAGAAAATTCAACTCACCTCCTTCAATTTCAGACAAGAAAAAAAATATATATAAAATTACGCAATCAACAAACAATTGAACCAAGCTAATCAAAGATAAAAATAAATAAATAAATAAAGAAAGAAAGAAAAAAAAAACTTAAATTACCTGAGGCATTTGCCAAGAATCAGGTATATCTAGCCTAGAAGCAGAAAAAATCTGCAAAATAGAAATTAAATCAACAAAAATGTAACATGAAAAAAAAAAATAAAAAAAAAATAAAAAAATAAAAAAATTTAAGGGAAATAAAGAAGAGACCTTTTTAGAGGGGTTGATGAGACAAATACCGACATTTCTTCGGTAACCCTCGGGAGGAGACTCCATTGAAGATGAAGAAGAAGAAGAAGAAGAAGAAGAAGAAGAAGAAGAGCGAAGAGTGAGGAAGTTGTGAGTGAAGGAGAGAGAAATTGTGTTGTAAGGTTGATGGGTTTGTGAAGAAGAAGAAGAGAATGTAAGGGATTTCTGCAGAATCTGGAATTGATGATGATGATGATGATGGCGAGTGTTGATGGAGATGAATCGGAGCAGAGCCATTCCACACTATGGTATTAGCCCATGGGAATATACTAGTAGCAGTTCAAATATTGTTTATTAGGGGCAAAATTGGCATAATTTGAGATTAAAAAAAAAAAAAAAAAAAAAAAAAAAAAAAAGTAAAATCGCTGACGGTTTTGTTTCATTATATGACATGAATCAGTTTTATTTTGGAGCTTTCTGGATGTCCTGCGGGAGAGTTACAACTAGGGGTGTTCAAAAAACCCTGACCCGGTTGTCCTGTTCCGATTATCGATGACCCACAAAAACCCGATGGGAAATTAACAAATTTTTTAGTTTTTTCGGGTCGGGTACCCGTCCCACTAAAATAGAAGTTTCGTGGGACGGGACATGGGACAAGCTTTGCTAATTTCGGGTACCCGGATACCCGTTAAAATATATATATATAAACTGTTTGAGTGAGGTTTTCAAGTGGGTACTGTAGAGAAAAGAGTAAAGTTAGAGAGAGAAACACGTGGGCACCGTAGCCATTGTTTCAATTGAGAGCTTGAGTGAAACACAGTGAGGACTTCCAACAAATTGAGAGTATCCATGGCTACAAATGGGATTTCCACCACTTCCCAGCCGCTAATTCCTATTTTTGATGGTGATAAGTATGAGTTATGGTTAATTAAGATGAAGACTCTCTTCAAATCTCAAGAATTATGGGAGTTTGTTGAAGATGGATATGATGATAAAGAAAATGATGAATAAAAATTAAAGCAAAATAATAAAAAAATTAAAAAAAAATTAAAAAAAAAATAAAAAGATGCTAAAGCCTTATTTTTTCTCCAACAATCAGTGAGTGATTCTCTCTTCTCACAAATTGCTTTTGCAACTTCATCCTAGGAAGCTTGGCAGACTATAAATGCATGGGGCGGAGCCAAATTTTGAGGTGTTCGCCCAAATGAACTACCTTAGCCGGACCCCCCAGGCAAGCGGTACCGGCTGGTACTAATTAACTAGTCATAAGGGCTACCTTATGACCAAGGGCAAAGAAATAAATGGAAGGATTGGAGAAACACCTTCCTCATCATCTCCAGCCCCGACCGCCTGCTGAACAAACGCTACAATAGGTGGAACAGGGATCCGCCTCTTTTAGCAGGCGGACGCAGCATGCCACTTGTTCCCCTCAAGGCCAGGGAAGAGATCCTGGACCGAGGGCTTTTTAAAGTAGAGATTAGGGCAAACTCTACTACTGGGGTGCGAGCAAGTGCCCCTAAACTGCGTCCCGGAGTTTCAATGGCTCTATGACGAGTTTTTCCTGGCCGCTTGTGGCCTTAGCAGTCGGTCCTCCATAGGTAGCCGGCCACTTGAATATATGCACCCCTTTTTTAATTTGTTTGAAAATTTTTCTAGCTCTTGTGGTTCTTATTTGTAGCTGAAGCTATTGACCAAATCTCTGCCTCCAAGAAGGCGGATGCAATGCTGCGAGCCTCAATTATGCACCAGAAGCGAACCGCTTCTGATTCTCCTGCCAACCCATAGTGAGTTTCGATCCTTAGAACTTGCCTTTTAAAAAGCTGCTTAATAATTATTAACCACTCGTCTTTTTCGCAGACGGGCACTTCCAAACCCTCACCCTCCCACCAACCGGACTCAAAGGTTCGGAAGACGACTGGTGGGAGTACGCCTGGATCTGCCAGGAAACAATCGGATGACAAGCAGCCGGCTACCCCACAAAGTATGGGGAACCCATCACTTGTTCTTACACGGCCGCCGAGAAGTATAACCTGCTCTGCTAGACTTGCTTATTTCTTTATCACTCTCTTCATGTTTCTGATGTTTTTCTTTGTTTTTGATGCAGGCGGCCCTTCAGAACCGGACTTGGTCCAAATGGCCAAGTCCATGATAAAGGCCGTCCCTCAAGAGGAGAGGGATGCGGTCAAGGGAGTCGGCACCCTTGACCTAGACGGCATCATGGGTCTCCTATCTGAGGTAGACTTAGAATATTTTTCAACTTTATTAATTTGCATGCCGCCTGCTTTTTGTTAATCTGACGCCTGGTTTTTTTCTTTTTTAGACCATGTTGAGAGTACACGGCCTGCGAAGGCCGATTAGTGCCAAGAATAAAGAGGTAAAGGCTGCTAAAGCTATGGCCGCCTCTGACGTTGATAAGGCAATGTTTCAAATTACCCAAAATGAAATTTTGACAACTGATATTCTTTATTATCAGGCGCAGGCCACTTCCACCATCTAGACTGAATTGGAGGTGGCCAAAAAGAAGAACAATGAGCTGGAGGCGAAGGTCAAGAGCCTTAACGATGAGCTGCGGCCCCTCAAAAACATTGCCCACAAAGCTGAAGGTCTGCAGACGTCCCTTGACAGACTCAAGGAGCGCCTAGAGACGCAGGAGGCGGCCATCACCAAAGATCTTAATGCAAAGGCCGAGGCTGAAAAGATGGCTTTAGCTCAGGCCATGATGGAGGACTCGGCCCAAATTATGAGGATGACTAGCCTCTTCCCTAAAGCTCACTATGCCGCCTAGGAGAAAAAATTCAATGCTTGTACTGAAAAGTACAACCAACAAATCATGAGGCAGGCGGCTGAGGAGGACGAGGCGGCCGAGTCCAGCTCAGAAGAAGTGGAGGAGGTGGCCCTGCAGCCTATTGAGGTGGATGCGTCCAAAGAAGCTGCCCCTGATGCCGGGACAAGTAAGAAGGATGCCTCTAAGAACTAGGCGTCCCTTACTAATCAGGCGGTAGTCAATACTGAAACCCTGCCTCAACCTTGAAGCTTCTATGTTCTTTAACTTTTCTTCGGCCTGTGTGCCGTTTATTTTTGTATCACTTTACCCGCCCAGGGGGCCGGGGTATTTGAATATTTTGCCGGTCTTTATGGCCGGCTGTTTATATGGATTCGGCGACCATCTTTTGGTCGTATTTGCTTATTGAATTTGCTTCGTACTTTATTTTGAATATTTTGCTAAGTGTCAAGGATCCTTGATATCCGCTTGCATGTCATGCCGACTGTTTTGTATGGCCGAAAGTTGCGAACAGGTACAATATGAGGGCTGCCTATGCCCCTGGACAACTGGTTGTCTTAGTTCCAGGTTAGGCGATTAGTTAGCCATTAATCCAATCGGACCCCAACATATTTTGGTGAATACGTTAGGTTTGCTTAACTTGAAACAAGTTAGAAAGGAAAATAGAAAAAGTTCTTGAGTCCTTGCTTGCTAAAAAGCAGTCGACCTGTGAACCAACTTTTCAAACATATTCGGTTTGAAGAGAAAACATCTTAGCAGGGTTAGGGTACGAGCGCTCTGGTTCGCCTTTAGGCAGGCAAACTCGTCATACCTTTTGAATCCTGGCTAAGTATGAGAGTGATTATGGGTAATCTTTGAGGTTACTCACTCGTCATGTTTATGCTTGAGTAGTGGAGGCACCAAGTGGCGTGGGCCGGCTAGTCCCCTTGATTCACCAATTTTGTTGGTTATTTACTCAAGATGCGATAACCTAGTAAGAATAGGGGTTTGAATGCTCCTGTTTAAGAAACAGTCGGTCTATTAAAAAACCTTTTAGATTTCGAACCAAGTTTTAGGGAGTGACTATAAGTTAACATTGATGTTACTTAGTCGCCGTCACTTTTGTTTGAGTAGTAGAGGTACCAGGCGGCGGAGGCCGGCTGGACCCCTTGATTCGCCAATGTTTGTTGGCTATTAACTCAAGAGGTACCGGCTGTACTTATCCCAAGTAATACAGTCGGTTATCCGACGCGGATGTTAATTGCTAACACTCATTGGATCAGTGATATAGTTATCCTTGTCTCAAAAACGGCTACGTGGTTGTCTTTGTGGACAGTCGCATAGGTGTCGTGTAATTAGTTTATTGAACAATGTTCCACCCAAAAGGGAGCTGCTCTCTGCGACGAATTTCATCCGGATGGATGCCGCCGGACGCCTGCTATGATGTTGGGACAGGTCGGATTAGTTTTTAAAAGTTGGATCAGTTGGCTGGGCGCCTGGTCTGATCATTTCGGCCATAGGCCTTAGGTAGTTCTTGGTTAAATAAGTATGGGAGAGTAGCTGGTTGTATAGATACAGGCGGCATGCCCCTCTTTATTGAATGCGTATTTAAAAAGTATGGAGAGTAGCCGACTGTTTTACCAGTAGGCATGCCCCTCTTAGTACAAAATAGATGAAGTGAAATAACAAACTTTTATTAGTAGCTCTCGGCTATTTACATCATTCAAAAATAATACTTTTTGAGATTATCTACATTCCAGGTTCGAGGCAAGGGTTGGCCATCTGGCGTTTCCAGGCGGTAGGTACCGTTTCGAACCTCTTCATAAATTCGGTAGGGTCCTTCCCAGGTGGGAGTTAGTTTGCCTGACTCATTAGCCCTACTGACTGCTTCCATTTTTCTTAGAACAAAATCACCCACTTTGAGTGGACGCCTATGCACTCTTTTATTGTATGACCTTGTCATTCTCAGGTGGTAGATTTCATGGCGTAGGGCCGCATTTCCCCTTCTTTCTGGAAGTGAGTCCAATGCCAGACGCATGGACTCCCAGTTCGCCTCTTCGTCATATAGCATTACTCGAAGAGTCGGCTCATAGTGTTCAATTGGAAGAACAACTTCTGCGCCATAAGCTAGGAGGAATGGAGTTTCTCCAGTCGACCCTTTTTTAGTCGTCCTAATGGCCCAGAGAACATGTGGTAGTTCATCTTCCCATAGGCCGCCTGCCCGTTCAATCTTCTTCTTAAGACCGTCTGAGATGATTTTATTAAAAGCTTCTACTTGGCCGTTTGCTTGAGGGCGACCGACTGATGCAAAGTAGTGCGAGATGCCTTGATCTCCCAGCCAATTTTTGAGAAAATGCATCTCAAATTGGGGACCATTATCAAATACCATAGACATGGGCACCCCAAACCGAGTGATGACATTTTTCCAGATGAATGAAATCACATCCTTCGTCTTGATTCCCTTAGCAGCCTTTGCCTCTACCCATTTGGTAAAGTAGTCGACTGCAACAAGTATGTACTTCCTACCGCCTGTAGCAGGCGTATAGGGACCCAGAATATCCATGCCCCACTTAGCAAACGGTAGTGGGCTATGGATGGCAGTGAGATCAGTAGCCGGACGGTGAATTAATTTGCCAAACCTCTGACACTTGTCACATTTTTTCACCATCTCCATTGCATCTGCTTCTAAAGTAGGCCAGAAGTAGCCCTGCTGCCTATATGGGAAGCGCAAAAACCAGAGTGAAGATCTTCTAATACCCCTCGTCCTTTTTCTAGAGTAACACATTTCAAGAAGGGTTGAAGGTACCCTCTCTTGTGAAGTTCTCCCTTTATTATTTCAAAACTGGACGCTCACTTTTTCAGTGAGGCCGCTTGGTGATGATCATCCGGCAAGGTGTCGTCTGTTAGGTATGTCTTGATTGGATCCATCCTGGTTGAACTTCGATCTAGAATTCCAACAGGGTCTTATTCAATACTTCTTTTCTCCATAACCTCCCAGAAGACAGTTCTTGGAGTATCACAGGAGGCCGAGGACGCCAACTTTGAAAGAGCATCCGCCTGCTTGTTTTCGGATCTTGGTACTTGAGTCAGGTGAAAATCTTCAAGGGATCCGACTGCTTGTCGTACCGCCTGCAAATACTTGATCATGGCCGGATGGGTTGCTTCGTACTCGCCATTATACTGGCTCACTATCAATTGTGAGTCAGAGCAGGCGTCTATTTTTCTTGCCCCACCCGCCTTGCACATGCGGATACCGGCCAGCAAAGCTTCATATTCTGCCTCATTGTTCGAGGCTTGGAAGTTGAAACATAGAGCATACTCATACCTATCACCCTCTAGCGACTGACATATGACGCCTGCTCCACAGCCGTTTGAGGTGGAGCTCCCGTCCACATAGAACTTCCAGACTTGGTCTGAAATTTGAAAATCCGAAGGCCGAGTCATTTCTACAATAAAATCAGTAAAGGCTTGCCCCTTTACTGCTTTCCTGGGCTCGAATGTGATTTCCAGGCTCTGAATTTCTATTGCCCATTTGATCATTCGGCCTGACGACTCCATGGTTGTCAGTGGCCGCTTGATCGGTTGATCTGTGTACACGACGACTAAATGCGCCAAGAAGTAAGGCTTCAATTTTCTAACAGCCATGAAGAGAGCAAGACCGAATTTCTCCACTAAGGGATACCTCAACTCGGCATTTTTCAACACATGGCTGACAAAGTAGACCGGGAGCTAGCAGCCGTCTCTTTCAACAAGTAGGACGGCACTTAGAGCATGGTCAGTTACTGCCAGATACATGTGAAGCACTTCTTTGGGCAAGGGACTAACCAGCCTTGGCAAGGAATGCAAGTGAACTTTCAGTTTTTGGAAGGCCGCCTCAGCATCCGGCCCCCATTCAAACCTTACCTTCTTCTTTATTGCCTGAAAAAAGTAAAGGCACTTGTCGCCTGACCGGCTGAGAAATCTTCCCAAGGCCGCCAGACAACCTGTTAACTTCTGAACCTCTCGGACGGTGCGAGGCGACTGCATGTCAATGACCGCCTGCACTTTCTCAGGGTTTGCCTCTATGCCTCTCTAATTAATGAGGAATCTGAGAAACTTCCCAGACTCAACCCCAAAAACACATTTCTTATGATTGAGCATGACATGGTGCCGCCTGAGTGTGGTGAATGTTTCTCGGAGGTCCGCCAGATGGTCTGTCTGAAGCTTGGACTTAACAATCATATCATCGATGTATGCCTCGACATTCCTCCCAATTTGATCAAAGAAGACCGTATTATCATTCTTTGGAAGGTGGTCGGGGCGTTCTTCAAACCAAATGGCATAACCGTGTAACAATATAGCCCTTGATTAGTGACGAAGGCCGTCTTCTCCTGATATTTCTTCCACAAAGGAATCTGATGGAAGCCAGAGTAGGCGTCCATAAAGCTCATTAAAGCATGGCCGGCTGTTGAGTCGACTAGACTGTCAATTTTGGGCAGAGGATACCTATCTTTGGGGCACGCCTTGTTCAAATCAGTGTAGTCCACACACATTTGCCAGGTACCATTCGGCTTCTTTACTAGTACCGCATTTGCAACCCAGTCAGGGAAGTAACATTGCCGAATGAAGCCTGCATCAAGCAGCTTTTTAACCTCGCCGGCTGCCGCCTGACTTCTTTCTTCACCATGATTTCGCTTTTTTTGCCTGACCGGCTTCTTTTTCGGATCCACTGCCAATTTATGTACCGCCAGGTCAAGACTGATGCCTGGCATTTCATGAACTTCGAACGCAAAGATGTCTTTGAATTCCTTCAAAAGTTGGTTAAAATTTTCAACCAAAATCTCAAGAGCAGTCGTCCCAACTTGACCGTTTGGTCAGGACATGAGTCGTCCAGCACGACATCCGTATATTCACCAGCCGGCTGAGGGCGGAATTCATCCGACCGTTCCTCTGCCAGTGATTGCTATCTTTTTTCTCTTTTCTCGGCCCCCAATTCGGTAGGCTTTCTTTTCTTGCCACCTGCCTTTTGAGCAGGCGCATCCTTCTTGACAAAATTAAGGTCAGTTTTTTCACCACTTGGGCCAGCAGCCACCACAGTGGGTTTGATACCCGAGAGATAGCACTCTCGAGCCATCTTCTGATCTCCCCTTAGGGAGCCGACTGTTCCATCATCCTTCTCAAATTTGAGCAGCATAAGAGAGAGGATAATGACAGCTTTAGAGTTGTTCAGGGTGGGTCGTCCAAGGATCATGTTATAGGCCGAGAGTTCCTCAACCACTAAGAACCGAACCACTATGTGAGGGCCCTCCCCTTTCTCACCCAGGCGAATGGGTAGATCCACTCGCCCTACTGGGTGTACGACTCCTCCTCCAAACCCTATTAAAGGGTGGGATACCGGATGTATGCAATCAGTCTTGTACTTAAGCTTTGCCAAGCACTTGCTACTGATGAGATCAGAGGAGCTACCGGTATCTATGAGGATCCGGCCAACTCTTTGGTTGGCCACCTTGCACTCAATGACAATGGGGTCATCATGCGACCCCTTAACTCCTCCTAGATCTTCTTCTGTGATGACAATCTTTGGGAATGAACTCTTGGCGGTCCGTTCTTGGTGAACGAAATTAACATCTAGCCGCCTGATATTGTCTTTGTTGCCCCTGATAGTGGGGCCGCCTCCTAAGAAGCCGCTTGTTATGGTGTAGACGACTGCGTCATCAGTATCAGAACTGTCAGCCGACTGATGATTCTTTTTGAGGAAGTATTCCCCTTGGACTTCTTGACATAGGAGTCAAGGTTGCCTTGTTCAGCTAGGCGGTCCAGGTTCCGATTGCTTGCAGAACCCTTCATGGGGGCCGGCTTCTCGATTGAGATTTGACTCTTGATTTCTTTCAGGATAGCTTGGCTATCCTTGTTGAAACATACTTCGGAGAGTATGGTTTGAACTCTTTCTTCTTTTTCTGGGCCGGCTGTTTAGAAGAGTCGGCCGCCCAGACTTCTTTCCTCTTTTTCTCATCTTTATTGGCCGACTGCTTTGGTCGGCTTTCTTTTTGTCGGACCTCCGTCCATCCGACTGCTTTCTAGTATTACAAAGATCAGTCGCCTGTATACAGGCTTCAGCTTCAATCAAAGCTTCTTGGAGAGTCGCAACCCTCTTTCTAACTAGGTCAAACTTGAAGGTCGACCCATCCTTAAGACCTCTGAAAAAATCAGTGTAGGCTACCTCATCCGGCAGCCCTTGAATTTGATTCCTCATCTGGTTAAACCGCCTGATGTATGAACGAAGCCCCTCCTTTTCACCCTGCTAAATTGTCCCTAAATCAAGGGTCGTCTTCTTTGCAGGAATGTTCATAGCAAAGTTAGAGGTGAACAAGTAAGCAAGCGTCCTGAAATTATTCACACAACCAATCGGCAGGTTGCCGAACCATTGTTGTGCGATTCCTTTGAGAGTTGCTGGGAAACACTTGCACCAAGTGGGTTCATACAACCCTTGAAGGTACATTAGGTTGGTGAACGCCATTAAGTGGTCTTTAGGGTTAGTAGTGCCATCATAGGCGCCTACTAGCACATTCTTAACTTTGGCTGGCTGGGCGGCCTCAGTAATTTCCTTGGAGAAAGCGGACGGCTGTTTTCCAAGTCTTAGCAACCGTAGTTGCCAGTCCAAAGGTTAGACGCTTTTTGCCGCCTGTCCTCCAAACAGAGGAGGCTGCAAGAAGTATTGTTGTTGCGGTACGTATGGCATGTTTGGTACCGCCTGCTCTTTATGAAATCCAGACCAACGGGAGGTACCGCCTGTCTGACTCTCATAATTTGATTGAGTATACCTCATAGAGGTATTGTGCAGACTATCTTGGAAGTCTGAAGTGGAGGCCGACTCTGACAGTCGGTCATTCTTCTTCTGCTCTAGCAATAGGCGAGCATCTGAGTATGTTTTCTTTGACCCATCTGCTTGTACATGACGAATGGGCTTCCTCTTCCCTGGTGGGGGAAAACGATATTTTGTTAAGTCGATCACAGGCGGCTCCCACTTCCTAGAGTTAGGGTGGGGGGTCGCCTCTCGACCCTGAACAGGCTTCCTTCTTCCTGAATGAGAAGGTTTTCTGGCCGATTGCTCCTTAAAGGGAGCAGGCGTCTTCTTACTGATCAATTCTTGGATCTCCCCCTTGAACCCCCTCATGGAGGTCATGAGTTCGTTCCGTGTAATATGGGCAGATCCTTCGGCCGCCTGTAGCTGATCAGGCGGTGAACCGGCTGGATTGCTGGGTCCAACTTGGTAATCTACCCGTTCTTTCCTTTCGGTGTGACGGGTTCGTCGGGCCCTTAGGGTCCCGTCTGAGGCCGTGTGTGTTTCAACCTCAACCTCATTCTCAGTATCGTGGTGTGAGTAGACTTGAGGGTCGTCCTCTGGACGCCTCACTTCTGGATTCGGTACAGACTTAGATGCCATCACGAAAGTACTCTCCCACAGACGGCGCTAAAATGTTTCGGGGTTTTCTGATATCCTGCGGGAGAGTTACAACTCCGAGACTGGAACCGGGTGCCTGTACCCGCAAAACAACGGAGACTCTGGGTGTTAGGAGCTCCGCCTCCGACGGTCAAGTTAGTACTTGTTTTAAGAGTAATAAATGCGGAAAAAAGGTTAAGTGTTTTCTCTAGGTGAGAGTAATTAATTGGCGTAATCCTCTTTAATGAGGATTAGTAAATGTATTTATATTCTTAGGATGCGTGCCAGTCCTAGGTTTAGGTCAACCTAGGGCTGATTGGGCTTCCACAAGTCTTTGGGCCTAGGTGGCCGGTTTTCCTGCTTGGCATGGGGGAGGCCACGTGGCGTGACACAAGTGGCCCATGGTGGACTGATCAACGTCTGACACGTGGCAGGCTCCTAATGGCCCATGTGGCGGACACATGGCAGGGCCTGATTGGTCCATTTGTCTGACGATGATTGGTTAGGGAAAAATCCCCTAATCTAATATAACCTACCGAAGGCTTTGTAACTACAAGATAAGGAAAGCTTCGGTTTTTCGGAGTTTCGCATTAGACAGTCTCATTAGTACCGAAAAGAGGATTGTAATAATTAGAGAGTAAAAGATCGGAGTAAATTCCTTGGTTTTCGAGTGAATTTATTAAATGTGTATTGAATGCGCATTATTGTTCATTTACAAACGGTATTTATAGTGTGAGGGAGTGCGTGGCTCCTAGGTTATTAAACCTAGATAAATGAGGTGCGTCGCTTTATGGCTCCTCGAGAATTGGGCCTAAAAGTTGTTTCACCCTGATGCTAACTGGTGCCACATGTCATGTCTGTTGGGTTTCGTAGCGTCCAACGCTATGCGGAAGAGAAACACACCCAAGACCCACTCATTAATTAAAGTAACTAAGCATTTAATCACATAATTAAACAACAAAACAAAGAGAAAGGGAAATGACATTCTTATCCTCGACGCGTGCTTCGCTCCTATAGAGCTCGGACTTCAAAGCCTTAGCTCCGCAAGCGTGAGAGCCTCCGACGGAGTCTACCCTCGAGACCCGACCCAAATGGCCTCTACCCCGAAGGTTAGTCGGGGCTAGACTAAGAAAAGACTAGAGTATTACAAACTTAAAGGTTTTCTTACCTATAAGGAGATGCCTTATTGAGTTCAACTCAAGTGGTTTTTCCCAAACCCAAAACTTGGGTATTTATAGGGAAAGGAGACTTGATCTCCCTTCTCCCATCAATGTGGGAGAATTGCATTTTTCCACCAATTTATTTTAATCAAAAACAAATTAAAATGCAATGCAATCAACAAGCTCCAAGTGGCAAAGGGTGAGCAAGGGTAGGTGAGGACCACTAAAGGAGGGGACCAAAAATCCCCTTGCTCCCCAAGAAAGGCCACCAAGCATCGGTCCCCACCAAAACTTAAGAGCAGCCCATGCATAGCTAGCAACCAGCCTGCCTTGGCTGCCAAGGCAACCTAGCTAGTGCCTTGCACCTTGGCTGCACTAGCTAGCCAGCCTGCATACGCATGCACACATCCAGCAAGCCACGCATGCAATGCGGGCTGCTGCTGCTGCGTAGCGTATACTAGGCATTACCTGGCACACATGCATGCTTAGCCTCAGCACATAGCATGCTGCAATGCCCAGCATGCAAGCATGCACAGCCACATCACATAGCACGCTGTGATGCTAGGCGATGCTGCGATGCGTGGCTGTGTGTGAGAGGCTGAGATGCGTGAGGCTGCTATGCTAGCGCACATCGCCATAGCACAACACGCATAACGCGCTACTGCAGTGCTTGAGCTAGCAATGATGCGGCTGGGTGCGTGGCCCAGCACACTAGCACGCTAGCATGCGCTAGCTGCTAGTATGCTTGCGGCCTTGTGCAACAGCCTTGCTAGCATGCTTGCGTTATGCCTAGTGAGGCGCATGACATCTTAAGCTATCCTAGCACACGCATTTCTAGGCAAATGCGAGGCTACGGCTTAGCTCGAACTTGTTGCTTGCTTGGTTTCTCGTCTCGTCGAATTCTAAATTTGACTCGACTTGCGACGCTCGGTCTCGACGCTCTAAGCTCGATATCCGACGTCATTGTTTGTAATACTCTAACGACTCATTTAATCCTTCGGATTAATTCGTCGTCTCGAATCGGCTACTCGATTGGTGTGACCCGAAGGGTTCAGTCAAGATTAAGCTGTAATATTAATTACACATTAATATTACTGATCGGAAGCGGCCTCCACCTAGGCATTCCGATCACTTGACCTCACTGAAGAATTAGCTTTCTAATAATTCTGAACCCTCTATCGGAATAATACACTTGTTAGAAGGACACCATTCCTTTCAATCTCCCACTTATCCTTCCGGACAAGTGTGCAATTAGTGTAAGGCCCATTTCCTATGTCGCTTAATGTCTCTTCATGAACTATAAGGTAAGATTTTTCGTCATCTGTATTACGTCTAGAAGTGTTTCTCAATTTTCGAGTTCGACTGTCAATAAGGAGATGATTTGCAAAATCCATCTGAGCATGGCCATGCATTTTCACAGTTTCGCTCTTCGAGAGGCCTTGTAAACAATAAAGACATGTTCCCTATTGTTAGTAGGGGGACATTCCCAGTCTTGCATTGTTAGCTTCCTTTACTAAGAGGACCTGGCCGCCCGAGTGTTGTCGTTATAATCCCCATTTATGGCAGACGTTTGACAACATCAAAATGGACTAGTACTCAAGCAAGAGAACTTACAATACTCATGGTCGAGGAAAAAGGTTTCGATAGCTATAATGAGAAATATACTTATGAAGATTTTAAATCTCTTAAAGTAATCTCATAGGTCGATCCGGTATAGTTCTAAACTAATACTTGTGAAAATGATTTATGACAATCATATCCTCATAGCACAAGAAACAGTGCTATAAATCATACTACCCATTAATCTTAAGTGGTCATTAATCGCCCTCATTTAAATGACCTTGATTAGGGATAATTTTCGATTGAAATATTGAGTGTTCACTTAACAGGTGTTTCTTTATCCAAGACATGGTCTTGATACCCTGTTTTGAATATTCTCATAAATCAAATAGGATCATTATTTAATTCTAAACCACAATTAAATAGTTTGTGGAATTTAGTAAAATTTTAATCCACTATGAAACTTCCAAACGTTTTGATTAGGGGATTTTCCCCCGCCACGTGGACTAATGATATCCTGTCATGTGTCATCCACGTGGACCTATCAGAGTCCGCCATGTGTCACCTCGTGAGAGGTCCAAGGTGGACCAATCAGGTCACGTGGCAGGCAAAATTGCCAAATGAGCAAGTGGCCTCTTACGGCCCAAAGTTCTAGGCAAAGCCCAATTAGCCCAAGGTTTACTGAAACCTAGTATTAGGCACGTTTTCCAACACCCAATAAAAGGGAGATGTTTCCCTCCTAGGAACATGTAATACCTCGTATTTTTATACGTATTTCAAATTTAAATAAGTATTTCATGAAGTATTTAAATAATACAAAATGAATTATTTAGGGTTTTATTCAATACAAAAAGAATGATTTTAATTAAAAGTAAGTTTTATTATTTAATAATCTTGAAAGTATTTGATTTCATGATTTAAAAATATTGGGGCATATTATTTTATAAAAGATAATTTATTTTAAAAGGGTCAAAAGTTTGAATAGGAAAGGGATTATTAAGGGAAGTAAGTAGGAGTTTAAGAGAGAGGGTATAAATACTCATCATATGCCCAGGGTGGAGTGCGCCCAAAGGTAAATTCTCTCTCTCCTATTATTTTATTTTATCTTAATTTTTCCCCTTTCCCTTTAATTAATTAATTTAATTATTTATTGTTTAACCACCACCACACACGCCGGCCACCACCACCACTAAACTTCCCCGGTGGCAGCAGCCACCAGGCAGCGTGGCAGCGGCGACCCAGGTGGTTGTGTGTTGCCTATTCTCCGTTCTTAATTTTCTTAATCACGTTTAGATTCTAACTCGTCCGATTTGTACAAATAAATAAAGTTTTTCGTGTGTAAACGACATTCAAAACAAAACTCACTACGTAGGATAGTGAGCACTACCCTCTCGTGGCCAAATTCACCTTCTAAATATGGTTTTCGGGCAAATTTTGATTTTTAACGAAGGATTTATGTTGTTTTTTTTTAATTAAATCTACCTAAATCTAATTATTGTTTTTGGGTTTTGTGGTGATTCTATGATGTTTAATAATAATTATTTTATTTATAATTTTTAGATTTTAGTTTTGAATTAAAAAAAACCCCAAAATTGAAAACCCTATGTTTCTAAATTAATATGTGTTAATGGGATTAGATTGTGGATGATCTAAATTATTGAAATAGGTGTTTTAAAATTAAATTACAGCAATTTAAGATGTTTTAATAATGCTGGTAATTTTATATATAAGCCTAAATTAAGTTTCTTGAAGGAATTTTTAATAACCCATATAATTGGGAACAAAGTAAGGGTTTTAAATAAAATTTCAACTTATTTTAAATGTTTTGTGAGCGATTTAAGAAAAGAATATATATTGCTAGAATTTTTGTGTTAAAGAGGTATTAATACTCCTTTATAATTTTGGTTTGTAGGAGATTTCTAAGTGAGTGACTTTGTGTAATCGTGGCTATTTTGAGATCGCATTCAAGGTACGTTCGCATACTTGGTAAAGTTTAAGTGTATAGAAGCATGCTAGGCTTTGTTAAATTAATTCCAAGTAGTATCATGATAGGTATTGGATGGAATTTGTTGATTGGATTGATGTTGGTGAATGATTGGTTATGTATGAATTATTTATGGTGAATTGGTGATTGGAATTAATTGTATTGGCATGTTGATTGTGAACCATATTTTATTATTTGCATGTTAGAAAGCATGTTTAATTAAACTAAATGTTTAATATGGTTGAGAATATGAAATAGGAATTTTTATTATGGTTCATATAATTTTTATGATGCTATAAGCATGAGGAAGGAGCTATTTAATTGTCTATGTATATGAGGATTAAATTATATTTTGGTGCCCAAGTGCACTTAAGGTGTTTTTTTTAACACCAAGGGATAGGATTTGTGGCGCATTATGCGTTTAAGGTTCCTTTGACACCGAGGTAGATTAAAAAGGGTTCAACTATAAATTTATGTGGTCACTAATTATTTAATAATTAAATTGGTATGTTTGATTGTTTGAATGATTTATCATGTTTGATTGTGTTGTGTTTGAGAGTCACCACCAAGTCTAATAATTGGTAAATAACGTAAAGTGAAAGAGATTACGCACCAAAACTCTTGGAACGTATATACCTTGAGTATGAACATATGGGGGGAGTTATGGGGTTTTATATTTAACCATAACTTCTACTGGAGTACAAGACGCTGTATTTTCCTTTTTTTTTTTTATTATGCGCAGGAATTCCGCCACTTACGAGTGTTTTATTTTATACTTTCACGGTTAGCTCCCGTGTTAGTACCCCTTTATTGGGGCAGGTTAGGGGGAAACCCGTCGATGCGTAATCAAGCTAAATAATTGGACTAGTTGTTGGTCTAGTTAACTGTTGAATGTTTGTATGCTTGTAAACAGGTGCAACAAGGTAAGTTGTGTGTTGATAGGATGAAAGCATGTTAGTGTGTTCTTATTACGCTTATGTACTCAGCTTTGCTGATTGTGTGTATCGTGTGTTTTTTTTTTGGCCTTGTCTTTACCTTAGCCCTACGACGACCCATTTCTAATGGCGAGTAGTGGGGACAAGTAGAGAGAAGCTTTTCAGGTGATGAAGCATAATCATGATGGGGCATGAGTGAAGAGTGAATCATGCTTAGTTCTCATAGGAATATGATGTGTTTATTGCTCTGAATTATTATTTCTTTACGTTGATTGTGAGACTAACGCAAAAGGATTTTCAAGCATTTTGGTTTAAGGGCCTACAATGGTTACAAGTTGTAGGTTGACTTCGTTTGACTTTGTTTGACTTTTACTTACGTTTGGTTTGACTTTTAAGTTGACTTGATTTTAAATAGTTTTAATGATAGTCTTTCGCTGTGTGTCTCTGATAATTGCCTTAGCCGTTTTCACGGTGGCGGTAATATCTTAGATTTTCCTTTTTCGTGTTTTAAAAAGGGCAAAACAGGTATTGTAAAGGAAATGAATTTCTAGGAGATTTTCAATATTTGTTGGAATAGCTACAAATTTTGGAGATTTTCTAATCTCGGTTTGTTAGCTTAAAATTTAATGTGTATGTGTAAAGTACATATTAGTTAGATGAGTGTCTAACTTGAGGGCTAGTCAAAACCATGTTTAATAAATACCCCTTTTGTTTAAATTTAGACGAAGGAATATGGCAGGAAGTGGAAACAACAATAGTGGAAGAGACCTAGGTGAAATAGTGAGACAATTGGCAGTTGTTGCCCAACAACTAGCAAGGAGTTTAGCTAATAATGAAGATACTCAGGGTGAACTATTTAAGAAGGTGGCTTGAGTAACTCTTGAAAGTTAAGGAATTTTGAATTATAAGGAAATAGTATATTGGGAAGCATTAGTGTTATAAAGCTATGGATATGAGAAGGTCATAAAGAACTGAATCTATGGCAAGATTTATGGAGCGGATTGCAAAATGTTGATATAATTTAAGTATGGATTACTTATGAGGTAATTGAAGTTGAGATTAATTGTGAATTATAAGATATTTATTCAAGGAATGTTGAAGAAAAGGTGATGGTTTTTATGGAGAAATGTAAGCAAAGGATATAAAGGTTGAGTAAAGTTTGAGGTAAGATAAGTACACTATTGTGTGTGGAGAAAGGATAATATAGTATTGTTGGAGGAGTTAAAGGGGTATAATTGCAAGGTCATTGAAACAAGGTTACATCGTCTTGGAGAGCATATAAAACTGTAAAAGTGGAAGAATAAAAGTGTTGTAAAGTGCTTATGGAAGGATTGATCAAGGTGATAATGAAAAATAACTATCTTTTGATTTGGAGGGGAGTTTTGTTAGTCAATCGAAAGGAGTAACAATATTTTGAGGTTATACTTGAGGATAGGAATTACTAAGTAAGAATATTCGAAAGAGGACATTTGGAAATTTGGCACTTTTGATAAAATTTGGACGTTTGAGTTTTATTTTGCCTTTTGGGTTAATGAAGCACCTATATTTTCTATGGACTTAAGGAATCAAGTAAATTTGTTGATGATGTTTCGGGGTTTTTTGATGTGTCCTGCGGGAGAGTTACAATTCCAAGAATTCCCTTCAGCCGCCTGTACCTGCAAAACCACGAAGACTCCGGTTGGGTGGAGTTCCGCCTCCGACGATCAAGTCAGTGATGTACAGGAGGAAGATAGTGCGTAAAAGAGTGAAATTACTTCTCGCGTAATGGGAGAATTCCGCAATTAATATTGCTCGGTTTTGGTGTAAGTGTATTTATGAATGTATTGAATTTTTTGGATTCAATTGAATTCCCCATTAATGAGGATACTCCCACTATTTATAGTGGGGAGCATTGGTTCCCCATTTAGGGTTCCTAGGACACGTGTCAGCAGGGGATTGGAGCCCTGCTGACCAATAGCAAGGTGCCACGTGTCGCTCAGCCATAGGGCCACGTGGCTGGGGTAATTTCACCCCAAACATTTGCCCCTCTCAGGTGCTGACGTGGAAGGGTGCCACGTGGCACCTGAGAAGAGAGCTGACGGAACACATTTATTTATTTATTTATTTTTTACAAAACCCCTTCAAATTCTAACTGAAAGAAGAGGGAAAAGCAGAAGGGGAAGGGTCACGTCCCTTCGCCTTCTGAGGCAACCCCTATAAATAGGGGAAGAAGCGCATGAGAGCTCATTTACAAACTTCGTGAATTTTCTTGAATTTTGAGAGCATCCGGCATTTGAGAGCATCCGGTACTTGAAATTCAGAGCACACGGAGATTTGATAGTCTTAAGAGCAGCCGGTTTTCAGACCGCCTGTAAAGTCGTAAGCAAGCAAAAGTTTTTTGAGAGGGTACCCCAGAGAACCTAGCTGGTCTTCCAACCGTCTGTGTCTTCGCAAGCATCCCCAAGAAATTTCTTGAGGTTTCAACTCTCTTCTACTCTAGGTACCGTCTCTATTCCTTCTTGCTTTTCCATGTATTTTCGTTTGCGTCTTTTGCTTGCATTTTTGTTTATAAGTCCCATAGGTAGATGGACCCTTTATACCCATATCCGGACCATAGTTGTGAACTCAGCCGGTCAATTAGTACGGCTGAGTCTAGAACTGGATCTGCCGCCTCTGATCTTTGGAATTTCCCCTTTTCAACGCCTGTATCGACCGACTCCGTGTCTGTGCAGGACACAATGGCCAGAATTAGGGGAACAACTATGGACCCCAATTACAGAGGCGGAGACTCAAATGAGTTATCGCCTGAAAATCAAGGCCCAGACGGGGCGGTTAGAGAACCATCCGGCGGTACCCCCGCCACCCCAAGCGATAGCATTCTAGGCTCCTACAAAGAGGAGACCTCTCCGGCTTAGGAGGCTGAGCAGCTAGGAACTGCCAATGAGGGTCCCAACTCCCCGTCCGGCTCTGATGACGGTCGGGTTGAAAGTAGTAGCTCCAGCTACTTGACCATGTCAGAAGATAGCGAGGAGGCGGAGAGGCCTTCGTGGCAAAGCCGAAACGACCCTCTCATGATCGCCGTCTCCTTGAAGGACCGTGCCCTCATGCGGTCTTCACTACAAGACTTTATTACCAAGCGGCCGCTTGGTGGAGGATACAAAATGACCGTGCCGGGGGAGTTCGGGACGGTTGTATGGGAAGATGACCAACCCAACGCTAACAGTTGGTTTGGGTGCTACGAAGCAGCTTTCCTAGCCGGTGTCTGCTTCCCCCTTCACAACACAATTAAGGCCATACTTAGGGGGTATGGCCTAGGCGTTTGGCAACTCACCCCAAATTCTTGGGTGAACATTCCAGGGTACATCGCCGCCTGCGAGATGCAGGGTCTCAACCCCGGCTGGGAGGCGTTTGCCCATATGCACTATTTGAGCCGGAGCCCAGGCGGCTGGAGGGCCTGATACACCTTGACAACCCTCCCCCAATATATGATGACCTTGGACAAGCCGTCCAAATGGTCGGACTGGAAGAACCGGTTCTACCTGGTCAAAGGTCCGTCTGAGGAGGAGAACAAGGAGTACCGGACCTACAACCGGAAACCAGAGCTTTTGGGGCAGAAGTGCCGGCTGCCTCCAGTTCCTGATAATGACAGGGTGGCAATTCTGGACTCCGGATTTTTTGAGCTGACCTCTTCCTCTCTCTCAACCGGAGAGATAATAAGGGTACCTAAGAACTGGGTGCCCAAACACGAATTTTTTAAGGACGAGTGCTTCTTGTCCGCCTGTGGGCTTAGCAGCATGTTTAAGAGCAAAGGTTACGAACCCTAGCCGGTTAATTTGATGCCGGCTGACCTTTTTCTCTTGATTGCAATGCCAAATTTTCATGTTTCTGACCGGATGTGTTTTCGTTTTGCAGAAGAAGCTAAAAAGATGCTGTCCACCGCCAAAACACCCGCAAAAAAGGCTTCAGATATCCGTAAGGAGAATCTGGAGAAGAAACTTGCCGCTCAGGCGGCTATAAAGGTTAGCCCGCCTGACCTTCTCTATGTGTTTGCCTTTGATGTTGTTTTAGCTATTTATTCATCTAACCGTTTGTGGACTTGTTTCAGGATGGGGGTGTTATTCCCCGCTCTCTGCAAAAACAGATCCGACAATGGCCGTCTGTTGAAGAGCCTGCACTTAAGGTGCAGAAAACTGCTTCTACCGCCCGGGCTACTACCGGCGGTAAATCAATAAAGACCCCAGGCGGGTCTAACACTGAAACGGCCTCGAAAGAGGTCACTCCAATAAGGACCGCAACCGGTCCATCTTCTGCTGGAGGCCAAAAGGCTTCCCAAAAAGGTACAAACCCCTTCAACCTCACGTTGCTCGACCTACCCATGCGGGTAAAGTCATACTCCTCGTCGCAGCCAGGGGATTCTCCGATAAGCCGCCTGTCAGTAGGTGGAGCATACGCAGCATTCTCACCGTCTGTTTTTGGTGCAGATAACTCACCACGCTGGCCGGACGCTGCTCAATACGCCCGGGCCATGCTGAAAGCCGTCCCCCGGGACGAGAAGGAGGCGATTCCTGGAATCAATACCTTCAATGTCGACCGAGTGATGGTCGACCTGACCGATGTAAGTCACTGAGTACCCACCCGACATTTAATTTGTAATAAACCCATCCGGTCTTTCAACTAATACCGGTTGTGTTGTTGTTGCAGGCACTGCTCCGCGTGGAGGGGCTTAAGAAGGCCTACATCCGCAAGCAGGAAGAGGTAAGAAGAGCCAAACGTTCTGCGGATGACGCACATAGCGTTGCTCACTATTCCATGATTGTGCATGACTTAGAAACTAAAGCTATAATCATGCAACAGGCAGATCAGGTCAAGTCCCTCCAACGGGCCCTCTCAGAGTCCAAGCTCAAAATCGACAACCTCCAGGCGGCCCTAGATAACGCTGAAGATGAGCTGAAAAAGCACGAAGAGCCCCTCAAGCGGCTCGACCAGGCGGAGAAGAGCAGCAAACGGCTGCAATTAGAGAATTACCGCCTGGTCAAGGAGGCTGCAGATGCTCAGCGCAATTTCCAGGCCACCCTAGAAGCTGATTAGAGCTGGCTCATTGAGGAGAATGAGCAGGACTGCGAAAACAGAATGAAGAGGGCATTCTCCATTATCCATCCGGGTACAGACTACAACGTCTGGGAGCTTGCCTACAAGTACGCAGACCTTGCCATTCTAGCTGAAGAGGAGGGCAAGCCGGGGCCTGAACCCTATGAGCAATGGGTTGAGGCGGAGTTCAAGCGAATGCAGGAGGAGGCGGCTGGCCACGAAGAGGCAGTCGAGGATGAGATTGCTCCCGGCTCTATTCCCAACACCGACCCAACTCATCTGGAGGGGAGTTAGGCTCAGGGTGACCGGGTAACAGTGCAGCTTGAGTAGCAAAGACCTCCCGGCCTGCGCGCCGTGCATTATCTTGTAATAGCGCCGGAAGGGTCGGCTTACTCTGCTGCTATATTTCATTTTGAACACTGATATTTTCACCGGCTGTGCCGGTTTATTCTGTAAACAATTTAACATTTTCGCCGGCTGTGCCGGTTAATTTTGCTACATTTCTACCGGTTGATCCGGTTTTGAATGAGTTTGCTTTTTCTTCTTTTTTTTTGAATGAATATTTTTCCGCATGCTTTTTGAATGAACGTGTTTCCGCATGACTTGTTGGGGTTAGGATAGGTAATTGCCCCTGGATAGGAGACTGGCATAGATGGAATGGTGCCAGGCGGCTATCCATATGCTATAGCGCAAATGCTAACGACTTTAGCTAAGTGCTAAGTGCCAACCGTTTTTAGAGATATGCCGGCTGTGTTTTTGGGAAAGACCCTTACATAGGATTTAGGGTGTCAATTTGCCGGTTGGGCTTTTGCAAGAACACCCTTCATAGATTATTGGCCTAAACCAAATGCTTGAGGCCTGCCTTCTCTTAGTCAATTAGGTGGTACGTTAAGTACCGACTGTCTGTTTTGAGATCAGCCTTAAATGGTACTTGATCCAAAGAGGGGGCCGGTTGCATGTTTGGGAATGCTAACCCACAATTCTTTGATGCCATGGATCATTCAGGCGGGTAGGACCGCCTGATTTTTTATCACTAGAACAATTTTCCACCCAAATGCGAGATGTTCTCTTCGATGAATTCACCCGAAGGGATGTCACCGGCTGGTTCATTAATTTCCCGCGCGCGCTTGTGTTGGGCACAAGACAGGGCGCATGGGAAATCGGTAAAAGGGGGGCGCTTGTGTTAAGCACAAGACATGGCGCATGTAAGCACTATATGTAGTAAATCTTTCTCATTAATTATACAGAAATATACAAAGAGTATACAATTTCTAGAAGTAGTACTTTTTGAGATTATCTACATTCCAGGTTCTAGGTAGCTTTCTACTGTCTGGGGTTTCCAGGCGGTATGTGCCGTCTCGTACTTCTTCAAAGATCCGGTAGGGTCCCTCCCAATTTGGGGTCAATTTGCCTCGTTCATTGGCCCTACCGGTTTCTTCCATTTTGCGAAGCACAAAATCTCCTACTTTTAGGGGCCGTTTGTGAACCCGCTTGTTGTAGGCTCTTGTCATTCTCAGGCGGTAAATCTCATGACGCAAGGCTGCGTTGCCCCTTCACTCTGGGAGAGCATCTAGTGCAAGCCGCATGGCTTCCCAGTTGTCTTCCTCATCATATAGCATGATGCAAAGTGTTGGCTCATAATGTTCAATGAGGAGCACCGCCTCAGTGCCGTATGTCATAAGAAATGGGGTTTCACCTGTTGCCCCTTTTTTAGTGGTCCTGATGGCCCAAAGGACATGAGGTAGTTCCTCTGCCCATAGTCCACCGGCTCCTTCCACCTTCTTTTTTATACCGTCTGAGATCAGCTTATTGAAGGCCTCAACTTGCCCGTTTGCCTGAGGACGGCCAACAGATGCAAAACAATGGGAGATTCCTTGGTCTCCCAACCAGCTCTTGAAAACAGGCGTTTCGAATTGAGGTCCATTATCAAAGACCATAGACATTGGAACCCCAAACCGGGTGATGACATTTCTCCAAATGAAGGAGATCACGTCCTTTGTTTTTATGCCTTTGTCCGCCTCTGCTTCAACCCATTTGGTGAAGTAATCTACTGCCACCAAAATATACCGGCGACCGCCTGATGCAGGCGTATAAGGACCCAAAATGTCCATGCCCCATTTTGCGAATGGAACCGGACTATGGATGGTTGTCAAGTCAGTTGCCGGTCGATGTATCAGCCGGGAAAACTTTTGGCATTTGTCACACCGTTTCACCAAATCCATGGCGTCTGCCTCAAGAGTGGGCTAAAAGCAACCCTGCCGTCTGGTTCTTCTTGCCAAGGACCTTTCGCCTATGTGTGAGGCACAAAAACCCGCGTGCAGTTCCACTAGAACCTCTCTTCCCCTTTCGGGGGTTACACACTTTAGAAACGGCTGTAGATAACCCTTCCGGAGAAGTTCCCCATAGTGCATAACGAAGCTCAGAGCACGCTTCTTGAGCGTCATTGCTTCAGAAGGGTCGTCCGATAAGGTACCATCTGCCAAGTAATCCCGGATGGGGTCCATCCAGGTGGCACTTCGATCCAGGATACCTATGGGGTCATGATCAATGCTTCTTTTCTCAATGACTTCCCAAAAAACCGTCCTAGGTGCATCACAGGAGGCGGATGATGCCAATTTGGAAAGGGCATCCGCCTGATTATTCTCGGACCGGGGCACCTGACTTAGATGAAATTCATCAAGTGACACGGCCTCTTCTCTAACCGCCTGCAGATATTTGATCATAGCCGGATGGGTGGCCTCGTAGTCACCATTGTACTGGCTAACAATCAATTGAGAGTCTAAGAAGGCGTTTATTTTCATTGCCCCTGCTGCCTTACACATGCGTATACCAGCTAGCAGGGCTTCATACTCCGCCTCATTATTAGAGGCTTGGAACCGGAACCGTAGTGCATATTCAAACTTATCCCCTTCCGGAGAATGACATATAACGCCTGGACCACAACCGTTTACTGTAGAGCTACCGTCTACGAATAACATCCAAACCGTATCAGGATTTTCCGGTTGCACCGGCCTAGTCATCTCGACAATGAAGTCGGCAAATGCCTGACCTTTCACTGCCCGCCTGGGTTCAAAAGTTATCTCGAGGCTCTGTATTTCAACAGCCCACTTGATCATTCTACCGGATGACTCGATGGTGGTCATTGGGCGCTTGAGCGGCTTGTCTGTATATACAATCACCAGGTGAGCCAAAAAGTAGGGCTTCAACCGTTTGACTGCGACGAACAAGGCCAACCCAAATTTTTCGATCATGGGGTACTGGAGTTCAGCATTCTTAAGAACATGGCTGATGAAATACACTGGGAGCTGATTACCGTCTCTCTCAGCGAGGAGAACGACACTAAGGGCATGATCAGAGACGGCTAGATACATATAGAGGACCTCCCGAGGCAGGGGGCTCACTAGCCTTGGCAACGAATGCAAATGTTGCTTAAGCTTCTGGAATGCCATTTCCGCCTCTTCACCCCACTCGAATCTGGACCTCTTCCGGATGGCCTGGAAGAAATAGAGACACTTGTCACCTGACCGGCTGAGAAATCTTCCCAACGCCGCCAGACAACCGGTTAATTTCTGGGCTTCTTTTACAGTGCGGGGAGAACGCATGTCAATGATCGCCTGTACTTTTTCCGGATTAGCCTCTATACCTCTTTGGTCGATCAGTAATCCGAGAAACTTCCCAGACTCAACACCAAACACACACTTCTTTTGGTTAAGCATGACCCGGTGCCGCCTGAGTGTGGTGAATGTTTCTCGGAGGTCCAGTAGGTGATCCGTCTGTAGCTTGGATTTGACTATCATGTCATCAATGTATGCCTCTACATTCCTACCAATCTGATTGATGAAAACGGTGTTTATCATGCGCTGGAATATAGCCGGTGCATTCTTTAACCCAAACGACATCACCTTGTAACAAAATAACCCCTGATCAGTGACGAAGGCCGTCTTCTCTTGATCTTTTTTCCATAGGGGTATTTGGTGGAAACCTGAGTAGGCATCCATGAAACTCATCAGAGCATGACCGGCTGTAGAGTCGACCAGATTGTCAATCTTTGGAAGCGGGTAACTTTCCTTTGGGCATGCTTTGTTCAGATCTGTGTAGTCTACACACATCCGCCAGGTACCATTCGTCTTTTTCACGAGGCCAACGTTTGCTACCCAATCCGGGTAGTAGCATTGCCGGATGAACCCAACATGTAACATTTTTTTGACCTCAGCCGCTACCGCCTGAGATCTCTCTTCACCATGATCCCTCTTTTTTTGCCTGATCGGCTTCTTTTTAGGATCCACGGCGAGTTTGTGGACAACTAGATCTGAGCTAACGCCTGGCATCTCTTCCACTTCAAAGGCGAAGATGTCTTTGAATTCCTTTAGGAGTTGGAGCAGGTCCGCTCCCAACCGTTTATAAGCAACCGTCCCAACCTTGACAGCTCTGTCAGGATGGCCGTCTTCAAGGACGACATCAATGCAGTCTCCAGCCGGCTGAGGTCGTTGATCATCTGACCTTTCCCCGGCTAGTGATTTCTATTTTCTTGTTTCACGGGATCCGTCTGGCCCGCCTTTCTTTTCTTACCGGCTACCCCTGGAGCCGGGACTGCTGCATCGTAGTTATCAAGATCTATGGGCTTGCCGTCTCCGGCTGTTCCCATAGTGGGTCTGACGTCAGAGAGATAACACTCCCTAGCTTTCCTCTGGTCCCCCTTAAGGGAACCGACTGTACCATCGTCCTTTTCAAATTTGACAAGCATGAGAGAAGGAACGATGACAGCCTTGGACTCATTGAGGGTCGGACGGCCAAAAATCATGTTGTAGGCGGCGAGCTCTTCTACAACCAAGAATTTAATCACCATGTGGCGTCCTTCCCCCTTTTCACCCAGCCGGATGGGAAGATCTATGCTTCCTACCGGATGCACTATGCCTCCCCCGCCAACCCTCTGATTAGCAACCTTGCGTTCGATGACTATGGGATCATCGTGGGGCTGCCTGACCTTGCCTCGGTCCTTTTCAGAAATAAGGACCTCAGGACGCCTGGCTCTCCTAAACTGAGTTGACCAGCTTCCTGATGTTATCTTTGGTGCCCCTGATAGTGGGACCCCCTTCGGCAAAGCCGCCTGCTATTGTGAAGATGGTCTCTTCATCCGTTTCTGAATTGGCAAGAACAGCTTTTGCCGCCTGCCCTTTCTTGGCCAGGGTGTTACCCTTGGCTTTGGGAAAATAAGACTTCAGAGCCCCTTCATCAGCCAGACGGTCTAATAGCCGCCTGAGGCTATAGCAACCATTAGTTTCATGGCTAACATCCTCATGGTACTAGCAGTATTTGCTCTTATCCCGGCTGGTTACAGGGCTTTTCATCACAGCCGGCTTGTCGAGAGACATCCGGTCCTTGATCTCCATGAGGATGGAGGAGCAGTCCTTTGTGAACTCGTACTTGGGAACGTATGGTTCAGATTTTCGTCTGAGCTTCTAAGCCGGCTGACCAGATCGGTCTGCCGCCCAAACCTCTTTTCTCTTCTTTTCTTCCTTTTTAGCAGGTTGTTGTTGTTGTTACCGGTTGTCTCTTCTGTTGGATTTTTTGAAATCCGACGGCTGCTTTAAAGCACAAAGCTCCGTCGCCTGTATGTAGGCTTCAGCTTCCATTAACGCCTCTTGGAGGGTGGCTACCCTTTTCCGGACGAGGTCAAACTTGAAAGTTGACCCATCCTTCAGACCTTTAAAGAAGTCTGTGTAAGCAACTTTGTCAGACAGCCCTTGAATCTGAATTCTCATCAGATTGAACCGCCTGACATACAACCGGAGCCTTTCTCTGTCACCCTGCTGTATTGCCCCCAGATCGA
The DNA here is from genome assembly GCF_001683475.1 of Chenopodium quinoa. NCBI lineage: Eukaryota > Viridiplantae > Streptophyta > Magnoliopsida > Caryophyllales > Amaranthaceae > Chenopodium > Chenopodium quinoa. Next base: position 1,990,680 of record NW_018744517.1, read on the forward strand.
GGCTAGTCTTTTTGGCCGGGATGTTCATTGAGAAGTTTGACGTAAATAAGTACGCCAAGATCTTGAAGCTGTTGATGCAGCCGGCTGGTAAATTACCAAACCACCGTTGGGCAATGCCCTTAAGGGTAGCCGGGAAGCATCGGCACCAAACGACATCATCCAACCCCTGTAGGTACATGAGGTTGGAATAAGCCATTAAATGATCTTCTGGGTTGGAGGTACCATCATAGGCCCCTACCAACACGTTTTTAATCTTAGCCGGCTGTGCCGCCTGGGTTATCTCACGGGAGAACGCCGAGGGCTATTCCCAAATTCAGCAGGCGCTGCTGCCAGTCCATGAGCTGGAACGGCTGCTGCATATTTCTGTGAAACGGACCCGTTTGGGTAAAAGGGGATCCACCTAGCCCATTCGGCGAACCAAATAGACCCGGTTGGATCACTTGGGGACTAGACCGGGCGGATGGTTCGCCCGTCTGACTCCCTAAACTTGTTCCCGTACGCCTGTTAGAGGTGTCACGGAAACTGTCTGGAAAGGTTGACGTTGAAGCCGACGCAGACGCCAGACTTCTCTTTTCTTGGAGAAACGTCCGGGCGTCAGAGAATATCTTTTTTGAACCATCTGGCTGTAAATGCCGGATGGGTTTTCTAGGTTCCGCTTGCGGGAAGCGGAGCCGGTTTTGATTGAACCTGAGGCCCTCCCCCTCCTTTGGCTTTGGATGAGGGGTAGGGACCCGGTCTTTGATTGCCTTCTTGTTAGAAGGCTTCTTGGTTGGCTGACTCTTCTTGGGAGTAGCTGACCGAATAAGGCTCTGAATTTTGCCTTTGAAACTATTCATGAAGGTCATGAGTTCGTTCCTTGTGACGGGAGCAGAGCCTTCTGCCGCCTGTGCAGCTCCAACCGGGTTGCCGGCTGGGTTGCCTGGAGCAGTTTGGATGTTATCCCGTTCCTTCTTATCCCTGGAACGGGTGTGCTTTGTTCTAAAGGACCCGTCTGGGGCCACATAGGTGTCGAGTCCATAATCATCACCGCTTTCATGGTCCGTCTGGACCTCAGGCTCGGTCGATGGCCGCTTGTCCTGATCCGGTGGTACAGGGTTAGAAGTCATCTCATAAGTACTCTCCCCACAGACGGCGCCAAATGTTTCGGGGTTCCTTCTTATCCGCTTGTCGCTCAGCCATAGGGCCACGTGGCTGGGGTAATTTCACCCCAAACAGATGATATTTTAATATATTCCAAGAATGAGAAATGAAAAACCACGCAAGATAAAGCCGGTTGATGTTGAGAGAGAATAGACTATATGCAAATTCTAAGAGTGATTTGATTTGAGGAATAACTAGTTCAAGACATATTGTGGCAAAATATAGAGGAAATTGTTGGTGTAGCAAGGATAGAAATTTTGAGCTGTGGACTATGTGATAAATTAATTATCGTTCGAAGTTTTTAAGTTGGACAATGGTGTAAAGAGTTGTGACGGATTTTCAAGGATTATTGACTAGTGAATGCCTTGACAAAGAGTAATTAGAAGTTCTTGGAGGAGTAGTAAGTGTGAGATGATTTTTTGGAAACATGATTATTTGAGTGAAGTGTAAAGTTTGAGGTAGACTTTCACACATAAGGATTTGAATATGTAACAAGGAAATAATGATTGGAGTTGATAAAAGATCATGGTCAAGACATTGAATATTGTTGAAAGGGAAGGAATGCAAAAGATGGATACTTTGGTGATACTTGGCGAAGTGAATGGGAAATAAGGAGGTTAATATCCTTGAAATTGTTGGGAAAGAGAATAAGTAAAGAACATGTGGTTCAAGTAGAGTATGAGACCAACAATGTTTGAGGAGATGAAGGAAAATTAAGTAAAGAATGCAAAGTATGATCAATTTGTGAAAGGTCGATTGATTTTAATATCATAGAGATAAAAGCTTGAATATATTTTGTAAGAGTAAACGGTTGAAAGAGACCAATGGAAGAAAGGCGCAATACACCCTATCTAGGAAAGGACAAGTTGTATAAGGGTTTAGTAAAGGTGTATTGATGGTGTAGAATGAAAGTGATATTATTTGGATTATTTGTTTAAGTCTGCGATGTATGGAACCAAAGAAGACGACTTGGAGGATGGAGCAACTTGCGAAGGCTTACATCAAATTCGTTATGAGACTACATGGAGCTCCTATGAATATCATGTCAGGTAAAGATTCCAAGTTTCTATCAAGATCCTGGAAAGTATACATGAGAACTTTGGTAATACATTGAGGACGATTACAACAACCACCAAATGGTAAATGGACAGACAAAAAGAAATATTCGACATTAAAGGTCATGTAGAGAGCATGTATACTCAATTTTGAAAAGATTGTATAGATAGATTTGACTGAAAACAAACACAAAGTCACCATTTAAGCTAGCGTTGGCATAAAAACATTTTTGAGGTTTTTGTATAGAAATAACCATGAAAGTTCACTATGTCAAGGAACATAAGTGAGATGACTTTCTTACGGACTCAAACGAGTGAATGAAAACAAGTGAAAATTATCCAAGATGGATTGAGTGATGTAAGTTAAACAAGGGACAAGTGTTATTGACAGTGTACCAATGAAACAAAGGACAAATTTTGATAAGGAAGAAAAAATGAACCAAAGTATATATATATGAGTTTGCATAGAGTTGGTAAAGTGATGAATAATTTAGCCTTATCATTGGACCTTGGTAAAGTACAAGACATTTATTTTTCATAAGTCATTGTAAAAGAACATATTCCTGACTAAAGGTATAAGTTTCAAAGAACTATTGAGTTTACCAGGTTGATCTACAAGAAAGCTAGCGGAAAATCAAGGTTATGAATAACAAATTGGTTATTACTTTTACTAGGGATTGGTAAAAGGTGATTTATATGGACATTAATTATCTTTAGTATGAGGAGTTAGGAAATGATAATATTATTGGTACTCGGAACAAGGAATGATTATAGAGAAGTATTATGATTTTACCAAGGATGGAATGAAAAAGAAATATCCCGAGTTCTTTGAGGTATGTCGAGTCACGAGGGCGTAACTCGTGCTCTTTAGGGGGGGTAGAACGCGGTAGAATTTCGCGCTTTTTACCTATATTTACAGTTATTTTTGTGCTTCTTGCACATTTCTAGTGATTAATTCAACAAATGTTGATTTTAAAAGGGACGGTTAAAAAAAATATCACAAAAGAGTACAACAATATTATACAAAGTGAGGAAAAAGTTCGAATTTCATTGCCCAAGTTTCGGGACGAAACTTCTTTTAAGGGGGGTATACTGTAATACCCCGCATTTTTATACGTATTTCAAATTTAAATAAGTATTTTATGAAGTATTTAAATAATAAAAAATGAATTATTTAGGGTTTTCTTCAATACAAAAAGAACGATTTTAATTAAAATTAAGTTTTATTATTTAATAATCTTGAAAGTATTTGATTTCATGATTTAAAAATACTGGGGCATATTATTTTATAAAAGATAATTTATTTTAAAAGGGTCAAAAGTCTAGTTTGAATAGGAAAGAGATTATTAAGGGAAGTAAGTAGGAGTTTAAGAGAGAGGGTATAAATACCCATCATATGCCTAGGGTGGAGTGCACCCAAAGGTAAATTCTCGCTCTCCTCTTATTTTATTTTTCCTTAATTTTTCCCTTTCCCTTTAATTAATTAATTTAATTATTTATTGTTTAACCACCACCACACACACCGGCCACCACCACCACCAACCTTTGCCGGTGGCAGAAGCCTCCAGGCAGCGTGGCAGCGGCGGGCCAGGTGGTTCCGTGTTGCCTATTTTCCGTTCTTAATTTTCTTAACCACGTTTTAATCACGTTTAGATTCTAACTCATCCGATTATTATAAATAAATAGTATTTTTCATGTGTAAACAATATTCTAAACAAAAATCACTACCTTTGGTAATGAGCACCAAACTTTGGTGGCTAAATTCAGCTTCTAAATATGGTTTTTGGGCAGTTTTTGATTTTTAACGAAGGATTTATGTTGTTTTTTTTTTTAATTAAATCTACCTAAATCTAATTATTGTTTTTGGGTTTTGTAGTGATTCTATGTGTTTAATAATAAGTATTTTATTTATAATTTTCAGATTTTAGTTTTGAATTAAAAAGCCCCAAAATTGAAAACCCTAGGTTTCTAAATTAATATGTGTTAATGGGATTTGATTGTGGATGATCTAAATTATTGAAATAGGTGTTTTAAAATTAAATTAAAGAAATTTAAGATGTTTTAATAATGCTGGAAATTTTATTTATAAGCCTAAATTAAGTTTCTTAAAGGAATTTTTAATTACCCATATAATTGGGAACAAAGTAAGGGTTTTAAATAAAATTTCAGCTTATTTTAAAGGTTTTGTGAGCGATTTAAAGAGAGTATATGTTGTTGGAATTTTTGTGTTAAAGAGGTATTAATAATCCTTTATAATTTTGGTTTGTAGGAGATTTCCAAGTGAGTGACTTTGTGTAATCGCGGCTATTTTGAGATCGTATTCAACGTACGTTCGCGTACTTGGAAAAGTTTAAGTGTATAGAAGCATGGTAGGCTTTGTTAAATTAATTCCAAGTAATATCATGATAGGTGTTGGATGGAATTTGTTGATTGGATTGATGTTGGTGAATGATTGGTTATGTATGATTTATTTATGGTGAATTGGTGATTGGAATTAATTGTATTGGCATGTTGATTGTGAACCATACTTTTATTATTTGCATGTTAGAAAGCATGTTTAATTAAACTAAATGTTTAATTTGGTTGAGAATATGAAAAATGAATTTTATTATGCTTCATATAATTTTTATGATGCTATAAGCATGAGGAAGGAGCTATTTAATTGTCTATGTATACGAGGATTAAATTATATTTTGGTGCCTAAGTGCACTTAAGGTGTTTTTTTTAACACCAAGGGATATGATTTGTGGCGCATTATGCGTTTAAGGTGCCTTTGACACCGAGGTAGATTAAAAAGGGTTTAACTATAAATTTATGTGGTCACTAATTATTTAATAATTAAATTGGTATGTTTGATTGCTTGAATGATTTATTATGTTTGATTGTGTTGTGTTTGAGAGTCACCACCAAGTCTAATAATTGGTAAATAACGTAAAGTGAAAGAGATTACGCACCAAAACTCTTGGAACGTGTATACCTTGAGTATGAACAAATGGGGGGAGTTATGGGGTTTTATATTTAACCATAACTTCTACTGGAGTACAGGACGCTGTATTTTCCTTTTTTTTTATTATGCGCAGGAATTTCGCCACTTACGAGTGTTTTATTTTATACTTTCACGGTTAGCTCCCATGTTAGTACCCCTTTATTGGGGCAGGTTAGGGGGAAACCCGTTCGATGCGTAATCAAGCTAAATAATTGGACTAGTTATTAGTCTAGTTAACTGTTGAATGTTTGTATGCTTGTAAACAGGTGCAACAAGATAAGTTGTGTGTTGATAGGATGAAAGCATGTTAGTGTGTTCTTATTATGCTTATGTACTCAGCTTTGCTGATTGTGTGTATCGTGTGTTTGTTTGGCCTTGTCTTTACCTTGGCCCTACGACGACCCATTTCTAATGGCGAGTAGTGGGGACAAGTAGAGAGAAGCTTTTCAGGTGATGAAGCATAATCGTGATGGGGCATTAGTGAAGAGTGAATCATGCTTAGTTCTCATAGGAATATGATGTGTTTATTGCTCTGAATTATTATTTTTTTACGTTGATTGTGAGACTAACGCAAAAGGAATTTCAAGCATTTTGGTTTAAGGGCCTACAATGGTTCCAAGTTGTAGGTTGACTTCGCTTGACTTTGTTTGACTTTTACTTACGTTTGGTTTGACTTTTAAGTTGACTTGATTTTAAATAGTTTTTAAGATAGTCTTCCGCTGTGTGTCTTTGATAATTGCCTTAGCCGTTTTCACGGTGGCTGTAATATCTTAGATTTTCCTTTTTCGTGTTTTAAAAAGGGCTAAACAGGTATTGTAAAGGAAAGGAATTTCTAGGGTGTTACAGAACATCTATTCAGAAAATTTCAATACACATTTACTCTCCATCTAAGAAAGTAAGACACCTGACACCTCGAACTGAGCAATTACACATGTCAGATTCTCTCTTGGAATCCGAGAGAGACCCTTTACTTTCCGCACTATACTCTTCATACACGTTCTAACTTGATCGTCGGAGGCGGAGCTTCCACCCACCGAAGTCTCCGTTGTTTTGCAGGTATAGGCGTTTAGAGCTCAGTCTTGGAATTGTAACTCTCCCGAAGGACATTAAAAAACCCTGAAACATTGGGCGCCGTCTGTAGGGAGAGTACTTCAAAGATGACTTCACAAGAAACTGTACCACCTCTTAATGAGAAACGGCCGACGGCCGACGCCCAGGTCTTCTCAAACCAAGATACGGATGACGACTATAAAGTCGCCACCCATACGGCCCCTGACGGGACCCTTAGGACACGCCGCATCCGACCCACTAAAAGGAGGGAACGTAACATTGGCCAGGCACGCCCAAGTGAAACAGTCGGCCAGCCGACATGTCAGCCTCAGGCGGCCGAAGGATCCACCCCCATCACTAGAAACGAGCTCATGACCCTCATGACAAGTTTCAAAGGGGAAATAAAGGACCTTATTGACAAACGGACGATTTTCCCTCCCAAGGAACAGTCGGCCAAGAAACCTTCTTATTATGGGAGGAAAAAGCCGGTCAAAGACTAAGAGGCCACTCCTTACCCTAAACCAAGGGAGGGACGGAAGCCTTTGACAAACCTGGCTGGACTGCGGTTCCCTGAGCTAGGGCAGAGGAAGGCCATCCGGCATATACAGCTGGATGGTTCCAAGAAAACATATTCCGATGCTCGGATGATAATCAAGCAAAAGAAGAATATGCAACTGTCAGAGTCGGCCTCCACGTCGAACTTCAATGACAATTTTCGGAATGCCTCGCTGAGGTATTCTCAATCAAACCAAGAAGACCAGACAGGCGGCCTATCCGCCCATTCTAGTCCTCAGATGTTCCAGGCGGCCCTGTATGTGCCTTAACAGCCATACATGCCGTATGAACCACCACATATGCAGCCTACCCTCTTTAGGGGGGCAGGCGACACCCAATGTCCACCATTTGGATTGGCAGCTCCAACTGCTATAACTTGGGGAACAACCTTCAGCTTTCTCCAAGGAAATAACTAAAGCCGCACAACAGGCCAAGGTGAAGAATGTGTTGGTAGGCACTTATGATGGTACCTCCAACCCTGAAGACCACCTGATGGCATACACCAACCTTATGTATCTAGAGGTGTTGGATGATGCTACTTGGTGTAGATGCTTCCCAGCCACATTGAAGGGCGTCGCCCAGCAATGGTTTGGCAACCTGCCAGCCGGATGCATCAATAACTTTAAGACGTTGGCATACCTGTTCGCGTCAAACTTTTCAATGAATATCCCTGCAAAGAAGACAAGTCTTGACTTGGGAGCCATACAGCAGGGAGAGAAGGAGGGGCTACGCTTATATATCAGGCACATCAATATGATGAAAATTCAGATTCAAGGGCTGTCTAATGAGGTAGCTTACACAGACTTTTTAAAAGGTCTGAAGGACGGGTCGATCTTCAAGTTCAACCTCGTTAGAAAGAGGGTGGCTACCCTCCAAGAGGCACTGATGGAGGCGGACGCCTATATACAGGCGACCGAGCTCTGCAACATCAGTAAGTAGTTGGACTCAAAGAGGTCCGACAAAAAAGAGAGTCGGCCATCAAGGCCGGCTAAGAAAGAAGAAAAGAAAAGAAAGCAAGTCTTGGTGGCTGAATCCTCTGAACAGCCGTCCCAGAAGAAAAAGAGAGTAGCGAAGACTTACTCCCCAAAGTACGAATTTAATAAAGACTTTTACTCCATTCCCATGGAGATTAAGGACTGCGTCTCTATTGACAAGCCGGCTCCTATGAAGGGTTCCGCCAAGAATCGGAACAAAAACAAATACTACCACTACCATGAGGATATTGGCCACGACACCAACGAATGCTATAGCCTCAAGTGGCTGTTGGACCGTCTGGCTGATAAAGGAGTCCTCAAGTCTTACATCTTGAGGTCTAAGGTTACCTTGCAAACTAACCCTGGATAGTCGTCCAAGAAGAAGCCCCACTCTGCTAATAGCTCGGATATGGATGAAACTCCGATCTATACAATAGCAGGCAGCTTCGCTGGAGGCGGCCCTACCATCCGGGGCAATAAAGACTATGTCAAGCGCCTCAATATTAACTCAGTCGACGAGGGACAAGCGTCCAAGGACTACTTCCCCTAAGTCGTTATTACTTAGGAGGACAAGGGCAAGATCAATAGGCCGCATGATGATCCTATTGTCATCGAATGCAAAGTGGCCAACCAAAGAGTTGGCTGGATCCTCATTGACACTGGGAGTTCGTATGATCTCATCAGTCACAAGTGCTTGGCCAAGCTCAGGTAAAGCCCGAAAGTATGCACCAGGTCTCTCATCCCTTAGTAGGATTTGGGGGTGGTGTGCTACATCCGGTAGGTCGAATAAACCTACTCATTCGTCTGGGCGAGAAGGGGGAGGGACGCCACATGGTGGTCCGGTTCCTAGTTGTTGAAGAACTGACGACCTACAACATGATTTTAGGGCGCCCTACCTGACTGAATCCAAAGCTTTTATCATCCCTTCTCTTATGCTTCTCAAGTTTGAGAAGGATGATGGAACAATCGGCTCCCTACGGGGAGACCAGAAGATGGCCAGGGAGTGCTATCTCTCTGATGTCAAGCCCACTATGGTCGCAACCGGCCTTAGTGGAGAAACCACTGACCTTGACAAAGTCAGGGAAGACGCGCCTGCTGCAACGAAAGCCGACAAGAAGAGAAAGGCCAACCAAATGATGGCCGAGAAAAAAGACAGGCAATAGCAATCACTGACCGGTCAAAGGCCGGATGAACTCCTTCCCTAGCCGGCTGGTGAACACATAAACATCGTCCTTATGAATCTCGTCCCGACCGGACTATTAAAGTTGGGACGACTGATTTTGTTGAACTTGGAGCAGACTTGCACCACTTGCTAAAACAATTCAAAGACATCTTTACCTTTGAAGTGGACAAGATGCCAGGCATCAGCCTGGATCTAGCCATCCAAAAACTTGTTGTGGATCCTAAAAAGAAGCCAGTAAGGAAAAATAAGAGGAGCCATGGTGAAAAAAGAAGCCAGGCGACAGCCGCCGAAGTGAAAAAATTGCTAAATGCTGGTTTTATTCGGCAATGTTACTTCCCTGATTGGGTTGCCAACGTTGTGCTTGTAAAAAAGCCAAATGGAACCTGACGCATGTGTGTAGTGAAAGGAATGGTGTCCTTCCAACGAGTGTATTATTCCGATAGAGGGTTCAGAATTATTACAGAGTTAATTCTTCAGTAAGGTCAAGTGATCGGAATGCCTAGGTGGAGGCCGCTTTCGATCAGTAATATCGAGGTACAATTGATATTACAGCTTGATCTTAACTGAACCCTTCGGGTCGAACCCAATCAAATCTCCGATCCGAGACGTTAAATTAATCCGAAAGGATTTAATGAGTCGACAAATTTTTACGAATACAGACGTCGGAAATCGAGCCTAGGGCGTCGAGATCGAGCGTCGCAAAATCATAAGCAACAAGTATGAGCATAGTCGTAGCTAGGCTAGGCTAGCTCATCGCAAGCCTAGGTGCACCATGTGTAAGCTAGGCTCACCATGGTGTGCTAGGCACCGTCGCAGCCTAGGCGCGCCCTAGCAGCCCATCGCAAGCTAGCATGGGTGCCTGGGTGCGCAGGGCAGCTATCGCAAGCCACACAAGCACCAGGCAGCCCATCGCAGCTAGCAGCGTGCTAGCAAGGGTGCTTGGGTGCTCATGGGTGCTGTCGCTAGCCTATCGCACCATGCACAACCATCGCAGTGCTAGGCACTGGCGCATGGGCTTGTGCATGCATGCCTCGCACCATCGCAACCCTATCACACTAAGCACAACACACTCGTGTGCGTGTGTGTGCATAGGCGCTCTTGCAACTCCTTAGCATCACGCACAACACCATCGCAGTGCTAGGCACATGCGTGTGTGTGTGTGCGTGTGCACCATCGCCCAGCAACCTCGCAATGAGGCACTTAGCTGTGTGCTTGCGTGCGTGGTTTCGCATGGCAGCACCAAGCACAACATGCTTGCAAGGAGCACCAAGCCCAGCATGCGTGGCTCGCTAGCAGCACGCATGCTAGGCCTTGCGTGCGTAGTGCGCTTGCTGGATGTGCGCATGCTGGCCTAGCTGGCTGGCAGTGCGAGAGGCCCTGTGCGAGGGGCCATGTGCGAGAGTGTGTGCGAGGGAGTGCTAGGCAGCAGCACTAGGCTAGCAGCACCAGCGCCCAGCAGCTCGCAGCGTGCTAGGGATGATGCGTGCTAGGCGCCAACTGTCCATAGGGTGACAGTTTTGGTGAGGGGTGGGGACCAAGCTTGGGCAAGGCCTTGAGGAACAAGGCAATGGTCCTCCCACCCATTTATGGTCCTCACCTAACCTTCTCTCTCTATTTGACACTTGTTGAATTGTGATTAGTTTTGCTTAATAATTTATTTTAGAAATAAATTAATTAGCAAAAATATATTCTCCCACATTGGTGGAGGATGAAAAAATCAAGGGATCATTTCCCTATAAATACCAAGCTTGGTATTGGGAATTGATACAACCTTGAGTGGAATTAAAAAGGCAACTCGAAGAAAAGAGTAAACCTTTGATTCGTAAAACTCACAGTTATTTTGTCCGGGTCTTGACTAACCTTCAAGACTTAGGACGCTCGGGTCGGGTCGAGGGTACAATCCGTCGGAGATCTCGTCTTTTCGGGATTTTGAAGTAAGAGCTCTTTAGGAGCAAAGCACGCGTCAAAGGTATAATTCTTGTCCTTAATCTTGTTTGATTAAGTTTATCATGCTTGTTTAATTGCTTTAATTAAGGGGCGGGTCTTGGTGGGTTTCCTTCCGCGTAGTGTCGGGTCACTACGAAACCCTACAGCGGTATCGGAGCCACGCTCCTTTTAATTTTTGCAATTATTGTTTAATTAAGGTGTTTTAAAGAATTTTTTTTTCTGGTTCATGTTCATCTAATTAGATTAGATGCTCGTTTTAATTAATTTTTTAAAACTCGATTTTATTATCGATTTGGCTGTCGAACCCAGATTTTGGCTCAAAAATAGTGATTTTTGGGTGGAATCGACATTCTGGAACTGTTTCAACCCTTTTTTCTGGGGATGTCCAGAAGCCAAATTCGAACCAGAAACCCAATTTTTCTGGGGTTTTTCGTTTTTCAACGAAAGTTTTAATTCTTTTTAAGCCTTGATTAATACAAGCATTACAAGGTTAGATTAAATGCACATTTGCATCACTAATCTACTGGTTTTAAAATATCCTTGAGCATAATAATGGAGTGTTTATTAGTGCTTAAGTTGATATACCAATTTATCACATAAACTTGTTGTTCACAATTTTGCAAATAAATTGCAATAAGGTGTGAAAACTTGTTTTGATCTTGTATCTTAAGTTCCCAAGTATTGTTAAAGTTCTAATCTTTAAGTGTTTAATTGATTGGAACCCTAACCCTAAATTCCATGTTGAACAAAGTTTGGATTTTTTCATGTTTTGATTGATTAAAATCCATTAAGTTCATTTACTTGTGAGTAAAATTTGATTAATCTTCATATTAGAAGATGTAATCTTGGTATTTTACACAAGTATGCAAGTTGGAAAATTTTTATCATTGGATGGTTAATTTATTTTTCCAACTGCCCTTTGTCAAATCCATTATTAATTTGCATATTGGCATGATTAATTTTGGACATAGCTCATTTTATTCTAAGCATAATGTTTGACCTAATTTTGTTCAAAATTGAAATTTTGGATAAATTTAGGCTTGTGCACCAATTAATATAAAATTTGTTTAAGTTAGACTTAATGGTTGTTTTATTTTATTTTCCTTAAAATTAATTCTAAAATACAATTTGGAATTAATTCATGTCACACGTAAATCGGGATTAAAATCCCGAGTCATAGCACGCAAATCAAGGCAACACACCCAAGTGCCATGAAGGCTAGCCGGGCTGCCTAGCAGCCCACATGTGGCTTCCTGTGGTGCACACAATGGCGAGCCTTGAATGCTGCTATGCAGTATGTGTGTGTGGCTGGGATGCATGGCTGGGGTGCGTGGGGTGGCTGGGCTGGCTTGCGAAGCATGCTGCTGGGCAGCAGGGCAACAAGCATCAGCCAGCGCACCACGAGCATCATGATTCGCCTGCCCAGCAGGCCAGATGCTCGCAGGCACCAGCATGCTAGCAAGCATGTGAAGCATGTTAGCAGGCAGCTAGGCTTGAGGCGCTGCTTGCTAGGCACAGCAGGCCTCAACCACGCACCATGGCGCCATGCCATGGGCTGCCTAGCAGCCATGGTGCGCACCCACCAAGGGATTTGTTGGGTGATTTCTGCTTAACGTTGAGCTATGATTTTGCGTTTTTTCCCGAATTAATAATTTTAATTAATTATTTTAATGAGGCTAAAAACCTCGATTTTCGATTTTGCAAATTTTTGACAAATTACGGGTTATGCCGACTTAATTAATCGGATTAATTAAGTACAGATGCGGAATTTAGTGGGAGCTTATTTGAATGCGTTAGCATTTTGCGTTTAGAAATAATGGATTAAACCACTTTGACTGTTTTTAATTAGGCGCGTTAATTGGATTAACGACCTAAGTTAGTTACTAGTTTTGCGTGTTTAATTATGTATTTCGTAAAATTGCATGGGCCGTTCACAAATAGTGAACGGGTGAATGAAAGATTGCTTTCAAAACAGGTTCTTTGAAAATGGCAACTAGTAGGGCCCGACTAGGATAGAAAATACGGACTGCGTTCTGTTATGTATTTTTGTAAATCTAAATACGACATGCGAACCGTTAAGTATGTTTGTACTATTTAGATTAATCTTAGTCGTTCTAGCTAGCTTCTTTTATTTCATTTTGGCCAAGAAGTCTCAAGACGACGTTTCGAGGAAGACGAGCCAAGATGAAGACCCATGGAAATTGAAGATTTCAAGGGGTCATGCCAGTTGCCAAATGCATCTATTTTTATGCCTTATATATTGTTATATATATATGTTTTCTAGATGCATGTCTAGGATTTCTATGATGTTGCGATGATTAGTTAAGTTCACTTAAATCAACCAACATAGAAACCCTAGGTCCCTTAATAATATTGAGCTAAAATTTGCCATTCCAAGAACAACACTTACCGAACTAATGCGCGTACGTGATGGATTACGCCAAAGCGAGGCATCACTACTTCCCTAGGAACGTAAGGTATACTAGGTATACAAGTTGTCTTGGTTAAGCTCAACGATATCAGTAAGGAGTCCTTAGATGTCGTGGCAAAAGAGATAAAATGTCAAGTATGCATTAGATGCGACATTTTATCAAACCGAGAGTAGCTTGGAGCTATTAGCAATTGGATTGCTTACCTTAAGATATTTAATGGTTAAGACAAGCCAAAGCATGCTTGACCATTTCTTGATCTTTGGGATCTCAGAATCATTTTATTCTCGCCCATAAGGGACATTCTTAAAATGCGTGGATAAAATGTTCAATAAGTGTGAATAAGTGCATGAACGCTTTAAATTTCAACTTATTGATGTATGAATGGTTTTTCACTTCAAATTCTTTCAATTGTAGAAATCATGTCTGCAAATAACAAAAACAACAACCAATTCTCTTTGCGCTCAATTCTCGACAAGGAGAAGTTGAGCGGGCCAAAATTTCTTGATTGGCAAAGAAATCTCTGCATTGTACTAATGCAGGAGCAAAAGGAATACGTCCTTGATGAGGAAATGCCCGACGCTCCCAATGAGGAGGTCACTCAGGCTGCCCTTAACCGATGGCATAGTGCCAATCGGGATGTCAAATGCATCATGTTGGCCACAATGTCTCCGGACCTTCAACATACTTTCTTTGAAAAGGAGACAGCTTTTGAGATCATTTCTGAGCTTCAGAATATGTTTCAAGAGCAGGCTCGAACTGAAAGGTTCGAAACCCACAGGCAGATCCTTGAGAGCAAGCTCAAGAAAGGAGAGCCAGTCAGCCCGCATGTTCTCAAAATGATTGGATTATTTGAAAACATGGAAAGGCTCGATGTTGGGTATTCAACTGAAATGGCAATTGACATTATTCTCCATTCCCTTCATAAAGGCTATGATCAGTTCAAGATGAACTATAACATGCATAGTATGGAGAAAACCCTCACCGAGCTTCATGGTATGTTGAAGCAAGCCGATCAAACCCTCAGGGATGAGGGCAAGCATGACATGCTCATGGTGAGGAAGGGCAATCCGTTCAAACGTGCGGGCAAAAAGAAGAACTTTAAAGGGAAAAAGAAGAAATTCCCGCCTAAGTCAAAGTTTTCCAAGGGCAATAAGGACAAGAAGGCAGCTTCTTCTAAGTCAAATTCCGAATGTTTCTACTGCAAGAAGAAGGGACATTGGAAAAAGGACTGCCTCAAATTCAAGGAAGATAAGAAGAACAGCAACGTTGCTTCTTCATCAGGTATTTTTGTTATAGACTTAAACTTCGCTAGCAAAACATCATAGGTATTAGATGCCGGATGTGGCTCACACCTTTGTTCCAATGCTCAGGGACTAAGGATAAGTAGGAGGCTAGAGAAGGGAGAGGTGGAGCTTCGGGTCGACAAAGGAGCAAGGATGTCTGCCGTCTCCATTAGAACTCTCAGATTGTCTTTGCCCACTGGGCTTGTTCTAGAACTTGAAAATTGTTATCATGTTCCTAGAGTGACCAAAAACATTATTTCAATATCGGCGTTGGACGCCAAAGGATCCGAATTTCGAATCAAAAACAATAGTTGTTTTATAGATTTTGATAATGTTTTATATGGAAAGGCACATTCAAAAAATGGTCTTTATGTGCTGTCACCAGACAAACAGGTCTATAACATTGAGAATACTGCCAAAAGGGCTAAGACCATCGAGTCGAATCAAACCTACTTGTGGCATTGTCGTCTTGGCCACATTAACATCAAACGCATCAAGAAACTTCTTCAAGAAGGTATTCTTGACTCATTCGACTTAGAATCGTTTGAAAATTGCGAAGGATGCTTATTAGGAAAGATGATCAAACAGCCATTCTCCAAGTTGGGAGAAAGGGCAAGTGACTTATTAGGTGTAATACACACGGATGTATGTGGACCTATGAGCACACCCGCAAGGCAAGGTTACCGATATTTCATCACCTTCACCGACGATTATAGTAGATATGGCTATATCTACTTAATGTCGAATAAATCTGAATCCTTTGAAAAGTTCAAAGAATTTCAGAAAAGAGGTTGAAAATCAACTTGGCAAGAAAATTAAAGCACTTCGATCGGATCGAGGTGGCGAATATTTGAGCCATGAATTCGACGATCACTTGAAAGAATGTGGCATTCTTTCAGAGTTGACACCTCCTGGAACTCCTCAATGGAACGGAGTGTCCGAACGGAGGAATCGGACCTTGTTAGACATGGTTCGATCAATGATGGGTCTTAGTGAACTCCCTATCTCGTTATGGGGACATGCGCTACAAACAGCAGCACTAACACTGAATAGAGCTCCGTCAAAAGCTGTTGAAAAGACTCCATATATATTATGGACTAAGAAACCTCCCAGGTTGTCTTTTCTCAAGATTTGGGGATGCGAAGCATATGTCAAGCGATTAATTTCGGACAAACTTCACCCTAAATCGGATAAGTGTTTCTTTGTGGGATATCCAAAAGAAACCAAAGGGTATTACTTCTACAATAAATCTGAGAACAAAGTGTTTGTTGCTCGTGATGGTGTCCTTTTGGAGAAGGATCACCTTTCCAAAATGACAAGTGGGAGGAAAATCGAACTCGACGTAGTTCGAGAGGACGAGCAACAATGTCAACCTGACAAAACTGACAATGTAGATACTTTGGAAGCATCTAAGAAGATTGGTCAGAGTCAAACAGACAATGTAAATGCTCAACTGATTACCCTACGTAGGTCGCAACGGCAAAGATCTCAACCAGACACATACCTCGGTATCGTCTTAAATGATGATCAGGACATCCTAGTTATAAATGGTGATGATCCGGCGACATACAAGCAAGCTATGACGAGCCCCGACTCTGCAAAATGGCAAGAGGCCATGAAATCCGAGATGGACTCCATGTCTGAAAATCAGGGACTTGGTGAATTTGCCCGAGGGTTATACACCCATTGGTTGCAAATGGATCTTCAAAGTGAAGATAGACAAAGATGGAAATGTATCGATATACAAAGCTAGACTAGTGGAAAAAGGTTATAGATAAGTCCACGGGATTGACTATGACGAAACTTTTTCACCGGTTGCAATGCTAAAATCCGTCTGGATCATCTTAGTTATTGCAGCATATTACGATTACGAAATATGGCAAATGGATGTCAAAACCGCCTTCCTTAATGGGATTTTGGAAGAAACTGTGTATATGACACAGCCAGAGGGTTTTTTCGATCCAGGCAACGCTGGAAAGGTTTGCAAGCTGAAGAAGTCCATGTATGGACTAAAGCAAGCCAGCAGAAGTTGGAATCTGCGATTTGATGAAGCCATCAGCAAGTTTGTTTTTATCAAGAATCCAGATGAGTCTTGTGTATACAAGAAGGTCAGTGGGAGTGATATTGCATTCCTAGTCCTGTATGTCGATGACATACTACTCATTGAAAACAGCACAAAATTGTTGGAGTCCGTAAAGGGCTGGTTGGGAAAGTGCTTTTCAATGAAGGACTTAGGAGAGGCACAGTACATATTGGGCATCAAGATCCACAGGGATAGATCTAAGAGGATGATTGGATTAAGCCAGAGTACTTACATTGATAAGGTACTGGCTCGATTCAACATGGAAAATGCCAAAAGAGGGCATTTACCCATGTCCCATGGCATAACTCTCAGCAAGAAACAGTGTCCACAGACACTTGTTGAGCGAGAAAGAATGAATCAGATCCCATATGCTTCGCTAATCGGATCGATCATGTATGCCATGATATGTACAAGGCCGGATGTATCGTATGCCCTGAGTGCAACGAGTCGATACCAATCGAATCCAGGAGAGGCGCATTGGTCTGCGGCCAAAAACATCCTTAAGTACCTGAAAAGGAACAAGGATAAGTTCCTGGTGTATGGAGGCCACAAAGAACTGGTTGTTGAAGGTTACACCGACGCTAGCTTCCAGACAGACAGAGACGACTTCAAGTCACAGTCGGGGTATATATTCTATTTGAATGGAGGAGCGTTCAGCTGGAAGAGTGCTAAGCAGAGCACCACTGCAGACTCTACAACTGAAGCCGAGTACTTGGCCGCTTCGGAAGCTGCCAAGGAAGCTGTTTGGATTCGCAAGTTCGTTAGTGAACTTGGTGTTGTACCCTCAATCAAGGGGCCGATAGATCTCTATTGTGATAATAATGGAGCTATCGCTCAGACCAGGGAGCCAAGAGAACACCAGAAGGTCAAACATGTGCAACGGCGATTTCACATGATAAGGGAATGGAAATCCGAAGGTGAAATCAGAATTTGTAAGATCGGCACAGATGATAATGTAGCCGATCCTTTGACTAAACCTTTGCCTCAAGTGAAACACAACAAACACGTTGAGGCAATGGGAATCAAGCACATAGGAGATTGGCTTTGAAATTCCTTGTACATGTGTTTTAATTAAACAGGGTTAATTTAATGTAAAACACTGTACTAAGACCATTCATTAATGGAGTAATTAATTTTTGTGCAAAATTATCATTCACTCCATTACTATTTAATTTTGGTTTAGAATTAAATAATGAGTCCATTCGATTTATGGAAATATTCAAAACAGGGTATCAAGACCATGTCTTGGATAAAGAAACACCTGTTAAGTGAACATTGAATATTAAATCGAGAAGTATCCCTAATCGAGGTCATCTAACAGATGGACGATTGATGACCGCCATAGATTAGTGTATAGTATGATTTACAACACCGTTTCTTGTGCTGCGAGGATGTGACAGTCATAAATCATTTGCACAGGTACAGTTTCGAACTGTACTGGATAAGACCTATGAGAGTACTTTAAGAAAATTTAAATTTTGTCATAAGTACATTTCTCATTATGGCTATCGAAACTTGTTTCCTCAGACCATGAGTACTGTGAAGTTTTCTTGTTTGAGTACTAGGCTCTTTGATGTTTCCAAACGTTTGCCGTAACTGGGGATCATGACAGGAACACTCGGGAGTCTATGTCCTCTTAGTAAGAAGAACTTACAATACAAGACTGGGATTGTCCCCCTACTAACAATAGGGAAAATGTTTTGTTGTTTAAAAGGCCGCTCGAAGAGTGAGACTGTAAAATGCATTGCCATGCTTAGATGGATTTTAGAAATCATCTGTTTATTGACAGTCGAACTCGGAGATCGAGAAACACTTCTGAACGTAATAAGGATGACAAAGAATCTTACCTTATAGTTCACGAAGAAACATTAAGTGACAAAGGAAATGAGCTATACACAATATGCACACTTGTCCTTCCAAAAAGTGTATTATTCCGATAGAGGGTTCAAAATTATTACAAAGTTAATTCTTCAGTAAGGTCAAGTGATCGGAATGCCTAGGTGGAGGCCGCTTTCGATCAGTAATATCGAGGTACAATTGATATTACAGCTTGATCTTAACTGAACCCTTCGGGTCGAACCCAATCGAATCTCCGATCTGAGACGTCGAATTAATCCGAAAGGATTTATTGAGTCGATAGAGTTTTACGAATACAGACGTTGGAAATTGAGCCAAGGGCGTCGAGATCGAGCGTCGTAAAATCACAAGCAACAAGTATGAGCGTAGCCGTAGCTAGGCTAGGCTAGCTCATTGCAAGCCTAGGTGCACCATGTGTGTGCTAGGCGCACCATGGTGTGCTAGGCACCGTCGCAACCTAGGCGCGCCCTAGCAGCCCATCGCAAGCTAGCATGGGTGCCTGGGTGCGCAGGGCAGCTATCGCAAGCCACACAAGCACCAGGCAGCCTATCGCAGCTAGCAGCGTGCTAGCGAGGGTGCTTGGGTGCTCATGGGTGTTGTCGCTAGCCCATCGCACCATGCACAACCATCGCAGTGCTAGGCACTGGCGCATGGGCTTGTGCATGCATGCCTCGCACCATCGCAGCCCTATCACACCAAGCACAACACACTCGTGTGCGTGTGTGTGCATCAGCGCTCTCGCAACTCCCTAGCATCACGCACAGCACCATCGCAGTGCTAGGAACATGCGTGTGTGCGTGTGCGTGTGCACCATCGCCCAGCAGCCTCACGATGAGGCACCTAGCTTTGTGCTTGTGTGCGTGCTTTCTCATGACAGCACCAAGCACAACATGCTAGCAAGGAGCACCAAGCCCAGCATGCGTGTCTCGCTAGCAGCACGCATGCTAGGCCTTGCATGCGTAGGGTGCTGGCTGGATGTGCGCATGTTGGCCTAGCTGGCTGGCAGTGCGAGAGGCCCTGTGCGAGGGGCCATGTGCGAGAGTGTGTGCGAGGGAGTTCTAGGCAGCAGCACTAGGCTAGCAGCACCAGCGCCCAGCAGCTCGAAGCGTGCTAGGGCTGATGCGTGCTAGGCCAGTGCGCGCCAGCACTGCTTGCTAGCACAACAAGCTGGCTGGCTGCCCAGTCTTGGTGCTAGGCGCCAGCTGGCAGCCTTGGCAGCCAAGGCAGGCTGCCAGCCCAGCTGTCCATAGGGTGACGGTTTTGGTGAGGGGTGGGGACCAAGCTTGGGCAAGGCCTTGAGGAACAAGGCAATGGTCCCCCCACCCATTTATGGTCCTCACCTAACCTTCTCTCTCTATTTGACACTTGTTGCATTGTGATAGAAATAAATTAATTAGCAAAAATATATTCTCCCACATTGGTGGAGGATGACATAATCAAGGGATCATTTCCCTATAAAGACCAAGCTTGGTATTGGGAATTGATACAACCTTGAGTGGAATTAAAAAGGCAACTCTAAGAAAAGAGTAAACCTTTGATTCCTAAAACTCACAGTTATTTTGTCCGGGTCTTGACTAACCTTCAAGACTTAGGACGCTCGGGTCGGGTCGAGGGTACGATCCGTCGGAGATCTCGTCTTTTCGGGATTTTGAAGTAAGAGCTCTTTAGGAGCGAAGCACGCGTCAAAGGTATAATTCTTGTCCTTAATCTTGTTTGATTAAGTTTATTATGCTTGTTTAATTGCTTTAATTAAGGGGCGGGTCTTAGTGGGTTTCCTTCCGCGTAGTGTCGGGTCACTACGAAACCCTACATGTAGACTACACAGACTTGAACAAGGCATGTCCGAAGGATAGTTATTCTCTCCGGAAGATTGATAGTCTTGTCGACTCTACAGCCAACCATGCCTTGATGAGCTTCATGGGCGCCTATTCAGGCTTTCCCCAGATACCCCTATGGAAGAAAGATCAAGAAAAGACGACATTCTCACTAATCAAGGGTTATTATGCTATAATGTGATGCCGTTTTGTTTGAAGAATGCGCCTGCTACCTTCCAAAGAATGATTAATACGGTCTTCATTAATCAAATAGGAAGGAAAGTGGAGGCATATATTAATGATATGATTGTTAAATCCAAACTCTAGACAGACCATCTTACAGATCTCCGAGAAACATTCGCCACACTTAGGCGGCACCAAGTCATGCTAAATCTCAAGAAATGTGTTTTTGGTGTTGAGTCTGGGAAGTTCCTCGGATTTCTGATTGATCAAAGGGGGATAGAGGCCAATCTAGAGAAAATTTAGGCGGTCATAGACATGTAGTCGCCCCGTACTGTAAAGGAAGTTAAAAAACTATCAGGTTGTCTGGCGGCATTGGGGTGATTCCTCAGTCGATCAGGCGACAAGTGCCTCTATTTCTTCCAAGCAATCAAGAAGAAGACAATGTTTGAATGGGGGACATATGCAGAGGTGGCCTTCCAAAAGTTGAAGGAACACTTACACTCTTTACCAAGGCTCGCCAGTCCTCTGTCAAAGGAAGTGTTATACATGTATTTGGCCGTCTCTAATCATGCTCTCAGTGGCGTTCTCTTTGCTGAAAGAGACGGCTGCTAGCTCCCTGCCTATTTCATCAGCCATGTCCTGAAGAATGCTGAGTTACGGTACCCCATGGTTGAAAAATTTGGCTTGGCCCTCTTCATGGCAGTCAAGAAGTTGAAACCTTACTTCTTGGCACATCCGGTCGTGGTCTACACTGACCAGCCGATCAAGCGGCCACTAACAACCATGGAATCATCCGGCTGAATGATTTAGTGGGCAATTGAAATGCAAAGCCTAGATTTTACTTTTGAGCCAAGGAAAGCAATGAAGGGGCAGGCACTTGTCGACTTCATTGTTGAAATGACTAGGCCGATTGATCCAGAAAATCCAAACCAAGTCTGAAAGGTATATGTGGACGGGAGCTCCACAATGAATGGCTGTGGTGCAGGCGTCATATGTCAGTCTCCTGAGGGAGACAAGTATGAGTATGCACTACGTTTCATGTTCCATGCCTCAAACAATGAGGCAGAATATGAAGCCCTACTAGCCGGCATCCGTATGTGCAAGGCGGCCGGGGCAAAGAAAGTGGACGCCTGTTCTGAGTCACAACTGATTGTTAGCCAATATCATGGTGACTATGAAGCCACACATCCGGATATGATCAAGTATCTACAGGCGGTTAAAGAAGAGGCCGGGACACTTGAAGAATTTCACCTAAGTCAAGTGCCCAGGTCCGAGAATAACCAGGCGGATGCCCTCTTCAAATTGGCATCATGCGCCTCCTGTGACACACCAAGATCTATTTTCTGGGAAGTGATGGAAAAAAGGAGCATTAAGGAGGAACCTATTGGAGTCCTTGATCGAAGCTGAACTTGGATAAATGGCATCCGGGCATACTTAACAGACGGCACCTTGCCGGATACTTACCCAGAGATGATTGTTATGAAAAAGAGTACGTCTAACTTTGAGATTCACATAGGGGACCTTTTCAGGAAGGGATATCTACAATCTCTTTTGAAGTGTGTAACCCCAGAGAAGGGCCGAGAGGTCCTTGAAGATTTGCATTCAGGGTTCTGTGCCTCCCATATAGGCGGCAGGACACTGGCAAAGAGAGCCAAGCAGCAAGGCTACTTCTGGCCTACCCTTGAAGCAGATGCCATGGAGATGGTTAAAAAATGTGACAATTGTCAAAGGTTTGGCAAGCTCATCCATCATCCGTCCACTAACCTGACGGCTATCAATAGCTCAGTACCATTCGCCAAATGGGGCACGGACATTCTGGGTCCCTATACGCCTGTTACAGGCGGACGAAGATATATTTTGGTAGCAGTCAACTACTTCACCAAGTGGGTAGAAATAGAGGCAGTCAAAGGCATCAAAACCAAAGATGTCATTTCCTTCATTTGGAGAAATGTCATCACTCAGTATGAGGTACCCATGTCTATGGTTTTTGACAATGGACCTCTGTTCGAGATGCCTGCTCTCAAGAACTGGTTGGGAGACCAAGGGATCCCTCATTGTTTTGCATCAGTCGGCTGCCCCCAAGCAAATGGCCACGTTGAAGCGTTCAACAAGGGTTAATCTCTAATGGCGTCAAAAAGAAAATTGAAAGAGCCAACGACCTATGGGCTGACGAGCTACCGCATGTTTTGTGGGCCATCTGGACGACTGAAAAAGGGGCGACTGGTAAAATGCCATTTCTCATGGCTTATGGAGTAGAGGTTGTTCTGCCTATTGAGCATTATGAGCCAACTGTTCGAGTCATGCTTTATGACGAAGAGGCCAACTAGGAAGCCATGCGGCTAGTACTAGATTCACTTCCAGAAAGCAGGGGCAATGTAGCCTTGTGCCATGAGATCTATCGTTTGAGAATGACGAGCGCTTACAACAAAAGAATGCACAAGTGGCCCCTAAAAGTACGGGACTTTGTGTTATGAAAAATGGAAGAAGTCGGTAGGGCCAACGAGTAGGGAAAGCTGACTCCTAACTAGGACGGCCCCTACCGAATTTATGAAGAAGTTAGAGGCGGCACGTACCGCCTAGAAACACCAGACGGCAGGCAGCTAGCCAGAACTTGGAATGTAGACAACTTAAAAAAGTACTACTTCTAAGATTTGTAAATTATTTGTAAACATATCAATAAAGTTTGCAATTTATTTCAATTATTGTGCAAGTCTCCTCAGTGGGGCAAGACCGCCTGTGCAGAACACAGTTGGCCATATTTCCTTACTTGGCAATCTATTTTTTTCTGAACAACCTAATGAGGCCACAGGCCGGATGATCAACCTAAGGCCCATGGCCGAATGATCTTTTTAAAATTAAACTAATACGTCTGTCCCAAAACTTGAGCAGGCGTCCAACGACATCCATCCGGGTGAATTCGTCGCAGAGAGCATCTTCCATTTGGGTGGCACATTGCTCTATAAACCTAAAACAAACGGCCCTACCAAGTGTCCCCTAGGACAACCTCGCAGTCGTTTGACATGAGATGAAGATAAACGTACCGCTCCCCGAACAAGCGTAAGACAGTTAAAATTCGAGTCAGGAACCGCCTGTCATTACTTGGGATAAATGCAGACGGTGCAATTTTAGTAAATAGCTAAGCAAAACTTGGCGAATAAAGGAGCTCATGTGGCCTAAGCTGCCTGATTCTTCTACTACTCAAACAAAAGTGACGGAGACTGATTAACCCCAAGGTTAACCCATAGTCACTCAGCAAACCTAGTACGAAACCTAAAAGGTATGAGAAAACCACCGTTTTTTGGCAAACAGAGGTACTCAACCACTATTCTTACTAGATTGACTATACTAAAATTACAGCCTGTACCCCAACACGCGTAGCTACTTCGGTTGGACATCCCGTTTGACGCCTGCTTCTATGCAGCCACCATAGAAGACGACCAACTAATATCTAACAAAATAAACTAAGTACCAAACTTAGTACATTGCAGTTCATATGAGGAACCATGCGGCCAAAGTCACCTGTTTCTTATACTCACTCAAATCAAAGTGGCAGATTGATTAACCTCAAGGGTCAACTCATGGCCACTCTGGCAAACTTAAGATGGAACCTAAATGGTGCGAACCAAGCCGCCTGTTTTTTGGCAAACAAACGGTATTCGGCCATAATTCCTCTAAGCTGCAAACATAACAGACGGTCATAGCCGACTATTTCTTTTGATTACTAAAGTACATGTGATAAAAGATTGATCAACCTAAAAAGTTCATGGTCACTAAAAAATCTACATTTGGAATCTAAAAGGTACGAACGAAACTGCCTATTTTTTGGCAAATAGACGACCTTCGGCCATTGTTCCTATTTTTGCTAACACCATGAAGCTACCTTGATTAAAAACGTCCAGATTGGCCAATAAAATAAAATAAATTAAGTAAAAAGCACCAAACAGACGGACTATTTGTAATCAATAAAATAAATTAAGTACAAAGCCAAGGTTCGTCAAGAACTTTATTGAGGCCGAGAGCCGAGGTACGCTAGGTGTTTGCCTGGGCAATGGCCGACTGCCGCCTGGTTGGGGGCAATCACCTTAGTGATTGATTGACCTAGAATTAGTAATACTGAAAAAGTATCAAAAATTCTAAGTCAATCAACTCACCTTTGAAAATCAGGCACAAGTCGCCCAGGGGAAAGAACAATTGGTATATAATGCATTCATGAAAGCAAGAAACAAGCTACATACACTAAGCAAAATTCATGGAAAGCAAAAAATTCAAAAACTTCAAAATTTGAAGAAAAACGACAAAAATAGCCGAATGATTAATATAAATAGTCAGACAGATGAACGAATGGAAATTTTGAAATTAAAAATTGTATATAAACCCCAACCCCTTGGTCGGGTAAAGATACAGAATGATTAATATCATCAACCGGCGCCTGTTCTTTATCGGCATCCGCCTCCTCCTGCGGCGGCTCCTCATCACCGTCCGCCTCCTGCTTCTCCTCCTCTTCATGGTCCGACTCCCAGGAAGTGGAGTCGGACGCCTCCTCATCCGCCGTCTGTCTGCCCCATGATGTTCTTGTTGAATTGATTAGTACAGACGGCGAATTGGCTCCCCCATTTTTCATAGCTGATATTAGGGAAGAGGGTCGCCCAAGTCATCTTCATGATGGCGTTTGTGCCCTCCATCATTGACTTAACTATGGCCATCTTCTCTTCATCAGCTTTTTCGTTAAGTTTCTGGGTAAGGTCAGCCTCTTGATTCTGCAGGCGGCCCTTGAGCTTGTTCACCCGTGCGCCGAGTCCCTCGACCTCCTTGTCCGCCTCCTCTAGAGGCCCGAGCTCAGTCTTGAGGTCCTTTACGGACTTCTCCAGCTCAAAGATCTTTTTCCTGGTCGCCTCTAAGTCATGCGTCACCTGCAAAGTGGTGTTTGCCTGGTAATACAGTATGTTAGTGGTCAGAATCTTTTTTTGAGCTATCTGGAACATAGCTTTTACCTCTTTGTTCTTCTCGGTGATGGGCTTTTTGAGACCATACATTCGCAGCATAGATTGTAGCCGGCCAAAAACAGTCGTCAGTTACAGGCGACCAGGAAAACGTTTAAATTAAAAGAGTGAACTTTTTATCAAGTTTACCTCGGCAAGGAGAGCTAGGATGGATTCAAGGTAAAGGGTGCCGACTCCCTTAACAGAGTCCCTGTCTTCAGCAGGGATGGCTTTCTGCATGGCCTTGGCCTTCTAGACCTGGTCCGACTCTTGGGGGGCATCTGCTAAAAAACTAATTAGTGCGTGGCATAAAAACAGAAAGCCAGCCGCCTAAAATCAGAGGAGTCTGTAGTTGGATCAAACTTCAAAGATTTGAGCAAGTTATACCTGTGGCAGCCTCCTTGGGGGCCAGCTGCTCCCAGGGGTGGTCGGAGTCCTCGCCCCACTTTGGGGAGTCCTTCCTTGCCTCGTGGCCGTCTGTCTCCTGGCATTGCCAGGAGTCGGCACTTCCCCAGTCGTCTGTTTTTTATGTTTGGGGTTTGGCTGAGTTGAGGAGGAGGGTGTGATAGTGTCGCTCTGCAATAAGACAATGAATCAAAAACAGGCGACCAACATATTATAATTAAAAAGAAAGGAAACTGTGCTAAGGTGAAGTAGATCACCCTAGGCGCCTGTTTGGTAGGCGACTCCTCTGTGGCCGCTTGCCAAGAATGGCTGCGTGGAGTTGGGCGGCTACCTTTTTTGGAGGCCGAGATCTTTTCCATAGCTTTATCTGCAAAACATTACCATTGGAGACCTCTTCCTCTTCCGCTTGGAAGACTTCATAAGTTGGGAGTATCTCTTGGTCGTTTGTTGCCTCCACTTTGTCATCAAGCATCTCCTCATATACTTGCATATCCTCCTTTTGATCACCTATCTCATTCTCATTCAACAAAACATTCTTAAGTGGATCGTTAGAGACATGCACATGAGGGTATCTAAATTCATTCATCTAATTTTCAAAGGTATCCACCCTAAGGTATTCATTACTTGCGGAAGGTTGTTTCATGACATTGTTCAAATCAAATTCAATAGAGTCATTAACAACCTTCAAAGTCATTTTACCTTCTTTAACATTAATGATTGCTTTAGAGGTAGCTAGAAATGGTCTACCCAAAATTATAGGAATCCTCTCATCCTCATCCATCTCTAGAACATAAAAGTCCACCGGAAATGTGAACTTACCAACTCTAAGGGGAACGTCCTCAACTTTCCCTATGGGCAATTTAGTGGACCTACCCGCTAGTTGGAGGGTGATGTTGGTAGGTGATAGACTTCCTAAATTGAGCTTTTGGTAGATCGAGAAGGGCATAAAACTTACACTAGCGCCTAGATCGCACAATGCCTTACCTAAGTGAATCTCATTAATGGAACAAGGAATGGAAAAACTACCGGGATCTTGCAATTTTGTTGGAAGCTTGCTAAAGAGAATGGCACTACAATTTGCAGTCAAGTTTACGATTAAAACTTCTCTCTTCCCATTCAATAGGTCTTATAGGAACTTAGAGTAGTGGGGCATCTCCTTCATGGCATCCACAAAAGGTATCAAAACATGCAAACCTTTGACTACTTCTAAGAACTTTCCAAACTGGTCATCAAGCCTAGACCTAGCAAACCTTTGGGGATATGGCAATTTCTCATTCCTAGGTTGTCTATTTAGGGGCAAAAGTGTTTGATCTTTGTCACTCTCTTTTGTTGGCTCCTTCTCGTTTTGCTTCTCACCCCTCTCATTTTCATTTTCTAGGACCTCACTCTCTTTAGGTGGTTCATCCTCATCTTCTAGTTCTATCCTCACATTTGGAACTCTCCTCATCATTTGATTCACTCTCAAGGACTTTCCCGCTCCTAGTAGTGATATCACACATAGGTTAGGGGTTGACACCTTGACTAGGAAAAGAGGAAGAGGAAGAAGGGGAGGATGAAGAACTAGGTTGGGCTATTTGAGAGATTTGGGTCTATAGCATTTTCATATGCGCCTCGATTTGCTTTTTTTCCTCCTCTTTGCTTTTGTTAAAGCTCTCTTGATTCTTGATGAATGCTTGAAGCACGCCCATCATAGAATCCGGAGCGGATTCCATTTGAGGAGGAGGTAAGTTGGAATTTCGGGCTTGCTGTCTCATTTTCTCAAAATCGGGAGGTCTATTTTGAGGCCTTCCATTTCCGGAACCCTGATTGGAATTAAAACGTTGTTGGTTGTTTGAATAGTGTTGTTGGTTTTGATTCCAATTGGGCCTTTGGTTTGAGTAACTTCTTCCATTGTAATTGGAAGAGTTTCCCCTACCTTGGCCTTGGTTTTGATTCCAACCACGGTTTTGGTTTTGATTCCAATTTGGCCGCATTCCAACATTTCCCTCTCGGGGCACAAAATTCATGGCATTAACATCTTCAACATTATCATCATTGTCATGGGGAGGGAGACCTTCACTTATGGACATACATTGTTGAGAATTATGATCATAGTTTCCACATATATCACAAAACACAACCGGGGGGCATAGCATTGTAATGAGAAGGAGAATAAGTAGAGGGGCTCATACCATGGCCTCCCTTGGTAGAAGGGGAGGAACTTTGAGAATTTGTCTTCATAAACTCTTCCATTTGCTTAGCCATTTTGGCCATTTGGTTCGAAAGGTTGGTGATTGCATTTGTTTGCTATATGGATTGCACCGTACCTTTGCTAGAAGTGGCTTCCCTCTCACCTTCGTACCAATCCTCATAATTGCGCACAACATCTTCTATGATACTCTCCACTTCATCTTCCCTTTTGTTCATGATTGGGCCTCCAGCTCCGGCATCAAGGCTAGTATTGCTTTGAGGGGAGAGTCCTCCATAGAATGTTTGGAGAACTTGCCAATTAGGAATCCCATGGTGTGGGCATTTCCTTTGTAACTCTTTGAATATCTCCCATGCCTCACAAAGAGACTCTCCACCTCTTTGGCGGAAACTTTGAACCTTTGAGCGAGCCTCAGCGGTTTTCTTGTGATTGTAAAACCTTCCTAGGAACGCCGTAGTTACCTCATTCCAAGTTGTGAGGGAACCGAGGGGAACATCCTTGTTCAACCAATGTTCCGCCGCTCCCATGAGTGAGAACGGGAACATCTTCAATCTTATGTACTCTTGGGAGACTCCGTTGATCTTGATAGTGTCACAATACTTGAGAAACTCTTTTAGATGCTCATGGGGATTCTCAAATTTCCCACCGGTAAATTGCCTCTTCTCTATCATTGAAATTAAATTAGGCTTTATCTCGAAATTGTTTGCTTGAGTGGTGAGGGCTAAGATCCCACTTTGAGAGGCGTATGGTGAAAGGAACGGTGTACTTCTAACAAATGTATTATTTTGATAGAGAGTTCAGAATTATTATAGAGCAAATTCTTTAGTAAGGTTAAGTGATCCGAATGCCTAGGTGGAGGCCGCTTCTGATCAGTAATATTAAGGTACAATTAATATTACAGCTTAATCTTAACTGAACACTTCGGGTCGAACCCAATCGAACAACCGATCCGAGACGACGAAGTAATCCGAACGATTTAATGAGTCGACGGATTTTTACGAATACAGACGTCGGATATCGAGTCTAGGGCTTCGAGACCGAGCGTCGCAAAATCACAAGCGACAAGTACGAGCATAGCCGTAGCTAGGCTAGGCTAGCTCATCGTAAGCCCAGGCGCACCATGTGTGTGCTAGGCGCACCATGGTGTGCTAGGCGAGGAATGATGCCTATGGCCCATCGCAGCCCTAGCATCATGCACTAGACGCACCATCGCTGGCACTAGGTGCTGGCATGCGTGCCTAGCATGGCAGCACCATCGCTAGCACTAAGTACTAGCATGGGTGCTTGCCTCGCATCACAGCATGCTGGGCGTGTGCGAGTGCCCAGGCACCATCGCAGGCGTAGCACCACGCACAACACCATCGCAATGCCAAGGGCTTGCGTGCGTGCGTGTGCTTGTGCCTAGGCCTATCGAAACATCGCAACACGCAGCCTAGGCACCACGTACAACACCATCGCGATGCTAGAGGCTTGTGTGTGTGTGCGTGTGTGCCTTGCATCCTCACAGCAGCAGCCTCTTACAACAGCATGCCAGGCAATGCCCTGTGCGTGTGCGTGTGCGTGTACGAGTGTCAGTGCGTGTTGGCTAGCAAGCAGCAGCAGAGATGATGCGTGGGGCTGGTGCGTGTATGCGTGCGATGGAGATGTTGGGCAGCAAGGGAGTGCTGGCTGGCTGGCACGCTAGCTGGCTGCCAGCCAAGCAGCCCATGTGCCGGTTTTGTGTTTGCTTGTGGGGACCAATCAAGGGGCCTTGGAGGGCAAGGCAAATGGTACCCCCCACCTAGCCTTGACCATCACTCATTAGCATGTGATTGTGCCACTTGTCGCAATGTGATTAACTTAATTATTTATTTAATTGGGAATTAAATAAATTATTAATTTTACCAACTCTCCCACATTGGTGGGAGTTTGGAAATCAAGGGTACATTTCCTTATAAATACCAAAGGCTTGGGTATTTGGAAAGATACAACCTTGAGTGGAATTAAAAGGCAACTCCTTATTTGAGTAAACCTTGATTCGTAAAACTCATAGTTTTATTTGTCCGGGTCTCGACTAACCTTCGAGACTTAGGACGCTCGGGTCGGGTTCGAGGGTACGATCCCGTTGGAGACCTCGTATTTTCGGGGTTCAAGTAAGAGCTCATTGTTGAGCGAAGCACCCGTCAAAGTTATAATCTTTTATCCTTTCTTGTGTTTAATTATATTTTGCTTGTTAATTGCATTTATTACGGGGGTGGATCTTGGCGGGTTTCTTTCTGCGTAGTGTGGGTCACTACGAAACCCTACAGCGATATCGGAGCCACGCTCCTTTTAATTTTTGCAATTATTGATTAATTAAGGTGTTTTAAAGTAAGATTTAATTTCTGGCTTTGCCTTTCTAATTAGATTAGAAGCTCGTTTTAATTAATTTTAAAACTCGTATTTTTATTGATTTGCCTGTCGAACCCAGATTTTGGCTTAAAATTAGTGATATTTGGGTGGAATCGACATTGTGAAACAAATTTATTCCTCTTCGAAACCTGTCCAGAAGCTAAATTCGAACCAGAAACCTAAGTTTTTGGGGTTTTTTCGTTTTTCAATGAAAATTTTAAATCTTTTTAAGCTTTGATTAATGCAAGAATTACAAGGTAAGATTAAATGGATTATTGCATCCCTAATCTACTGCTATTTTAAATATCATTATGCATAATTATGGAGTTTTAATTAGTGCTTGAAATATTATGCCTTTTTCACATAAACTTGTTTTTCACAAATTTTGCAAATAAATTGCAATAATGTGTGAATGTTTGATGTGAATGTGTGATTTTCAGTTCCTAATATGTTAAAGTTCTAATCATTAAAGGTTTAAATGATTGGAACTCTAACCCTAAATTCCATATTGAACAAAGTTTGGATTTTTCATTTTTGGTTGATTAAAATCCATGAAGTTCAAATACTTGTGAGTAAAATTTTGATTAATCTTCATATTGGAAGATGTAATCTTGTTATTTTACACAAGTATGAAAGTTGGAAAATTTTATCATTAGATGGTTAATTTATTTTTCCAACTCCCATTTGTCAAATCCATTATTAATTTGCATACTGGCTAAATTAATTATGGACATAGCAATTTCAAAATGAATTTTGGATAATTTAGGCTTGTGCACCGTTAAAATTGAATTTAATTAAGTTGGACTTATATTATTTTCATTTTTTCCCTTAAATTAATTCTAAAATAAATTTAGATTAATTTTATGTCACACGTAAATCGGGATTAAAATCGCGAGAAATGGCAAGCAAAATAAGGCAAAAACACCCAAGCACTACCAAGGCTAGCCGGGCTGCCTAGCAGCCCACATGTGGCTGCCTGTGGTGCGCACAGGGGTGTGCCTTGAAGGGGTGCTATATGGCAGTGGGAGTTGCGTGTTGCCGTAGTGCTAGGTGCATGGAAGGGCTGCTGGAGTTGCTTGTGCGTGATGCGGGGCAGCGAGGCAGCAAAGCCCCAGCCAGCCTACCAGACGCTGTCAGGCACCAGCTAGCAAGCTAGCATGCGCAGCATTTGTAGCGAGCTGCTATTGCTGGCTGGCACAGCAAGCTACGCTGTGCGTGGATGCTGGCACACATCGCAGCAAGCGCAGCACATGGGCTGCCTAGCAGCCATGGTGCGCACCCACCAAGCATTTCTGTGGGTTTTTTTGCTTGATTTTGAGCTATGTAATTTTGCGAAATTTTTTTTGCCGTTTTAAATTATTTATGTAATTATTTTAACGAGGTTAGACCTCGGTTTTTCCGGCTTTCGCAAATTTTTTATTTTGACAAATTATGGGTTATGCCGGCTTAATTAATCGGATTAATTTAGTATGGATGCGGAATTTAGTGGGAGCTTAGTTGATTGCTTGAGCAATTCGCTTTTAGAAATAATGGATTAAACAACTTTGACTAGTTTTAATTAGGCGCGTTAATTGGATTAACCACCTAAGTTAGTTACTAGTTTTGCGTGTTTAATTATGTATTTTGTAATTTGCATGGGCCATTCACAAATAGTGAATAGGTGAATGGAAGATTGTTTTCAAAACAGGTTATTGAAAATAGCAACTAGTGGGGCCCGACTAGGATAGAAAATACGGACTGCGTTCCGTTATGTATTTTTGTAAATCTAGCTAGTTATTTTATTTTGGCCAAAATGTCTCAAGACGGCGTTTCGATGAAGACGAGCCAAGATGAAGACCCATGGAAATTGAAGATTTCAAGGGGTCATGCTAGTTGCCAAATGCATCAATTTATGCTTTATATATATTATTGTTATATATGAATGTTAGATGCATGTCTAGGATTTCGTATGTTGCGATGATTAGTTAAGTTCACTTAAATCAAACCAACATAGAAACCCTAGGTCCCTTAATAATATTGAGCTAAAATTTGTCGTTCCAAGAACAACACTTACCGAACTAATGCGCGTATGTGATGGGCTACGCCAAAGCGAGGCATCACTACTTCCCTAGGAACGTAAGGTATACTAGGTATACAAGTTGTCTTGGTTAAGCTCAAAAATATCAGTAAGGAGTCCTTAGATGTCGTGGCTAAAGAGATAAAATGTCAATGATGCATTAGATGCCACATTTTATCAAACCGAGAGTAGCTTGGATCTATTAGCAATTGGATTGCTTACCTTAAGATATTTAATGATTAAGACAAGCCAAAGCATGCTTAACCATTTCTTGATCTTTGGGATCTCGAAATCATTTTATTCTCGCCCATAAGGGACAATTTATTAATGTGTGGATAAAATGCTCAATAAGATTGAAAATATGCATGATCGCTTTTAAAATTTCAACTTATTGATTTATAAATGGTTTTTCATTTCAAATTCTTTCAAATTGTAGAACAATGTCTGCAAGTAACTCAAACAACAACCAAATGTGCCCGAAACTCCCCGAAAAGTTGGCCTTTTCTTTAAACTTGGTCAAATTCAAGGAATGGGAGGAGGAACTCAGGAAAACTCTCCGGAATTGTTCCTTGGAGTATACTCTTGATACTCCCATTCCAAGCTTCTTTGCCAAAGGGATCATGACCGATGAGGCTCATGAAGAATGGTCTTCCAATTGCATAAAGGTCTCATGACTTATGGCAAATTCCATCCCGGAAGATTGGAAGGAAACCCTTTCCTCCTACCTTCCGGACATGTTCCTCAAAGCGACTGAGGACGTTGTCAATGTAAGAGTTACCAAGAGTGACAATGGAAACTTTGATGGACTTGTGTTTGACTTGACTAGGTCACTCTCAAACATGACGATAAAGCAACCAAAAGTGGGATGTCTTGCTAAGGAAAGGCGTCGGCTTTGGACCAAGGTCTACAATGCCAAATTAAGACCCGACATGCCCCTCCGACCTCATGTGCTTGGAATGACTAGGCTCTTCAAACACATGCAGCTTCTCGGAATCTCATTGGAGGATGAGATGGCGGAGAATATCTTGCTTGCTTCGCTCCACTCGGGCTATGATGCACTTAGAGTGCATATAGCTGCAGGAAAGGAGACACGCTCCTCAATGGAGGTGGTGCAACTACTTAGCCGAGCCATCGCATGTGGAATGACCGAGAGGCCCTTAAGAGCAAGGAGAAGGGAGTTCAAGAAGGTCAAGGAGAAGATGCGTTGTTTCTATTGTGGTGGGCAAGGCCACTACAAAAGAATGCAAGCTCTTCAAGGAAGAAGAGGAGAGAAATGGAGCATCTGCCTCAGGTATCTTCCTAAACACTTGTGAATTAAGCTTATCATAGGTACTAGATACCAAGTATGACTCACTTTATGCTGCCTTTTCAGGGACCAAGTGAGAAAGCTTATCAAGTGTTGGTGCATGGACAAGTAGACGACGAAGATGGTTTTTTGGTCGTGCTTGCATGCACTATTTTGTTTATGACATGTAATTAAACTAATCCTAGTTTTTCATGCTTTTGAACATACTATGGTCTATGGTGTTGGACACCTAGGTATTTTGAATGTAAGATTTTGACAATAGTTGTTTTAAAATTGTCTTGCAAATATGTGTTCAATGGAAATTGCATGTTTTACATATGATTAGACAAAAGTTGATACCAATAACTAAGACATCTAAGAATTCAGCTTTGTTAGTAGATATAGCTATATCTACTTAATGTCGAATAAATCTAAGTCCTTTGAGAAATTCAAAGAATTTCAGAAAGAAGTTGAGAATCAACTTGGCAAGAAAATTAAAGCACTTCGATCGGATAGAGGTGGCGAATATTTGAGCCATGAATTCGACGATCACTTGAAAGAAAATGGTATTCTTTCAGAGTTGACACCTCTCGGAACTCCTCAATGGAACGAAGTGTTCGAACGGAGGAATCGAACCTTGTTAGACATGGTTCGATCAATGATGGGTCTTTGTGAACTTCCTATCTCTATCTGGGGACATGCGACACTAACACTAAACCGCGCTCCGTGAAAAGCTGTTAAAAAGACTCCATATGAATTATGGACTAAGAAACCTCCTAGGTTGTCTTTTCTCAAGATTTGGGGATGCAAAGCATATGTCAAGCGATTAATTTCGGACAAACTTCACCACAAATCGGATAAGTGTTTCTTTGTGGGATATCCAAAAGAAACCAAAGGGTATTACTTCTACAATAAATCCGAGAACAAAGTTTTTGTTGCTCGTGATGGTGTCTTTTTGGAGAAGGAACACCTTTCCAAAATGACAAGTGGGAGGAAAATCAAACTCGACGAAGTTCAAGAGGACGAGCAACAATGTCAACCTGATAAAACTAACAATTTAAGTGCTTTGGAAGCAGTTGGGAAGATTGGTCAGAATCAAACAGACAATGTAAATGCTCAACCTATTACCCTTCGTAGGTCGCAACGGCAAAGATCTCAACAAGACAGATACCTTGGTATTGTCTTAACCAATGATCAGGACATCCTAGTTATGGATGGAGATGAGCCAGTGACATACAAGCAAGCTATGACGAGCCCCGACTCTGCTAAATGGCAAGAAGCCATGAAATCCGAGATGGACTCCATGTCTGAAAATCAAGTCTAGGACTTGGTGAGTTTGCCCGAGGGTTACACACCCATTGGTTGCAAATGGATCTTCAAATTGAAGACAGACAAGGATGGTAATGTATTGATATACAAGGCTAGACTGGTGGTAAAAGTTTATAGGCAAGTCCACGGGATTGACTATGATGAAAGCTTTTCACCAGTTGCAATGCTAAAGTCTGTCCGGATTATTCTAGGGATTGCTGCATATTACGATTATGAAATATGGCAGATGGATGTCAAAACCGCCTTCCTGAATGGGATTTTGGAAGAAACTATGTACATGACACAGCCAGAAGGTTTTGTCGATCCAAGCAACGCTGGAAAGGTTTATAAGCTTAAGAAGTCCATTTATGGACTAAAGCAAGCCAGCAAGAGTTGGAATCTGCGATTTGATGAAGCCATCAACAAGTTTGGTTTTATCAAGAATCCAGATGAATCTTGTGTATACAAGAAGGTCAGTGGGAGTTACATCGCATTCCTAGTCCTATATATCAATGACGTACTGCTCATTGGAAACAACACAAAATTACTGGAGTCCGTAAAGGGCTGGTTGGGAAAGTGTTTTTCAATGAAGGACTTAGGAAAGGCACAATACATATTGGGCATCAAGATTTACAGGGATAGATCTAAGAGGATGATTCGATTGAGCCAGAGTACTTACATTGATAAAGTACTGACACGATTCAACATGGAGAATGCCAAGAGAGGGCATCTACCCATTTCCCATGGCATAACTCTCAGCAAGAAACAGTGTCCATAGACACCTGTTGAGCGAGAGAGAATGGATCAGATTCCATATGCTTCGCTAATTGGGGCGATCATGTATGCCATGATATGTACCAGTCCAGATGTCTCGTATGCCTTGATCATGTATGCTACGAGCCGATACCAATCAAACCCATGAGAGGCGCATTGGACTGCGGCCAAGAATATCCTGAAGTACCTGAAAAGGAACAAGGATAAATTCCTGGTTTATGGTGGCCATAAAGATCTGGTTGTTGAAGGTTACACCGACGCTAGCTTCCAGACTGACAGAGACGACTTCAAGTCACAGCCAGGGTACATATTTTACCTAAATTAAGGAGCATTTAGCTGGAAGAGTGCCAAGCAGAGCACAACTGCAGACTCTACAACTGAAGCCGAATACTTGGCTGCTTTAGAAGCTGCTAAGGAGGCTGTTTGGATTCGGAAGTTCGTCAGCAAACTTGGTGTTGTACCCTCCATCAAGGGTCCGATAGATCTCTACTGTGACAACAATGGAGCTATCGCTCAGGTTAGAGAGCCAAGAGAGCACCAGAAGGTCAAACATATCCAAAGGCGATTTCACATGATAAGGGAATGGGAATCCGAGGGTGAAATCAGAATTTGCAAGATCGGCACGGATGATAATGTAGCCGATCCTTTGACTAAACCTTTGCCTCAAGTGAAACACAACAAGCACGTTGAGGTAACGGGAATCAACCACGTGGGAGACTGGCTTTGAAATTCCCTGTACATGTGTTTTAATTAAACTGGTTGTTTTAATGTAAGACACTGTATTGAAACCATTCATTAATGGAGTAATTAATTTTTGTGCAAAATTATCATTCACTTTATTGCTATTTAATTGTGGTTTAGAATTAAATAATGAGTCCATTTGATTTATGGAAATATTCAAAACGGGGTATCAAGACCATGTCTTCGATAAAGAAACACCTGTTAAGTGAACATTGAATATTTAAATCGAAAATTATCCCTAATCGAGGTCATCAAACTGATGGACGATTGATGACCACCAGAGATTAGTGTGTAGTATGATTTACAGCACCATTTCTTGTGCTTCAAGGACATGATGGTCATAAATCATTTGCATAGGTGCAAGTTTGGAACTGCACTGGATCGACCTATGAGAGTAGTTTAAGAGATTTAAAGTTGTCATAAGTATATTTCTAATTATAGCTATCGGAACTCGTTTCCTCGACTATGAGTATTGTGAAGTTTTCTTGTTTTAGAACTGACCTCTTTGATGTTGCCTAACGTCTGCCGTAATTAGGGATCATAACAGGAACACTCGGGAGATTAGGTCCTCTTAGTAAGAGCAACTTACAATGCGAGACTGGGAATGTCCCCCTATTAACAATAGGGAATGTGTCTTTGTTGTTTACAAGGCCGCTCGATGAGCGAGACTGTGAAAATGCATGGCCATGCTCAGATGGATTTTAGAAATCATCTGTTTATTGACAGTCGAACTTGGAGATCGAGAAACACTTTTGAACGTAATAAGTATGACGATGAATCTTACCTTATAGTTCACGAAGAGACATTAAGCGACATAGGAAATGGGCTATACACTATATGCACACTTGTCCGAAAGGACAAGTGGGAGATTGAAAGGAATGGTGTCCTTCCAACAAGTGTATTATTCTGATAGTGGGTTCAGAATTATTACAGAGCTAATTCTTCAGTAAGGTCAAGTGATCGGAATGCCTAGGTGGAGGCCGCTTCCGATCAGTAATATTAAGGTACAATTAATATTACAGCTTAATCTTAACTGAACCCTTCGGGTCAAACCCAATCGAACAACTGATCCGAGACAACGTAGTAATCCGAAAGATTTAATGAGTCGACGGAGTTTTACGAATACAGGCGTCGGATATCGAGCCTAGGGCGTCGAGACCGAGCGTCGCAAAATCACAAGCGACAAGTACGAGCATAGCCGTAGCTAGGCTAGGCTAGCTCATCGCAAGCCCAGGCGCACCATGTGTGTGCTAAGCGAGTCATGATGCCTAGGCGCCATCGCAGCCCTAACATCTTACACTAGGCACACCATCGCTGGCACTAGGTGCTGGCGTGCGTGCGTGCCTAGCATGGCAACACCATCGCTAGCACCAAGTACTAGCATGGGTGATTGCCTCGCATCACAGCACGCTGGGCGTGTGCGAGTGCCCAGGCACCATCGGAGGCCTAGCACCACGCAAAGCACCATCGCAATGCCAAGGGCTTGCATGCGTGCGTGTACTTGTGCCTAGGCCTATCGAACAATCGGAGCACGCAGCCCAGGCACCATCGCACGCCTGGCACCACGCACAACACCATCGTAATGTCAGGGGCTTGCGTGTGTGTGCGTGTGTGCCTCGCATCCTCAGAGCAGCAGCCTCGCACATCAGCATGTCAGGCAATGGCCTATGCGTGTGCGTGTATGAGTGCCAGTGCGTGCTGGCTAGCAAGCAGTAGCAGCGATGATGCGTGGGGCTGGTGCGTGTGCGCGTGCGATGGGGATGCTAGGCAGCAAGGGAATGCTGGCTGGCTGGCACGCTAGCTGGCTGCCAGCCTAGTCGCCCATGTTTCGGTTTTGTGTTTGCTTGTGGGGACCAATCAAGGGGCCTTGGGGGGCAAGGCAAATGGTTCCCCCCCTCACCTATCCTTGGCCATCACTCATTAACATGTGATTGTGCCACTTGTCGCAATGTGATTAACTTAATTATTTATTTAATTGGGAATTAAACAAATTATTGATTTTAACAACTCTTCCACATTGGTGGGAGATTGGAAATAAAGGGTGCATTTCCTTATAAATACCAAAGGCTTGGGTATTTGGGAAGATACAACTTTGAGTGGAATTAAAAGGCAACTCTTGATTTGAGTAAACCTTGATTCGTAAAACTCATAGTTTAATTTGTCCGGTTCTCGACTAACCTTCAAGACTTAGGACGCTCGGGTCGGGTTTGAGGGTACGATCCCGTTGGAGACCTCGTATTTTCAGGGTTCAATTAAGAGCTCATTGTTGAGCGAAGCACGCGTCAAAGGTATACTCTTTTATCCTTTCTTGTGTTTAATTTTGTTTTGCTTGTTAATTGCATTTATTATGGGGGCGGATCTTGGCGGGTTTCTTTCCACGTAGTGTGGGTCACTACGAAACCCTACATATGGTTCGGGTGCTCCAAGTTGCTTTAGTGACCTTTGATCACCCATGTTTCCTTGATCACCCATGCTTTGTTGATTATGGTTATTGGCAAATGGGTTGGGAATTGAGCATGTGGATGGTTCACCCTCCTCACTTGAAGTGGGTGAAGATGGGGTAGGGGAACTTCTCACTTCCTCTTGAAGTGGGTCTTCACCTCTCTCCCTTGCTTGTCTCCTCAATTGGGCTAGAGTACGCTCTAGCTCGAGGTCTATGGACACCAAAGGCTTAGAGCAATTAAACCTCTTGTGCATACACAATGCTAAGTATAAAGTGAGCACTGACAAGATACGGAAAAACAAAAGAACGAAAAATAACTAGTCTCAACAAGAAAATAAATACACAATGGAAACCGTCTCCCTGGCAACGGCGTCAATTTGACAAGCGGTATTTTAGGTCGTTACTAAGATACCTCTATCAAATGATATTTGTAGTCCTAAACATGCAACTAAACGAGTATAGAGGCAAGTCAAGGGTCAAACACAGGGAAACGATTAAGAACCGCTATTCATCTCCTAATGTTAATCTAGTTCGATCAAGAAGTATGGTGGGTAAAGTAATGACTAAAGGGGATAGAATAACAATTAAAACAAGTACTAGGGGGAAGGATCAAACATGCTATGAATTCAACGAAGTTAGGCATCGGAAAATAGGTTTACATGTAACCCAAGCAACTCATACAAGGCAATATCAAAAATACTCTCTAATCACCTATCGGGATTAAGAGCTATCCTAGCTAGCATACACTTACACTATCGTCATAAGGCATACAAACTAAGGTCATGCAATAATCAATCACCTATTGACTATTCCTAAATCACACTATCGTCATGATTTAGTTCAAGTCACTCAACCACAACATGCATATGGTCATAAACATGGAGTAGCCAATAAGTATGAGCACAAGTAAGGTTTAATCGCAAATATTCCAAATTACCTAGCCTAACATATATTAAACTCAAAGCATGCCTTCACCAAACCCCTAGCAACAAGAGAACTACTCACAATCCATAACCCTAACTACAATTATACTAATTAACATAGTAACTAAGGAATTAATGAGAAAGATGATAACTTTATCTACTAAACCAACAAAGATAGGAACTTCTAACATAAAAACAAGAGAATAAGTAGAAGAATACCAATAAATTAATTGAATACTAAGTAGGAGACATAACCCATTTAAGTTCCAAAAAG
This sequence comes from Chenopodium quinoa, assembly GCF_001683475.1. Taxonomy (NCBI): domain Eukaryota; kingdom Viridiplantae; phylum Streptophyta; class Magnoliopsida; order Caryophyllales; family Amaranthaceae; genus Chenopodium; species Chenopodium quinoa. Next base: position 2,030,968 of record NW_018744517.1, read on the forward strand.
CTTCTTCAAAAATTACCTAAAAATAACTAAAGTTTTGGGAAATAGAAAATTACACTAAGATCCATTGAGGATTTTCAATAACCATTAGCTAAAAACTAGATCATAGAGTTTTTATCCTAAAAACTTCTATTACAAGCCTTCTTTTTCTCTTCTAAAGTATGCTGAAATTTTAAAAAAAAAAATTGCTTCTCTTCTCTCTCCTCTTTACTGTTTTAATCTGATTTCAGATTTCGGATTGTCGCAGAAAGAAGCGGCTGCGCCTAAAAGTAGTGCGCCCGCTCTAAAAATGGGTATAATGGGATTGGGATAGCTCAGCACGCGCCCGCGCCTAAGGTTGTGCGTCGGCGCCAGAACGCTGGTGCAATGTCTTCAATCCTTGCTCTAGTTCCTTCCCTATCCGAATCACCGGCAATAATCTGCAAATACAAAGTAGGAAGGCAACGCGTAATACAACGAAGGGGATGGGGAGTAAAGACTACCTAAACCATATAGAAACACATTACGCAACACATAGGTAGACTACTCAAATTAGGAAAAACATAACAAAAGCACAATAGAATGAACCAAATTACTACTAAAACTACTAGAAAAGACTACCCTAGGAGTGACATAAATGTCACTCATCAGGTACCCATTTAAAATCCTCTCTATAGCCGCATGTAGAGGAAATCTTAAACCCGCTTTAATGGCCGCCTCATACCTGCCAAAACACTCGTCCTTATAGCTGGACGATTCTGGCCAGACTGCAGTATCCTTGGCATCCGGCACAGTTAAAATGTAACCATGACCCATCACATGGTTAGCCCTAAAGCTCCCTATTTTTTCAGACATGGCCTTAAGCCTGCCTTTGGTAACATGGCAGAAATAGGGAGTGTACATTTCCCTTTGGGTGGAAGCCGACTCTACCCATCTCTCCCCTTTCTCCACTTCATGACTCTCTCTCGCTGTATGTAGCCGAGAGTGCTTTTCCTCTGAGTCGTCACAGTGCCGAATGGAGGTGCTGGGCTCAGAGTCATCGCTCGAAGTCTCGGGCAAAACAGTCGTCTGCCCGAACAGATCAATGATGAGAGGTTCATTCTGAACCTCTTGTCCTAATTCCGCCAAAATGGAATCACTTGGGGTGCTAGGGATGCTAGGCGGCATGTCCGAGATCTCGCTTATGGGCGCATAGACTGAGGAGCCGTCTGAATTTGTTATCCTGGCCGTTCTCTTTGTTTTGGCCGTGGTGTCCTGTACAGACACATAGACAGTCGGACTTTAGGCAGTTCAAGGATGGTCTAGCATGGGGCAGGCGGCACTCCTAGTTCTAGATTCAGCCGTCCCTAGTGACTGGCTGATCACTAACCTTGGCCGTGCCGGGTGCTTTTGGGCTACCATTTTTGAAAGCAGAAAAAACAAAGAGAAAGTGAAAAAGGAAATAGGCGGTTACCTTAGAAGTAGAGAAGTCTTAGAACCCTTGAAAATTTAACAGCTGAAGAAGCAGGCGGACTAGGAACAGGCGGTCTGAAAAGCAAACGACAGTCGTCCAAAGTTCTGTCTTAAAAATTCTAGAATGTCCAAATGATTTGGACATCCCCTATTTATAGGGGGGAATTTCAAGGGTAAAAAAACGGTAAAAATCGTTCTCTAATCATGGCGTGAAACCTGTCACAGGCGCCACGTGGCATGCCACGTCACCCCTATGAGGGGCAAATGATTAGGGGATTTTTCCCCGCCATGTGGACCAATGATATCCTGCCACATGTCATTCACGTGAACCTATTAGAGTCCTCCATGTGTCACCTCATGAGAGGTTCAAGGTGGACCAATCAGGTCACGACACGTGGCAAACAGAATTGTCAAATGAGCAAGTGGCCTCTTACGGCCCAAAGTTCCAGACAAAGCCCAATCAGCCCTAGGTTTACTGAAACCTAGTATTGGGCACGTTTTCCAACACCCTATAAAAGGGAGAGTTTTCCCTCCTAAGAACATCTATTCAAAAATATTCAATACACAATAACTCTCCGTAAGAGAAAGTCAGACACCTGACACCTCGAACTGAGCAATTACACATTCCAGATTCTCTCTTGGAATCCGAGAGAGACCCTTTACTTTCCGCACTATACTCCTCATACACATTTTAACTTGATCGTTAGAGGCGGAGCTCCCACCCACCGGAGTCTCCGTTGTTTTGCAGGTACAGGCGTCGAGAGGTCAGTCATGGAATTGTAACTCTCCCGAAAGACATTAAAAAACCCCGAAACACGTTTCATCTTATGATAAATGGTTTTCCCCAAATGCGTTAGGAGTAATACTCTTCACAAAACATTTATAGAAATCACACCCATATTTAATATGCTTGATTTCTTTCATGCAATGCTGGTGAATGTTGTCGTTCACTTATTGCATAGGTTTAGTTATTACTACTTTGCAAATCTCACTATCTTCATTATGGAACAACTTCATAATAAGATGATAAAATTTTGAGAGTGTTATGGATCATATGTGATTTAGGATTTATTGTCCAAGTGATGGCTCCCACTCATTTTCGTGATTTGAGATCCATCAACTTGACAACCTACAATCATCAACGTTCGACAACGAACTTTCCATTGAACACTTTCTTATTATAGCCTTCCAAGCAACAATTTTCTCAACATATATTTCAGTAGACATTCTGATGGTGCTTTGCTCGGATTTCATTCCAAACGGCTCACAATGATTTAGGAGTGCACTTCTGATTATGGAAATTTACCTTAAATTTCCACACATTCTACATGGATGCGCGTCCATGTTACCATTCTCAAGCCACGGCGCATTCCGGCTCGTGCTTATAAACGGCTTCCTTATTAAGGATCTAATCCTTGCTAAGGATTTTCTTGCAACATCAATTCTCAAATTACATTTGTTTCCATGAGTCAAGAACTTATACCCTTTTACTTATCAAAGTAATTTGGATTTTTCTTGATCATAATCTAACAATTCATCACTTAGATTTAAATTGATTGGAATCTGATACTTCTCATGCTTTAAGCATGTAAGTTGAGTGGCGACTCCATATCATAGAACACATGATGGTTTCAATTGAAGAATTATTCCCAATTTATTCCATTCATGTGACCTATTAGCTCATCTAGTTTTACCGAGTCTTGCTAAATTGTTTGCTATATGATACGGTTAAAAGTCTCTCCTAGAGTCTTTCTTTTTTGATTTAGTATTAGCCTAGCTTATACTTCTTTCAAACATCTACTTAGTTTAATATATATTGATTAAAAGCCTTTCAAAGTCCTTCATGTTTAACACGGTAAATTCCTCTACTAGTTTAAATATTTTATTAAGTCTATCCAATAGATCTTAATTCCCACTTATGTCCATTGTCAAAATCCTTTCAAATCTAAGCATTTAACATTTGATAGTCATTTCACTATAGAGTTCGTAAGCTTCTTGTTGGACCATACAAGATTAACTCTTGCTCCCACTTAACTTCTTTTTCATAAGAATTTCTATGATTGTCCATAAGCCAAACCTTTTATTAACTTTATGAGAATACATGTTCCAATTCCTACATGCAATGCTTCACTTAATCCCATAATGGATTTCTTGAGCTTGGTTTCAAATCTAGCATTATTTAGATTCTCAAAACCCTTAGACTATTTCCATAGTCTCTTCCAAAATCCAATTTTAGGAAGGCGGTTTCATTATCTATTTTTCCATAATTCACATATGCAATTTTGCTAGAACAATCATGAAAAGACTTAAGCGTTCCGATTGGTGAATAGGTTTTTATTAAAATCAATGCCGTGAATTAATTGTATCCTTTTCAACCAATCTAGCTATGTATGCTTATGCATTTCCACATTTGTCAGTTTTCTCCTTGAATACTTATTTGCGATTGATGGGTGTTTCACCCTTCATGCAAATGAATCAAGTTCCAAACATGATTTACAAACAAGGAGTCTATTTTGGATTTTATGGCCTCTAACAATTATTCGGAATTTGGATTTGTCGCAGCTAATTTATAAGACACTATTCCCTTACCATCCAATGGTAAATAGTATGCTTGTAAGTCTTAGGTTTATTTCTAACTTAATAGAAATTTATAGGATTCAATCCAAGCCTTTGGTGAATTCTATACCTATACGGGGTAATTACATCAAACACTGAGTTTCAAGGTACTTTTAAAGCCCTTTGATTATATTGATCTTACTCCACCACTTCTAAAGTTTTGTGAGTATTGAATTCTCATTTAAGGCACTTGTAAAGTCCTTAGAGTATTCTTGATCATTCTCATGAAGCCCTTCTAAAGTCTTTGGAGATTCTCAGTTTAAGTTTGTTGCTAATCTCAATGGTCATCGAGTTCATTTTCCTCCCACTTGTCGTTTTGGAAATGAGTTACTTTCTAGAAAAACACCACTTAGAGCAACAAATACTCTGTTCTCAATTAGGTTGTGGAAGTAATGCTCGTAGTCTCACTTGAATACTTACAAAGAGACATGTATATTGTCTTTGGGTAAAAGTTCGTTGTGAAACAAATAATTAGATCCTTCTCGAGCTACCTTAGCCCTTATTGAGCCACTTAGCTCCCACTGAGCCAAAGAACTCCCACTAAGCCAATGAACTCCCACTGAGCTAAGAGCCCTAGACATATACTTTAAAAGACGCTAGAAACTATTTCTATCCATAACTGAATATGGTGTCCTTTCATAGCTTCGACAATTTTTTTGTTTAGTGTAACACTAGTCATTTTGTGCAAATCCTTAAGAAGTTTATAGGAAGGGATGTGACCCTTCGAGTCATTTCCAAATGACATCAAGGTCTCCGTCAAGACATACTATATACTTTGTGGAGCTCATTATGAAATTTCAATTTCATAACTTTGATATGATCACTCTTGGCTCAAGCAAACATTGCTTGATCTAATCTAGACGTTTTGATATCTTGCCAAGTCGATTCCATACTTCACTGAACATTTGAGCTACTCAAGGTCCAATTTGTTCACATTTGATGAATGTAGCCACATGCTTTCAAATTCTTGTGAGACGTTGATGTAATGGAATCCTCTTAGCTTTTGGAGTCAATTGTCTATCCTAAGCACAATAGCTCCTTTCTTTGTCGATTTCAAGAAGTAAGACTTGCTTGTTTTAGAACGATTCCGAATCGATCAACTATCAAGAGTCTATCTTATAGAGCCTTGAGTATATTCTTGTCGATGTGACATTGCTAAAGATGTTTGGAACACAAATCATGTCCATGACTTGAACCTTGTGAGTTTTCATGTTAGGGAAATGTTTGTTTATAATCTAGCATTCTTGACTCATGGCTTAGACAACCATGCCATTCAAATAAACCCGCGACTATTGCTCCTTTATTGAATTGAATGTGAGCCTTTCCGTGTGTAAACGGATCGTTTGCTGATTATGGAACACAATAACAATTATTCGTTCCAGCCATGGCTCAGAAGGGCTTTAAACAAAACAAATGACCTTACAACTGATGTAGCACTACTTGCTTCTTTATAAACTTGCAGGCCAATAACTTAGCTTGTCTTCAATGGTTTGAGGTCACTTTCAAAGTGGAACACTCAAGCAGTATCCAATACTTATGAAGATAACGAATTGCTAAGTTGACCATAATAACATGAACTCACGGGTAGAAAAGGAATCTTATTCCTTTCCTTTGTTGCTTGTTTCCTATATTTCTTATCATACACCATCTCATAACTTTAAGAACCATTTCTTTATGTACCTTGACTTTTACACTTTTTTAGGCATAATTAAGCATTTAATGCGCCGTGAAACAAGGTTTCATCTTTTCTTTCAATTCGTACTTGAATTACTACATCAACGAGTACTACTCATTAGTGTATGAAGCGAAAAGATATGTTGGTTGTCAACTATTGACAATTTTGAGTTTTTCAAATCAATATTTCATGTTCATCAAAACTACCTAGTATTTTAAATACTTGATATCCAACCGTCCTTTCAGACTTAAGTCATTAAAGTCAATTATGAGAGGTTGTATATTAGAAATGCCATTCCATTTTTTGAGAACCATTCTCAAAAGATTTCCTTTACAAATCATTGGAAACAATATAATTTGATTTAGAATTCTACAAATATAAGTGCAAAGTATAACCATATATCAAGTTCATAACATAATAAGTTTGAAATTCAAAGCATACATGCAAACTTTCAATCTTATTATGCGTCTTATCCACGCATTAAAATTTGTCCCTCTTAGGCGAGAATAAACGATTCCAAGATCCCAAAAATCAAAAAGTGATTAAGCATGCTTTGGCTTGTCTTAACACTTAATATTTTAGGGTAAGAAATCCAATTGCTAATAGCTCCAAGCTACTCTTGGATCGATAAAACGTCGCATCTAATGCTTCCTTGACATTTTATCTCCATTTCCACGACATCTAAGGACTCCTTACTGATATCGTTGAGCTTAACGAAGACGACTTGTATACCTAGTATACCTTACGATCCTAGGTAAACGGTGATGCCTCGCTTTGGCGTAGCCCATCACCACGCGCATTAGTTCGGTAAGTGTCGTTCTTGGAATGACAAATTTGGCTCAATATTATAGGGACCTAGGGTTTCTATGTTGGTTGATTTAAGTGAACTTAATTAATAATCACAACATTTGAAATCCTAAACATGCATCTATCATACCATTCATTCATATGTAAACGCAATTATATAAAAGACATAAGTAAGAGATGTATTTGACAACTTCTTGGCTTGTCTTCTTAGAAACGTCATCGTCGAGACATCTCCGCCAACTATGCAACTACTAGCTACTACGACTAGGAATAATCTAAATATTAAGGTACAAAAATACGCAATGGTACGCAGACCGTATTTAGATTTACAAAAAATACATAACGGATCGCAGTCCGTATTTACTATCCAATCGGGCCCCATTAGTTGCCATTTTCACAAAACCTGTGAAAGAATATTCATTCCATTCATCCATTCACTATATGTGAATGGCCCATGCATTTTACAACGAAAAACAAGTAACAATGCATAACACACGTAAATTAGTAACTAACTTAGGTGGTTAATCCAATTAACACGCCTAATTAAAACTAGTCAAAGTTTTTTAACATTATGTGATCAAACGCAATAATTTAGCTCAAGCAATTAATGAAGCTCCCATTAAATTCCGCATCCAACTTAATTAATCCAATTAATTAAGCCGGTTAACCCATATTTTGCCAAATTATTTTGCAAAAGCCAGAGGATTTGAGGCCTAGCCTCGTTAAAATAATTAAATAAGGTAATTAAAACGACCCCAATTAGGCAAAACAATAGCCCTCAACATGCCCCAAGTGCCTAGCATCAAAGCCACGGGTCTAGGCTTGCTAGGCACTAAGGTCGTGGCTTGCTAGCCTAGGGTGCTGGGCTGCGCACCATGGCTGCCTTGCTGCCTCTAGGTGCTATGGCGCTGCGTGCTGGCATGCCTGCTTAGCAGAGCACGCCACGCTTGCTGGCACCACACGCATAGCAGTAAGCTACGCATGCTTGCGTGCATGCTGGTGCTGGCAGCGTGTGCTGGGCTTGCTGGGGCTCGCTGCCTTGCTGCCCAGCAGCACTTGCGGCCACCATCACACAGCACACGCATCATATCCTCGCTTAGCCCATAGCACAAAACGTAGCGTTACACACACATCGTAGCGCCATGCACTACACTTGCGCACACTAGCGCATCCACGAGGCAAGGTAGCCCATCACGCACCTTGGCAGACACATGTGGACTGCTTGAGCAGCCCGGCTAGCCTAAGGGTGTGTCTTGGGCAATTTTGCCTCGACTTGCGTGCACTTGCCTTGGGATTTTAATTCCTGATTTATGTGTGATAAAAATTAATTCTAAATTTCTTTTAGAACCAATTTAGAGCAAAATGAAAATAAAACAAGTCCAACTTAATTAAATTCAATTTCAAAAGTGCACAAGCCTAAATTATTCAAGAACCATATCAATTTAGGTCTATCTTGATGCTACAAAATTGAAGGGCTATACTCATAATTAATTTAACCATACATAAATTAATAATGAGATTTGACAAAATTAAAGAGGTTGAAAAAATAAACCCATTCATCTAATGAAAAATTTCCAACACTAACTTGTGTATAATTGAAAAATTACATCTTCCAATATGAAGATTAATTAAATTTCAATCACAAGTTTTGAACTTTTAGGATTTTAATTAACCTAAAAAATGATTAAATCCAAAAATTAGTTTAACATGGAATTTAAGCAATCAAAGTTTTAACCAATTAAACAATTAAAGATTGGATCTTTAACATATTAGGGACTTCACAATTACAAGTTCACCATAAACATTCACACTTGAAGCAATTTATTTGTAAAAATATGAAAATTTCAAGTTTATATGAAAAATTAACTCACCAAATTAAGCACCAATTATGACTTCATAAACATGCTTAATAAGGCTTATAATAACATTAGATTAGTGATGCAACCATACATTTAATCTATCTTTAACATGCCATAATTAATCAAGGTTTAAAGATTTAAAATTTTTCGTCAAAAACGAAAAGCCCCTCGAAAAACATGTTTCTGGGTGGATTTTGGCTTCTGGACAGCCCTCAAAGAGAATCAAAAACGATTTAGAACATCAATTCCACCCAAAAATCAATATTTTTAAGTCAAAATCTGGGTTCGTTTGCTAAAATTAGTAACATACAAGATTAAAACTAATTAAAACGAGATTCTAATCTAATTAGAAAGCAAAACCAGAATTTAAATCCATTTTAAATCACCTCAATTAATTATTAGTTACAATAATTAAAATGAGTGCGGCTCCGATACCGATGTTGGGTTTCGTAGCATCCAATGCTACGCGGAAGAGAAACCCACCCAAGACCCGCTCACTAATTAAAGTAACTAAACATTTAATCACATAATTAAACAACAAAAGAAAGAGAAAGGGAAATGACATTCTTACCCTCAACACGTGCTTTGCTCCTATAGAGCTTGGACTTCAAAGCCTTAGCTTTGCAAGCACGAGAGCCTCTGACAGAGTCCACCCTCGACACCCGACCCGAACGGCCTCTACCCCGAACGTTAGTCGGGGCTAGACCAAGAAAAGACAAGATTATTACGAACTTAAAGGTTTTCTCACCTATAGGGAGATGCCTTATTGAGTTCAACTCAAGTGGTTTTTCCCAAACCCAAAACTAGGGTATTTATAGGGAAAAGAGACTTGATCTCGCTTCTCCCCTCAATGTGGGAGAATTGCATTTTTCCACCAATTTATTTTAATCAAAAACCAATTAAAATGCAATGTAATCAACAAGCTCCAAGTGGCAAAGAGTGAGCAAGGGTAGGTGAGGACCACTAAAGGGGGGACAAAAAATCCCCTTGCTTCCCAAGAAAGGCCACCAAGCATCGGTCCCCACCAAAACTCAAGAGCAGCCCACACATAGCTGGCTGGTGCGGCATGGCAAGCATCGCTGGCGTGCTAGCATGCTAATGCCTCGCACACGGTAGCTCGCAAGCAAGCAGCAGCTAGCTGGGCGTAGCCTAGCACAAGCATCGCAACATCTAAACGCTGCCTAGCTCAAGCAACGCAGTAGTAGTTGCAGCAGCAACCCGCATTGGGTGCGTGTATGGGGGCTGGCTAGCAGGGCCAGCCATGGCGCTAGGCACGTGCAAGGTTGCCTTGGTCGCCAAGGCAAACTGCCAGCTAGCACATGGTTATTGGCTTGGTTTATTGAGAGCTTTCTTAGGGAGCAAGAGGTGAATGGTCCCCCCTTATGGTCCTCACCGAACCCCTTGCTCTCCACTTGACACTTGTTGTTTGTTGATTCATTTACATTTTAATTTGATTTTTGAATTAAATTAAATTGAAGTAAATTCCTTTTTACCAACTCTCCCACATTGATGGGAGATTGGAATTCAAGGGCTCGTTTCCCTATAAATACCAATCATTTGGCATTGGGAAAGGACACTTGAGTTGTGAACTTGAAAGGATCTCCACAAGTGAGAACACTTTCGTTCTAATACTCTAAGAACTTTTGGTCTAGCCCCGACTACGCTTAAGGGTAGGGGCCGTTCGGGTGGGGTCTCGAGGGTGAGAGCCGTTGGAGGCTTGTGCATTTGCAAGTTCTACAGTTTCAAGTATGAGCTCTAAGAAAAAGCGAAGCACGCATCAAGGGTATGATCGTCTTTTGTTCTTTATTTCTTTTTGTTAATTATGTGATTGTTAATTAATATGCATGTTTAGTACTTTAATTTGTGTGTGGATTTTGGGAGGGTTTCATTTCACGTAGTGTCGGACACTACAAAACCCAACATACTTTACATAATCCATTTATTAGTGTGATAATTCTCAGATCCTTCCTAGGACTTTTTCGTTTTTTGGACAATAAGTCGTGCTTTTCCAATTAGGTAACATTTTCTTTTTGGTTTGACCCCAATTTATATCATTATTTCAACCTAAATTTACATTATATTAATAATTTTTTATGTGTTGTCTCTCCAACTAAACTTATGCATGCACGCCAATCATTACCCCATTACTTGTCTATAAAAGATTAAATCATTTTTAAGAAAATGTATCATCTAACGGTTTGTTTAGACCAATGTTGTTAAAATCGCGATCCGGATCGTACGATCCAAAGATCCTTATATCATCCAACGACTTGGATCGTGCTTAAGATTGGATTTTCAAAGAATCGACTAAGGATCGTTAGAATCGTATAGGATCGGTGGGATCGCGATTCTATGTCGATTCCAACGATCCTACCCAAAAGCCTAACAATGTGTGTTTGGTCAGCCAAACAAACTATGGGCTGGCCCATTAATGTAAAAAACTAAAAACCCTTTTCCTACCCACCTTTTCCCATCCACTTTCAACCTCACTTTCACGACATTTAACATTATTCAACCCCATTTTCACCATTTTTGCTATTTTCACTTTGCACGACATTCATCTCCTACTCCAAATCTCCTATTTCACCATTATCATATTTAAGCACAAGCATAAACTTATCTTTTTGCTAAAAGCTTGCAAATAACTATCTGCAAATCGGTATGTCGTATGTTCCTAAAGTATATCCTAAATTATGAAATTTTCAATTTTTCTTTTTTTTGCTTGGTAATTTAGGGATTGTTTTTGGTAAATTTGCATGTTATTTGTTCGATTTTCTATTGCTATTCTATGTCAATATTTTGTTTAGACTTTAGATTTTGTATTGAATTCTTTTTTGTACTACCATTTGATTTAGGGATTTTCTAGTTTCTACTGCTATTTAATTTAGCCAATTTTGGGGTTTTTTAATTTCTACTGCGTACTGCTACTCAATTCTTTATTGTATCGAATTTTCCCTTTATTTTTGTAGGTTGGTATTATTTATGCGCCTCTGTTTAATTGATCCTTCGAGTTATGTCAGCCACTGCAAGCTCTATTAAAAAGAAAAGAAAAAATTCTCCTGGTAATAGAACTGACCCAGGCTGGGAACATGGTACTGAGGTAGATAGTGAAAGTAAGAAAGTAAGATGCAAATATTGTGGTGTTGTGCGTGCTGGTGGTGTTTATAGGCTTAAACATCACCTTGTTGGGACTGGTTGTAATGTTGAGAGATGTTTGCAAGTTTCGGATGATGTGAAACATAAATTTAGAAACCTGTTACAAGCTAATGCAGAACAATCTAGTAGAAAAAAGAAAAAATTTAATGATATAGGTGAGGATGATGATACTTATGAATATCAACAAAGTATTAATTTGAACAAGAGGGGGGGAATGGATGCTTTTGTGAGTAGAAAAAAACCTGGAGTTCAAACAACACTTAATCAGAAATATAAAAAGGAAGAAAGAGAAGAAGTTTGTCAATAAATAGCTCGTTTTTTTTACACTAGTGCAATTCCATTCAATGCCGTTAACAATCCTGAATTTCCTATCATGGTTGAAAAAATTGCAAAGTATGGGATTGGACTTAAACCACCAAGCTATCATGAAATATGGGTGAGATTTTTGAGTAAAGAAGTGAAAAATGTAGTGACCATGCTTGAGGAGTTCAAAGAAGAATGGAAAAAAACAGGTTGCACCATTATGTCAGATGGATGGAGTGATAGAATAAGACGCTCTATTTGTAATTTCTCAGTGAATAGCCCTAAGGGGTCTGTGTTCTTAGTTTCAATTGATACATTTGAGATCTCTAAAACAGCTGACAAAGTTCTTGAAATGTTAGATGCGGTTGTAGAAAAGGTTGGTGAAGAGAATGTTGTGCAAGTTGTCACAGATAATGCTGCAAACTACAAAGCTGCTGGAGAAAAATTGATGGAGAAAAGGACTAAATTATTTTGGACGCCATGTGCTGCTAACTGTAATGATATAATGCTTGAGAATTTTGATAAGAAGATTAAGGTCCATAGTGTTACCATCGGTAAGGATAGGAAGATAACAACTTACATATACTCTAGAACCATACTCCTCACTTGGATGAAAGAGTTTACCAAAGATGGAGAGCTTAAGGTCCATAATGTCACGCGATTTGCTACATCTTACCTGACATTGAAGTGCTTAAATGAGCATAAAGGATCATTACTTGCTTTGCTTTCATCTAATAAATGGATATCAAGTAAGTTTTCTAAATCTGCTGAAGGGAAAAAAGTTCAGAGAATTGTCTTGGATACCAGGGGATTTTGACAGAGTGTTATAATGTGTTTGAAAGCTGTATTGCCACTTGTAAAATTTCTACGAATGGTGGATTCCGATGAGAACCCAGCTATGGGATTTATCTATGAATTGATGGCCCAAGCTAAAAACCAAATCAAGGAAAATTTTAACAATGTTGAAAGAAAGTAAGCTGTTAAGTTTCTTATAATTCATTTTGTTTTATGTTGTTACATGTTACTTGTTACTTTGTTAGTGACTAATTTTAAATATATACTTGCGTATAATTTTTTTATTTTTTTTTATAATGTAGCTACAAACCAATCTTAGATATTGTTGATGAGCGTTGGGAGAATCAACTTCATAAGCCCCTCCATGCAGCAGCTTATTTTTTAAATCCACAATTTCAATATAAGCCTGATTTTCAAGCCAATGCTGACATTAAAATAGGCTTATATAATTGTCTGCAAAGAATGGTTTCTGATCCGGACGAAAGAATGATGATTGATTTACAAATGGATGCCTTTAAAAATGCCAGAGGGCTTTTTGGGTTGCCTACTGCTGTGATGAGAAGAACAAAAAAAAACTCCAGGTTTGTATTTTTAGGTATAAAATTACATATTATTTTTATTACATTCCTAACATACTATTCTGATTTCTGAATGTGCCTTAATTCATGAAGCTGACTGGTGGGATTCATATGGGGATGAATGTCCAGAGCTTAAAAACTTTTCCATAAGAATTTTAAGCCTCACTTGTAGTTCCTCGGGCTGTGAACGAAATTGGAGTGCATTTGAAATGGTAAAATACTGTTGAATTTTTTGGTACTTTATATCATACAATTTTGGGTAATTTGATGTCTTCTAAATTTTTTATTTATATGTAATTTAAACAGGTTCATACAAAGAAAGGAAATCGATTGCATCAACAAAAAATGAACGATTTGGTTTTTGTGATGTATAATTTGAAATTAAAGCGAAGGCATGAGAAACGAGCAAGCAAGCCAATCACACAACCAATAGTTTTGGAAGAGTTGCCGTCTGATGATGAGTGGATAGCAGAGGTAGAAGAACCTGTTCTTCCAACAAATGCTGCATTGTTCACTAATCTTGATAGAGCAGCTAGGAGATTTGCTAGAAAAGCTACAAGAAATGGAGATGGAATTCATGAAGACCATGATGGTGAGCAACTGAGCATAATCTTTTTAGTTTCCTTTTCATTCAATTTTCAGTACTTATAAAATCTTATCTTCCCCTCTTTCACCTTTTAAATTATTTTTGCCACATATTGTGTAGATGAAATCGATGAAGTAACAAATTTGAGCGACAATGATGATGAAAATCATGAGATTGCAGCAACTTATATAGGCTCAAATGATTTTAATGATGATGATGATTTCGATGATGTCAACAACTTTGAAAATGAGCCAGCTAGTACAGGAGGAACTGATGTTAGAAGTGATGATGTTGATTATGGCAATTTGAGTTTTGGATATGGTGATTGATGAATATATTTTAATTAAAACTAAGATCTAAGTGTTTTGTAATTAAAACTATTTTATGTCATTATGTGCATTATTTTGTCATTGAACTCATAAGTCATAACTATTGCCTTGTTCTCAAGATTCTTATGCATAAATTTATTGAGAAAAATGTCGATATATTAGCTATAATTAGCTTTTTAATGAAGTATCGCCTTTTTAATGAGTAAATCACCAAATATTTGCATTATTAGTCTTTTTTTTACAAAAAATATGATCCCACAACAATTTTATACATGTACTATGTCTTAAAATTGAAAATTGATAGGATCGTACGATCCCACAATCCGATCCTATGATTCGATCCTGATAGGCCTTTTCGATCCAAAGTAGAATCCCGATCCTGATAACGTTGGTTTAGACTATTGTTGGTATTCCTATATCACAAACTTAAACATGGAAAACAAACATCTAGACTTATATATTAATTATTCAATGCCATAGAAAAGAGGCTTAGGATTATCGAGACTTATATGAAAGACATACTATTTTGACAACTCTACAATATAATATCATACAACTTAGTAATTATAATTCAATTAATAATCTAATTAAGGTATGAAAGTTGATTATTAATTACTAATGGCTCTTATTAAATACTTAACAATAGTAAAGAAAGCTGAAAGAAAGAAAGGACCTGCAAATAATGCATTTGCGAGGGAGACCTCAAAAATCACTACCCAAGGTATACTAGTAATACTGGCTAGTCGAGTTTACCCACTTTTGTTCACTATCAACACCAATCAAGCCTTTTAGTGGTCACTTTTAAGCACTATGGTAGTACGTTTTTGTTGGTAATATTGATTTCTAATTAATTTTTTCTATAAATTAACTAATATAATCAAAGAAACATGATTACACATTGTTTGATCGACTCGAAAAAGTCAGGTATTTCTCCAAACTTGATCTTCGCTCGAGGTTTTGGCAGGTGCGCATTGCCAAGGGCGATGAGCCTAAGACAACATGCGTCATCATATGAATTCTTAGAGATGCCTTTTGGCCTCACCAATGCCCCGACAACCTTTTGTACTTCGATGAACAAGATTTTCAAGCCCTTTTCTCGATGATTTTGTAGTCGTCTATCTCAACGATATCGTCGTCACGTAGTGTATACAAACAACTTGTAGGATCATGTGAAACATTTGAAAAAGGTGTTCTAGGATTTAAAGGAGAACTAGTTGTATGTGAAAAAGGAGGAATGCTTGTTCAGACAAGAGGAGGTGTCTTTCTTGGGGCACCGAATCAAAGCCGAAAAAATCATGAAAGAACATGACAAGGTGAGTTCCATCAAAGAGTGGGGTGAGCCTAAGAATGTCTTGGAGCTACGTTCTTTCCTTGGGCTCGCAAACTATTATCGGAGGTTCAGTAAGAGTTATTTAGCAAGGGTCGCACCATTAACTAATATTTAGAAGAAGGTGTAGTGTCTTGAAGCGACAAATGTCAATGCAAGAGGACTAGATGATTTGAAGCGTGTAGTCACTAAAGAGCCCGTCTTGGCCTCACCTTATTATTCAAAGTTATTCAAGTTGCACACGTATGCCTTTGACAAGCTTGCAAAGGGGTGGCATGAGTAACTAGACATCACGAAGGCATACTTACACAAAGCCACCAAGAAGATGAAGAAGTGGGCAGACAAACATAGACACCCGTTGGAGTTCGAGGGAGGCGACTTAGTCATGGTGAAGTTGTTGCCCTAATTGTTATTTGGATGATATACTACAAGAGTGGGGTGAATTGTAGTATGTTCCTAGTGCCTAATTTTTGAGGAATATAAAACTGATTGCTGTTAGGAACTTAGACATGAAAAGCGAATTTGTCGAGGAAACCATCCAGGGCCTAATTGGAAGTAAAACCTCAACCCTCTAAGAGATTTAAAACCAAACCAATCCACTATAATAGGCCAAACAATCCTAGTTACAACCTATTACAAACAGACCTTTCTCACAAGTTTATGACTGAACTTGCTACTCGATAGGACCCTACCCTACCCAACCTAAGTCCCGGACATAGATTCCACACTGCACTCCCAGAGTGCCACTCACTCGGCTTCTCACCAGAAGCTCGCTCGACTTCACACTAGAAGCTCACACTTTGCACTCATACAATTATGATAACGAGAATCCTCACGAACTCTAACACCCCAATACACATAACACTCAAAATCATTTTTCTATTACACGATCTCAAAGAATAACTCTAAATACACATATATATGAATTAAGAGATAAAACTAATATGCTGGACGCTCAAGATCTATTTGGAACTGAATGGACGAACTGAAACCAAACTCTGATCGGAACGTTGACCAAGACTTCTGACTTAGCTTCGTGGTGAAGGATGAAACCATTAAGCACGACCACTGCACTTTGTCATCCTTAACTTTGAATGATTACATATGAGCGTATTTAGTACACCCAAATAATTCTTTTTGTAAAAGATAAGTTTTATCAAAAGATATGTTTAAAAGTTAATTTCTAAAAATAAGTTTTCACAATATATATCTTTTTGTTAAGAATACATTCTGTTAATGATAAAAAAATATACTTACCATAAAATCAGATTTTATTTAAAACTTATCTTTTAGTTAAAATACTTTCCAAACAAACTTATCTTTTTCCAAAAGGGATTTATTAGAAAATAAATATCTCTATTCAGTAAGACTAAATCCCCAAAAGATATGCATGTATTAGGTAAATATGTATATCATTAAAACCGACTTTTAAAGACGCGCAGACTTAAGTTCTTATTAGGTTCGGGAACTCTGACAATCTCTGAGTTCCTTACAAGTGAGTAACTCTAATTTCATTAACTGTCTGGAGTTCACCTTGGTTCTTTAGACTTGTTCCAGACTGACTTTTATGTCCAACATACTTTCATGAATCCTAGAGCGATATACTTCTGTTTCTTGGTCTTCATGTTGCTTCTCTGAAACTCTTGTTCTGGAATCTGTAGTTTGATGTATTCTGAATCTTGGGGCAACGTTTCACTTTGGAACTGCAGGCCAAGTTCCTAACTAGAACTTACTGTCAATCTTCTTCATTCCTTGCTAGAACTCGCAGAACAAGTTCATCTAGAACTTGTTGTCATCTTCGCCGTCTAAGCTTCACTCTTTAGCTTGCTATCACGCTTTTGTTAGGAAGCTCCTTGTGTGTAACTGTTAGGAAACACCCCATGTACCTATTAGGGAACATGCTCCGACTCTCGTGGGAAAGCCTGTCGAAGGTTCCTTCTAGATCTCGTTGGAGAATACCTTCAGGTTCCTTCGTTGTTTGGTTCTCGTGAGAGAACCCGCTTTAGGTTCATTCATTCTCTCTTGTTTCTCTTGAAGTCTTCTATGTTCCTACCCATTGACTTGACCTAAGTAAGTTCTTGTCTTCACATAAACACTTAAGAGAACATTAGATTGAAGTTTGTTTGTCATAAACAAACTTCAAGTGAGAGAACTAATTAAACTTAAAGCCTATGTAAATACTCCTACACATATACGACTCATGTATGCATAGGATACTTACCTCATGAAGCTAACATATGCAAACACCTATTTACATAGTTACCTTCATGGTTCCTTCGCCATCATCATGCTTATCAACCATAACTCATCATTGTTCTTGTTCCTTCTATTTCTTATTATATATTGCTCAAGTTCCTTATATATATATACTTGTCAGTGCTCGGGTTCCTTATATCTTGTTCCAAGCATAACTTGTTCTTTCTATGCACAACTTAACAAACACGTTAGATAGATAATCATCATTAGTTTACAATCATCAAATCCTAATTACTCAACAATTTCCCACTTTTTGATGATGACAAAATAATGATGCTTATCACACATTAAAGGACAAATCGTTGCACATTTATTCCCCCTTAGTTTTTCACGGAAATAACATTAGGACAAGGTAGGAACATACAAAGGAACTTCACTTAGTCAGGAACTAGCAATACACATCATAATCAATATATATACTATCAAAGATCATGATGTAAAAGAACTTTAGACTTACCTACTGCATACCATAAGCATCATACATATTCTTCCCCCTTTTGTCATTATCAAAAAGGGTATTGTTTCACACGTTTGTTTTCTGTAAAATACACACACATAAAGTTATATATCACACCTACCACCATATAATAAGTAGTCTGAAACACTTGTTGTTCCTACAAGCCTCAACGTACTCACTTTTCAAACATGGATACCATTTCCACTCTAATTTCCAACTCACAATCTAAAGGCCCAACTTCAAAACCCTTAATTGAACTAGACAAATAAGAAGTTAAAAATCAAATAAAGATCAGAGCTACAAGTTAGAAATGGATTGCATGAATAGGCAAATGAAAGCGCAAGCTCAAAGGATATATAACGAAGCATATGGAAAAAAATGAGTAGAGGGAACATGAAGTAGAAATTGTGCTCTTCATCTAGACCTTTTAAGATGAGGTTCACTACATTTGTTCTTCATTTCATACTCTTGGACCTCCTGCTAAACACAACACATTTTCATCTTGCTAATTGCTTACCAAGTTCCCTTACTACAACCACCAATTTCTTTGAGGAACATTTTGCTCACTAGAACTTAAATAGATTTTAGCATCATAGTCAAGTTCCTTCAACGTTTATTGTTGTTCTTTCACAAGCTTACCAGGTGTACGAGTACACGACATCAAAACAGGAAATATTCTTCATATATAATATTTAGGAAATTAAATATTTGATCACCCTTTTTTCTTTTTTTTCTTTTTTTTTTAAATTTTTTTTCTTTTTTTCATTTTTTTATTTATTTTTTTCTTCTTCTTCAAAGGGTGTCATTACACAGATTATGCATTCCTAGAATAAGACATTTGTAATCAATGAAGATAATACTTACCATACACTTGAGTTCCACAACTAGATATGAATTGAACCATCTTAATTTCTTAGTTCCTACCTTATTCCCCCTGAGTTCCTTTCCTGTCTTAAACATTTTGAGAATGCTTACTTCTTACTTTTTCTTTAACTTCCCCTTCAACATGTAATCACCATTCTTCACGTTTCATCGCACCATAAAAAGATGATGAATAAACTTAGAGCACATGGAAAGTGAGAATAAGAAGTATGAATACATGAAAAGAAAAGGAATTAGGGTGGATAAGAGTCTTTGATTGTATGGTGTTTAGGGTAAAAATTACCCTAGACATGTGGCCCAATTGCCTTGCGACACGTGGCAGCCAACCATAGGTCAACAGGGCGCCAATCCCCTGTTGACACGTGTCCTTTGAACCCTAGATGGGGTACTGGTCTCCCCACTATAAATAGTGGGTCAGACCTCATTTATGGGCATTCATAAATGATTCAGAAATAGCCATAAATACAAACACCAATCCCGAGCAATATAAATTGCAGAATCCTCCTGTATTAGCGAGGAGTAATTACTATTTCCGTACACTTACCTCTTATACGTTACTGACTTGATCGTCGGAAGCGGAGCTCCCATCAACAGGAGTCTTCGTGGTTTTGAAGGTACAGGCGTCGGTGGCACATACTAGGAATTATAACTCTCCCGCAGGACACTTCAAAAAACCACGAAACATTTGGCGCCGTCTGTGGGGAGAGTATTTTCTAGATGGCTTCTGAAACTATACCAACGAATGAAGGAAAACGGCCTACGGTCGAGCTTGAGGTCCATACGGACTAAGAAAGCTGTGACGATTACGAAATCGACACCTATGTGGCCCCAAATGGGTCCTTCAGAACAAAACACGTCCGCTCCAAAGAAATAAAGGAGCAGGGTAAAAGTTAGGCTCCTCCAGGCAGCCCAAACGGCAGACCGACTAGGACAACCCAAGCGGCAGAAGGTACCGCTCCCGTCACGAGAGACAACTCATGAAATTCATGACAAGGTTCAAGGGCGAGATCAAGACCCTTCTAAACAAGTCCAATGGCCCTCACAATGATCAGAAGGCAAAGAAACCTTCCTCTAGGAAGAAGCAACTCAAGGACTGTGTGCCTACCCCTCACCCGAAACCAAAGGTGGCGGATGGGTCCACGATTGACGTCTCAAAGCTGCGTTTCCCTAAGACAGGGCAACGGAAGCCCATCCGACAAGTACAGCCGGATGGATCCAAGAAGACTTACTCTGATGCCCGGTTACTTATCCAGGGTAAGAGAAGTCTGCAGCTGTCCACGTCGGCTCAACGTCGACCTACCCAGACAGCTTCCGAAATGCTTCCATAAAGCATTCGGAATCAAGCGAAGGAACTCAGTCGTGCGGTCCGTCCACACGCTCTGGTCCCAAAATTATCCAGCCGATACAGTATGGGACCGTACATGCCGTATGGATCTCCATACATGCAGCCGGCCCTCTTTGGGGGTCAGGCGGCACAACCGGTCCAGCCTATGGACTGGCAGCTCCGACTGCTTAACCTTGGGGGACAGCCAACGATATTCTCTAGGAAAATCACCGAGGCGGCACAGCCGGCCAAGGTGAAAAACGTGTTGGTCGGGGCCTATGACGGTACCGCTAACCCAGAGGATCACCTAATGGCGTACACCAACATCATGTACTTACAGGGGTTGGATGATGCCGCCTGGTGCCCCTGTTTCCCGGCTACATTGAAGGGCATTGCCCGACGATGGTTTGGCAACCTGCCAGCCAAATGCATCAACAACTTCAGAACTTTGGCGTACCTGTTTACGTCAAACTTCTCAATGAACATCCCTGCCAAGAAAACAAGCCTCGATTTTGGAGACATACAGTAGGGAGAGAAGGAAGGACTTAGGTCCTACGTCAGGCGGTTCAATCCGATGAGAATTCAGATACAAGGGTTGTCTGACGATGTTGCCTACATAGACTTCTTTAAGGGTCTGAAAGACGGGTCAACCTTCAAGTTCGACCTGGTAAGAAAAAGGGTTGCCACCCTTCAAGAGGCACTAATGGAAGCTGAAGCCTATATACAGGCGACAAATCTTTGTGCTGTGAGGCACTCGTTTGACCCCAAAAAGTTCGAACGGAGAAAGAGCCGGCCATCCCAGCCGGCAAATAAAGAAGAAAAGAAAATAAAAGAAGTCTGGGCGGCAGATCGATCTGGTCTGCCGGCCTAGAAAAGCAGACGAAAATCAGAACCGTACGTTCCAAAGTACGAGTTCACCAAGGACTGCTCCTCCATCTTCATGGAGATCAAAGACCGGTTGTCTATTGAAAAATCGGCAGCAATGAAAAGCCCTGTCAGCAGCCGAGACAAGAGCAAATATTGCCAATTCCATGAAGATGTTGGCCATGACACCAATGGTTGTTGTAGCCTCAGGCGGCTGTTGGACCGTCTAGCTGAGGAGGGGGCTCTGAAGTCCTACTTTCCTAAGTCTAAGGGTGCCCCCAAGACAAACAAGGGACACCCATCCAAATCAATTGCTGCTAACTCTGAAACAGACGAGGAAACAGTCTTTACTATAGCAAGCGGTTTTGCTGGTGGGGGTCCTACCATTCGGGGTGCCAAGGACAATATCAGGAAACTGGTCAATTCAGTAGATGAGGGCCAGACGTCGAAAGATACCTTTCCTGAGGTCCTTATTTCTAAAAAGAACCGAGGCCAGGTCAGACGACCTCACGATGACCCCATCGTCATCGAATGCAAGGTTGCCAACCAACGAGTTCGTCTGACCTGATAAGCTACCAGTGCTTGAAAAAGCTCAAGTACAAGCCAAGCAACATGCAAGAGGCTTCTCACCCCTTAGTCGGTTTTGGGGGAGGAGTAGTGCATCCGGTGGAAAGGATTGACCTACCCATCCGGCTGGGTGAGAAGGGGCAAGGGCGACACATGGTCGTCAAGTTCCTTGTTGTTGAGGAGCTGACCGCCTATAATATGATTTCTGGTCGCCCCACCCTCAACGAGTCAAAGGCTGTCATCATCACGTCTCTCATGCTGATCAAATTTCAGAAGGATGATAGGATAGTCGGTGCCCTAAATGGGGACCAAAAGACGGCTAGAGAGTGTTATCTCTCAGACGTCAAACCAACTATGGCTTCAGCCGGTCATGGCGAAGAGCCCATAGAATTGGATAACTATGAGCATGCAATGTCAGCTCTAAGGGTAGCCGGTAAAAAAGAAAGGCGGACCAATTGGCACCTGTCAAAAAAGAAAAAGAATAGCAATTACTGACCGGCGAACGGTCAGATGATCTTTGACCCCAGCCGGCTGGTGAGAGCATTGATGTCATCCTAGACGACAGCCGGCCCGACAGAACCGTTAAGGTTAGGACGGTTGCTTTTGAGAAATTAGGGGCAGACTTGCTCTAATTGCTTAGAGAGTTCAAAGACATCTTTGCCTTTGAAGTGGAAGAGATGCCAGGCGTCAGCCCAGATCTTGCTGTCCACAAACTCGTCGTTGATCCAAAAAAGAAGCCGGTTAGGCAAAAGAAGAGGAATCACGAAGTGGAAAGATCTCAGGCGGCAGCCGCTGAGGTCAAAAAGCTGCTCGGCAATGCGGCTACCCGGATTGGGTAGCAAAAGTTGTCCTTATGAAAAAGTTGAATGGCACCTGGCGGATGTGTGTAGACTACACAGATCTTAACAGGGCATGTCCGAAGGATAGTTATCCGCTTCCAAAGATCGACAACTTAGTCGACTCTACAGCCGGTCATGCTCTGATGAGCTTCAGGGACGCCTACTCAGGCTTCCATCAGATTCCCCTATGGAAGAAGGATCAGGAGAAGACGGCTTTCGTCACTGATCAGGGGTTATATTGTTACACGGTGATGCCGTTTGGGTTGAAAAATGCGCCTGCAACTTTCCAACGAATGATTAACATAGTTTTCATCAATCAAATCGGAAGGAAGGTAGAGGCATATATTGATGACATGATAGTCAAATCCAAGCTACAAACGAATTACCTGGCTGACCTCCGAGAAACCTTCACCACCCTCAAGCGGCAAAAGGTCATGCTTAACCCCAAGAAGTGTGTCTACGGTGTTGAGTCTGGGAAGTTTCTCGGATTTCTAATTAATCAAAGAGGCATACAGGCTAATCTGGAAAAAGTACAGGCGGTTATTGACATGCAGTCACCCCGCACTATAAAGGAAGTCCAGAAACTTACTGGTTGCCTGGCGGCATTGGGGAGGTTCCTCAGCCGGTCAGGCGACAAATGCCTCTACTTCTTCCAAGCAATCAGGAAGAGGTCAAGATTCGAGTGGGGTGAAGAGGCTGAGGCGGCATTTCAGAGGCTAAAGCAACATCTGCACTCTTTGCCCCAGGAGGTTCTCTACATGTACTTAGCCGTCTCAGATCACTCCCTTAGTGTTGTTCTTCTCACTGAGAGAGACGGCAATCAGCTCCCGGTGTATTTCATCAGCCATGTTCTCAGAAACGTTTAACTCCGATACCCAATGATTGAAAAATTTGAGCTGGCTCTTTACAAAGAAGTCAAAGCCCTACTTTTTGGCACATCCGGTGATTATGTATACTAATCAGCCACTCAACGGCCAATGACTACAATAGAGTCATCCGGTAGAATGATCAAATGGGCTGTTGAAATACAGAGCCTGGAAATAACTTTCGAACCCAGGCGAGCGGTGAAAGGTCAGGCGTTTGGCGACTTCATTGTCGAAATGACAAGACCGGTGCAGCCGACAAATCTGGATCAGGTTTGGAAGTTATTTATAGACGGAAGCTCCACTATGATCGGCTGTGGTGCAAGCGTAATCTGTCATTCTCTGGAAGGGGATAAATATGAATATGCACTACGGTTTAAGTATCAAGCCTCAAACAATGAGGCGGAGTATGAGGCCCTGCTGGCTGGTATACGCATGTGCAAGGCGGCAGGGGCCAGAAAAGTTGATGTCTGCTCTGATTCTCAATTGATCGTTAGCCACGGACTTAACAGCCATTCACAGTCTTGTTCCCTTTGCAAAATGGGGCATGATCATTCTGGGACCATACAAGCCTGCTTCAGGCAGTCGTCGCTACATCTTGGTTGCTGTGGATTACTTCACCAAATGGGTTGAAGAAGAGGCGGTCAAAGGCATAAAGACTAAGGATGTGATTTTCTTCAATTGGGGAAATATAGTCGCCCGGTTTGGGGTTCCCATGTCCATGGTCTTTGATAATGGCCCCTAGTTCGAAACGCCTGTCCTCAAGAGCTAGTTGGGAGATCAAGGGATCTCACATCATTTTGCATCTGTTGGTCGGCCTCAGGCAAACAGTCAAGTTGAAGCCTTCAACAAACTCATCTCAAACGGCATAAAAAAGAAAGTTGAGAGAGCTGGCGGTCTTAGGGCGGATGAGTTACCTCATGTCCTTTGGGCCATCAGAACAATTGAAAAGGGGGCAACCGGTGAAATCCTGTTTCTCATGACATACGGCACCGAAGTCGTCCTACCCATTGAACTTTAAGAGCAAACACTCTGAGTCATGCTCTATGATGAGGAGGCTAATTGGGAGGCCATGCGTCTAGCAATGGATTCGCTCCCTGAACGCAAGGGCAACGCCGCCTTGCGTCATGAGATCTACCGTCTGAGAATGACGAGGGCTTACAACAAAAGAGTACACAAACGGCCCCTCAAAGTGGGGGACTTTGTGCTACGAAAAATGGAGGCAACTGGTAGGGCGAATGAGCAAGGGAAGCTAATTCCTAATTGGGAAGGCCCCTACCAGATTTTTAAAGAAGTTAGAAGCGGCACCTACCGCCTGGAGACCCCAGACGGTAGGAAGCTAGCCAGAACTTGGAAGGTAGACAACTTGAAAAAGTGCTACTTCTGAAAATTTAAAACTTTTGTAAATAGAGTGTATTAATGAGAATGCTTTATTTCCAAATTTTCCTTTTCTGCATACATTCGCCATGTCTTGTTCAATACGCAGGAGGCAGCAATAAAATAAAAGGTCAACTGGCCAGCTAAAAATTAAAAACCGTCTGTTCCAAAAGAGCAGACACCCGGCGATGCCCGTTTAAGGTGAATCCGTCGAAGAGAACATTTCTCTTCCGGGTGGTACATTGTTCTAGTGATCATAAACCAAACGACTCTAAATGGCTGTTTCAATGATCCTTTGTAACCAAGATACGACCGGTCTCCACTGCAAACAGTACAACCGGTCATTTCCGCAAAGCGGTACCCCCAGGCTTTATTTCAAAGAAATTCAGCAGGTACCCCAGTAGGAAAATACAGCCGCATATACTACCAAACAGTACAGACGGCATGCGAAATCTTGGTCATGCCATAACCATCTTTTATACAAAGGCACCTCAAACGGTTATGCCACTGAACCTAGCAAGGTCCAAACCTTGGTGTTCAGCAGATGACTGACATACAGCCGGCCAAATAACCGGCTGCATACAAGCATGGAAAAACGGGGTGCTTTACGAGCACACCCCGGCCGGTTAGTAATACGATCAGTTCGCTTCAAGCAATTTAGCTCCGCTTTTCGACCTAACTGGGTGCGTGTATGTACGCCTGCCTGTTAACCTTTTGAAGATAACAGCCAGCCATCTAGGGGCAAACTCAGTAACCCCACCCGGTATATATGGGAAGTCAGGCGTCATTATACTTGAAATTTTTTTCGAAAAAATAGAAAAACTTGCAAAGCCGACACAGTCGGCAAAATATAATTCAACTAATACTCAAAAATTAAAATCGTTATACTGTTAACCGGATCCCCATTCGGTGAAAATACAAAGAAATACGCGGCATGCAGGCCGGGAGGTAATTGCTACTCTATCTGAACTGTGACGCGTTCAGCCGGATTCTAGGTAACAGGCGTTTGAGTCTGCTCCAGCTGGGTCTGAGTGGCAGCGGCCACGGAGACGGGAACTTCAGCATTTTCCTCGGTCTCCTCCTCCTCTTCAGCCGCCTCAGCCTGCATTCTCTCTATCTCCTTCCTTGCCCAGTCCTCATAGGGCTCAGGTCCCAGCTGACCCTGCTCTTGCGCAATAATGGCAAGATTTGCGTATCGATAGGCGAGCTCCCACGTAGTATAGTCCGCATCTGGATGAATAAGGTAGAACGCCTTCCTCATGCGGTTCTCACTGTCTTGCTCATTCTCCTCAATGAGCCGACTCTATTTCGCCTAAAGGGTTGTCTCGAAGTTTTTCTGAGAATTGGCAGTCTCCTTCTTCAGACGGTCATTCTCCTTCTTCAGGCGTTCGCTATCTTTTTCCGCCTTATCCAGGCGCTTGAGGGCTTCCTTGTTCTCATGCACCTCCTTCTCGGCATTATCCAGCGACGCCTGAAGATTGTCCATCTTAACCTTGGACTCATTGAGGGCCTTTTGAAGGAACTTAACCTGGTCCGCCTGTTGCATAATTATAGATTTAGTATCTAAGTCATGCAGAATCATTGAATACTAAGCTACATTATGGGCGTCATTGGCGTCCCGTTTGGCTCTTCTTACCTCCTCTTGCTTGTGTGCATAGGCCTTCTTCAGCCCCTCAACACGCAACAACAACTGCGAAGACACAGCCGATGTTAGAAAATCCCGGATGAGTATGAGACTAGTGTTAAAAAAAAGAGGGAGGCGGATGTAGAAGAATACCTCAGCCAGATTGACCATCACACGGTCAACATTGAAGGCGTTGATCCTAGGGATCGCTTCCTTCTCGTCCCTAGGGACGGCTTTCAGCATGGCCCGGGCGTATTGTGTCCCCATCCGGTATCGTGGGCATTTTACATTTTTGCCTAAGCAGCTCGGGCTTCCGGTTGTATCTCCGGAGCTCTTGATTCTCTTCATTGGTCGGGGATTTGACCAAGTAGAAGCGGTTTTTTTAATCAGACCACTTTGACAGCTTGTCAAGCGTCATTTGGTACTTGGGATATGTTGTTAATGTGTACCAGGCCCTCCAACCGCCTAGACTTCGACTCAGATAGTGCATGAGAGCGAAAGCCTCCCAGCCGGGGTTCAGGTTCTGCATTTCGCAGGCAGCAATATACCCCAAAATGTTTACCCAAGAATTGGGTGTAAGTTGCCAGACGCCTAGGCCATAACCCCTAAGTATGGCCTTTATGGTGTTATGAAGGGGGAAGCGGAGCCCCGCTAAAAAAGCCGCCTCGTAACAGCCAAAGAAGCCGTCTACATTGCGCTGGTCGTCTTCCCAGGCAATGGTCCCCATCTCAGGCGGGACGATTAATTTATACCCTTCTCCTAAATGCCGCTTGAGTATGAAATCGGCTAAGTTTCTCTGCATACTAGCCCTATCTTTTGCAAAGACGGAGATCATGAGAGGGTTGCCTTTGGTGTTCCATGAAGGTCTCTCCTCCTCCTCGCTATCCACAGACGTTGTGAGATAGCTGCTGCAGCTGCTACTTTAGCCTCCATCAGAGCTGGACTCAGAGCCTGAACTGGAAGCGAGGTTCTCATTTCTTCCTGAGGTTTCTAGGTCCTCAGCTCTAGAAGCTGAGGCGGCTTCCTCACCACCTCCGTTATAAGACCCTAGAATTCCATCGCTAGGGGACTTGGAGTGCCTCTAGGAGATCCCTTGTTATCTCATCCAGGATCCTCTCTTCAGGCGGCAACTCTTTTGAGCTTCTGCTGAAAGGAATGGCGTCCTCCCAACAAGTGTATTACTCTGATAGAGGGTTCGGAATTATTACAGAACTAATTCTTCAGTAAGGTCAAGTGATTGGAATGCCTAGGTGGAGGCTGCTTCCGATCAGTAATATTACGGTACAATTAATATTACATATTAATCTTAACTGAACCCTTCGGGTCGAACCCAATCGAACAACCGATCCGAGACGACAAATTAATCCGAAGGATTTAATGATTCGACAGAGTTTTACGTATACAAACGTCGGATATCGAGCTTAGGGAGTCAAGACTGAGCGTCGTAAAATCGCAAGCGACAAGTACGAGCAAAGCCGTCGCTAGGCTAGGCTAGCTCATCCCAAGCCCAGGCGCACCATGTGTGTGCTAGGCGCACCATGGTGTGCTAGGCGTAGCATCATGCCTAGGCGCCATCGCAGCCCTAGTACCACGCACATCACCATCGCAGTGCTAGGCACATGTGTGTGTGCGTGTGCGTGTGCACCATCGCCCATCAACCTCGCAATGCAGCACCGAGCATTCGCAAAGCTGTTTGCTTGCGTGCGTGCCTTCGCATGGCAGCACTAAGCACAACAAGGTAGCAAGCTGCACAAGCCTTGCTCAGTGCGTGTGCATGTGCACTATCGCCCAGCATCAAGCCTAACATGCGTGGCTCGCTAGCAGCACGCAAGCTAGGCCTTGCGTACGTGAGAGGCTGGCAAGCATGGCTATGCGTAGAGCCTGTGCGAGGGATGCGAGTGTGTGCGAGGCAATGCGTGGGAGTGCTGGGCCAGCGCCAGCATGCTAGCACAGCCTAGCACTAGCACGCACCAGCGCCAAGCATCGCCTAGCACCAGCACGCACTGCCTGGCTAGGGATGCAAGGCTGCTGGCTGGTGCTAGTTGGCAGCGCTAGCTGGCAGCCAACACAGCCCTCCTTGAGGCGATTTGTGTGTGGGTGTGGGAGGAAGGCTATGGTCCCCCCTTCCTCACCTTGGGCATCACTCATAAGCATATAATTATGCCACTTGTCGCGTTGTGATTGATCTTAATTATTTATCTAATTTGGAATTAAATAAATTATTGATTTTTACCAACTGTCCCACATTGGTTGGAGATTGGAAATCAAGGGTGCATTTCCCTATAAATACCAAAGGCTTGGGTATTTGGGAATACACAACCTTGAGTGGAATTAAAAGGCAACTCTTGATTTGAGTAAACCTTGATTCGTAAAAATCATAGTTTTATTTGTCCGGGTCTCGACTAACCTTCGAGACTTAGGACGCTCGGGTCGGGTTCGAGGGTACGATCCCGTTGGAGACCTCGTATTTTCGGGGTTAAAGTAAGAGCTCATTGTTGAGCGAAGCACGCGTCAAAGGTATAATATTTTATCCTTTCTTCTGTTTAATTATGTTTTGCTTGTTAATTGCATTTATTATGGGGGCGGGTCTTGGCGGGTTTCTTTCCGCGTAGTATGGGTCACTACGAAACCCAACAGCGGTATTGGAGCCACGCTCCTTTTAATTTTTGCAATTATTAATTAATTAAGGTGTTTTAAAGTAAGATTTAATTTCTGGTTTTGCTTTTCTAATTAGATTAGAAGCTCGTTTTAATTAATTTAAAACTCGTATTTTTTAACGATTTGGCTATTGAACCCAGATTTTGGCTCAAAAAAATTGATTTTTGGGTGGAATCAACATTCTGAGGGCTGTGCAGAAGCCAAATTCGAACCAGAAACCCAAGTTTTTGGGGGTTTTTTCGTTTTTCAACGAAAATTTTAAATCTTTTTAAGCCTTGATTAATGCAAGCATTACAAGGTTAGATTAAATGCATTATTGCATCCCTAATCTACTGCTATCTTAAATATCATTAAGCATAATTATGGAGTTTTAATTAGTGCTTGAGTTGATATGTCTTTTCACATAAACTTGTTTTTCACAAATTTTGCAAATTAGTTGCATTAATGTGTGAATGTTTGATGTGAATGTGTAATTTAAGTTCCCAAGTATGTTAAAGTTCTAATATTTAAAGGTTTAAATGATTGGAACTCTAACCCTAAATTCCATATTAAACAAATCTTGGATTTTTGCATTTTGGTTGATTAAAATCCATGAAGTTCAAATACATGTGAGTAAAATTTTGATTAATCTTCATATTGGAAGATGTAATCTTGTAATTTTACAAAAGTATGAAAGTTGGAAAATTTTTATCATTAGATGGTTAATTTATTTTTCCAACTCCCATTTGTCAAATCCATTATTAATTTGCATATTGGCTAAATTAATTATGGACATAGCTCATTTAATTTTAAGCATAAAGAAAGACCTAAATTTGTTCAAAAATAATTTTTTGGATGATTTAGGCTTGAGCACCATTAAAATTAAATTTATTTAAGTTAGAATTATTTTATTTTATTTTATTTTTCCTCAAATTGATTCTAAAATGTAATTTAGAATTAATTTTTGTCACACACAAATCGGAATTAAAATTCCGAGTAAAATGCACGCAAATCGATGCAAAAACGCAAGCGTCACCAAGGCTAGACAGGCTGCCTAGCAGCCCAGATGTAGGCTGCTTACGGTGCGCTCATTCTATACTTTTATTTAGCATATTCTCTCTTCTTTCCTTTCTATCTCAAGAAGGGCAATGCCTTTTCTTTGCGTTTGTTTTTGCTTTATTATTCTATTTTGGTTCTTTGAAGATTCAATAGAAGCCATGGTTTGATGTGTAGATATCAAAATATAGAAACATCAAGTACGTGCTTGCATCGGCTAGCTTAGTAAGGAGTTGTGTTCTAGATTAATCAAGGTCTTGGTTGGTAAGGATAGGAATTGTATAAATCAAGGTTTCGATTAGTTAAAACTTGAATGCATAAGAACACTTGTTGAGATAGTTTTCTCCAATTAGGATATCTTTCTCTTTGAATTTTGATTTACAATTGATATACAAGTATATGTATTATTAGCTACTAAATTCATGCACTCACTTCTTATTAAAATTAGATGGACTTAGTTAAATGTAGTTCGATTGTTTACAATTGTTCAGAGTGATACCTCTGTTTGTGAAAAAAGTATCCATAATTAATGGAACATTATATCATTGGTGTGTTACACTCCTTGTTCAGTTTCCTAAACTAGGATGTTCTTAGAATTGTTTCTGACTATACTAATAGATTACCATTTCATTAATGTCTGCAGTTATCAAGCTTAAAGATTCTGGCACGAAGACCCCATTCATTGTTGAAGCTTGTATCTTGTGGAAATTGTCTCTCTTTCAGGTCGCCAAGGTAAATAACTGTAACGGCTATTGAGGCTTCCCTGTGCATCTGTTAGTTTGATTAATGATGCGTTATTCTTTAGAAATGTATGTAGGTATTAATTACTTACTAACTTTTGTTTTTTCTTTTTAATTTTTTTATAGATTCATATGTGAATTGAAGCACAAGTTTAGCTTGAAGACTACAAATTTAGCTCAATTGTGGTATGAATTATAAACTTAGTCTATGTTTCTTTTTCTTGATTCATGATGAAAGTTTTCTCATGCTATTACAACTTGTGTATTGTTTAATGACAAATTAATACAACACTATATAAATGCTTACATCATCATATGCCTAGATACCCGTTCAAGGCTTTCTCATTAGATGAAAGTCTTGAATAGTCCCTAGTTGGGACTGTTCTTGAACGTTTACTCTCACTTAGGTGGTGAATGTATGTCTTCTTCTTTCGATTTTAAGGAACATCTTGGCTTAGCATTTCCTCGATCACCATGTTCTCTAGGTACATATGTGGGTAAGTTATTACCTACATGGTGTACTTGGAGAAATGGGGGGAATTCCTGCCGAATTTTCCTTAAAATTGGAAAGTCGACATACATTCACTAGTGAGAGTAAACGTTCAAGGATGGGTTAGGTTGGAGTGATAAGGACCCTTTGGAAGCATATATGCATTATTGTATTTATATGAATGTTATATGCATGGTGTGTGTTTGAATTTCATTTACATATCTAATAGATGTAGCAATTATACATTATTCGTACTATGTTGCCATGTTTAGAGGCAATTTACTTAATAGAGAAGGATCGTGGCTGGATGTATGGTAGACGTGATCATTGAAATTCTTTGATGGGGTTCAAGAGTTTTGTGAGAGGGCTTCATCTTATCAGCGCAGAATGGGTTTCGATTTCCTCTATTGTCCTTGTGTTGATTGTAATAATATGAAGGTGGTTAATAGTGTTGATATCATTAGAGATCATGTAGTTTGTCGTGGGTTTAGGCTTAAATACCATGTGTGGATTTGGCACAGTGAAGACGGAGTGTACAATGGGGATGTTATTGGGAATGATGTGCATGATGATAGAAGCAATGATATTTGTGTGGACGAGGAATACAAGAATGATGAATTTATTGCTGATAATGGTGATGAGGATGGATTTGATGATGATCAGGTGGATGAGGTGGAGGATGAAGGGGTGAATGAAATGATGCGTGGTGTTGAAGGTGACGTGTTTGAGTCGTTATCGGAGGCTTCTAAAAAGCCTTTGTATCATGGGTGCAAAAAATACTCCAAATTATCAGCTGTGCTAACACTGTTTAACATTAAGTCGAAGCATGGGTGGACGGACAACAGTTTTACGTCTTTGTTGACCGTGTTAAGTGAGATGTTGCCTAACGGGAATGAAATTCCTAAGTCATACTATTATGCAAAGAAGCTCATGTGTCCATTTGGTTTGGAGTATAAGAAGATACATGCATGTCCTAATGATTGTATTCTTTATCGAAATGAATTAGAACAATTGGAGGAGTGTCCACGATGCAAGAAGTCACGTAAGGAGTTGCAATGCTGGTACGAAGGGACCTCTTGCGAAGGTGTTGTGGTATCTTCCCATCATTCCAAGGTTTAAGCGTCTTTTCTCAACACCAAAAGACACAGAAAACTTGAGGTGGCATGCAGAGGGAAGAAAGAAAAACAGAATGCTGAAGCATCTAGCCGACTCCCCGCAATGGAAGAACATTGATATGAAGTTTGGTGAATTTGGTGATGAAGTCATAAATTTAAGGCTTGGGTTGTGCACGGACGGGATGAATCCATTTGGCACTCTTAGTACCCAGCACAGCACATGGCCGGTACTTTTAGTGATCTACAATTTGCCTCCTTTGTTGTGCATGAAACGTAAGTATGTAATGCTTTCACTACTAATAATTGGGCCAAGGCAACCTGAAAACGACATAGATGTTTATCTTGCGCCACTTGTTGACGATTTGAGAAAGACGTGGGACGAAGGGGTTTTCGTGTTTGATGCTCATAAGAATGAGATGTTCACCTTGCGTGCAGCTCTTATGTGGACCGTTAATGATTTTCCTTCATATGGCAACTTGTCTGGGTACAAGAACAAAGGAAAAAAAGCATGTCGTACCGTAGGCAATTGGCAACTCCAAGCATACACCTTGACAATTGTCACAAAGAGGTGTATCTGCGGACTCGAAGGTTGCTAAGGCGCGATCACCCGTACCGTAGGCAGAAAAAGGCTTTCGATGGGAAAGCGGAAGAGGGGACTGCGCCTAGGCCATTGGCTGGTGAGGAGGTTTATGATCGAGTTAAGGTTATACGAATAGTATTTGGGAAAACAGAAAAAGCTGCGGACTCAACTGCTCTCTTTAAAAAAGAATCAATCTTTTGGAAGCTTTTTTACTGGAAAGAACATGATATTAGGCACTGACTTGATGTAATGCATTTAGAGAAGAATGTGTGTGGTGCTCTTGTGGGAACGCTGATGAATATTCAAAGCAAAACAAAGGATGGAATGGGTGCACGGTTAGATTTGGAAAAGATGGGGGTTCGTCTAGAATTGTGGGCTCAGGAAAAGGTTAGAAAGGGAAAGGAACATGAAAAGAGAGATGAAACGAGTTCGAAACAAGGAAAGGGGAAGAGCAAGGGAAAAGGAAAGTCCACAGATGCGTTGAAGAAGAATTATGATGGAAAAGCAAAGGATGCCAAGGCTTATTTACCTCCGGCTTGCTACACATTGTCAAGGGTAGAAAAACGGATGTTTTGTGCATGTCTGTACGACATTAAGGGTTCAATCAGGGTATGGATCTAACATGAAAATATTTGTATCCTTAAATGGAGAATTGAAGCTGACAAGTATGAAATCCCATGATTGTCATGTTCTTATGCAAGTATTCCTACAAATTGCAATATGTGGTATTTTACGGAAGCACGTGAGGGAAGCTATTACAAGCCTCTGTTCTTTTTTCAATACAATATGCAGCAAAGTGCTTGATCCTTGTGCACTTGATGCTTTGCAGGCGGTTGTGACTTTGTGGAAATTTGAGATGTACTTCCCACCCTCATTCTTTGACATAATGGTGCATCTTATTCTTCATTTGGTGCGTGAAATTGAGTTGTGCAGTCCAGTGTTCATGAGGTGATGCTATCCTTTTGAAAGACACATGGGTACATTGCAAAAAAAGGTAAGAAATCGGGCTCACCCGGAAGGAAGTATGATTCAAGGGATCGTGGGTGAGGAGATTGGTAATTTTGTGGCCGACTATATAGCTATTGTTGAACCTATTGGTCTTCCTACTTCTCGACATGAATGTCACCTGACCGAGATAAGTTTTTACAAGCACACCTATATGTGTTGCACCATGTTGCAGATGTTCACCCATACTTAGATGAGCACATGGCTAGTTTGCGTGATGAATTTCCATCGAAAGGTGAAAGGGCATTGATGCAGTTGCATAATAAGAGGTTTGTGAGTTGGTTTCGTGATCGTGATGGGTAGAATGGATGAGAGTGTCACTGATACAGTAAGGTGTCCTGCTTATGGACCTAGGGATGATGTTCGCTCATTTGAGGGATATGACATAAATGGGTACACTTTTTGGACTGAGCGTCAGGATTTGAAATCTTCCTCGACCCAAAACAGTGGTTTAACACTTGTGGCATCGTCAAGGGAGTTTGCAAGTGCTAAGGATAAATCACCCGTTGATGCAGAGTTATCATACTATGGTCGAATTCAAGAAATATGGGAGCTTGATTATTGTAGCTTCACGATTGCTCTTTTCCGGTGTAAATGGGTTGATAATATCAGGCGTAACGTTAAATATGATGACTTTACTCTTGTAGATCTTAGCCACTTAAATGACAGTGCGGAACCATTCATCCTTGCATCTCAAGCTAAGCAAGTGTTTTACGTAACTGACCCAACAGATATGAAATTGTCTATTGTGCTAGCCGGCAAAAGAAGAATCCTAGGCATTGGAGATGTCGAGGATGAGGAAGAATATGATACGTTTGATGACTCGACACCTTTCACTGTTCCTAGACCTGTTGTACCAAATGACGTAGACGACCAAACCAATTATGTGCGATTAGACCACAACGAAGGAATATTAGAATGAGGTACTATTTTTCAGCAATTTTGCAATTTTAGGTGTTGAAAGTATTATCAAATGACAGGTTAGCCGAAAATGAATTAATTAACTGTCATAAGTATTATAATTAGGCAATTTATATTTGATTTTATAACTGTACCTTACAAATGTATTTATAATACAACTACTAACGTGTTATGATTGTTATGGCAGGTGATTACATCTCATGGCGGACGATCAGGACCGTATTTGTGTCGAGGATGTAGAGGATGATGATGATGATTTCTCTGAGGATGGTGATGAGTTTCATGATGTGAACAAGGAGCCTGATTTGGGTGAGGCAGAAGATTAGGCTCAAGATGAGTTGGAGCGTAGGCTGGATGAATTTGAAATGGAGGCTGAACAAGCGCCTCCTATTGAAAATGCAGTTTCTGAGACGGTTGGTGAGAACGCTACTTCCCACAATCACAGCCAAGGACAAAGTGGAGGAGGGGTGAGGGCACCGGCTAAGAAAAAGGTGAGGGGTTCGACGACAAGTTTCAAGAAACCCGTCTGTCCCATGGTCCTGGAGTACGACAAGGCGAGCCAACCTGTAGGCAAATTCCGTCGTCCATATGCTATTCACGTTGGAATTTGTGCGCGTAAAATCCCGATTACACTTCGTATGCGGGAAGTACCTCCAGGCTTGATTGACACATTTAGGAATGATACAAGGGCAAGTGTTTTATTTGCATATTTATACAATTATAAATACCTTTACTTTAATGTTATGTAAAAGGGGAAACTAATAATCGACTTTATTTGTGTTTGCAGAGTCTGTTAATATTTCTAATGATGCCGCCAAGCAAAGGGTGTTTGAATCTTTGCTAGCGGAAATATTCAGAGGCTTCAAGAGTGAATTAGTTCGTGGTTGGATCACAAAGACTGTTGTGAAAAAACCAAAGAAGAAGAAAGGCAATGATGATGAAGTCATCAATGAAGAGCTACTCCCATGGCAAAAATGGCTAAACATATCGAAGGATGATTGGGAAGCTTTTGTTATTCAACAAAGTACAAAGGAAGCAATTGTAAGTTTAAGTAAATTTGATTACAATTGTATAATATATTATCTCTTTTTGAAGTAATAATACTAACAATTCTAATTACGTAGGAACTAAGAGAGCAAAATTCCAAAAATGCAAAGATGAAGCAATACACCCAACGTATGGGGTGTAAGACATTTGGTGAATGGAGGGAAACATGGGTCAACGAAGGAGTATACCCCACTTCTCTATAAGGGTCGTCCAAAGGACCCTCTTCTTCCACGATCACTACGCTGGTTAGTCGTGGTGGTGATTTCTTCTGTTCACTGCATGCGCGTGACCAAGAGACCGAAAAATGGGCCATCAAGGCTCCGAAAACCAAAGAAATGGCTGATAAGCTCGAAGCAACTACGAACTTGAGAACTCTATGCTATTTGTTTCTATTTTATTGCGTTTAGCTATCTTGTATGTGTTGGTGGTCGGCTATTATTTCTGTTTTTTTTTTTTTGCTACAGATTGAACACACCAAAGAACTGGTTCAAGGCAAGCTTGTCCCAAGTGTAGAAAAAGACCCTTTCACCTTGGCTTTGGGAAAGCCCTACCATCCAGGACGGGTAGTAGGTGCAGGAGGGTCATTGCTAGGGTGGGAAAAGGTGATGGGTCCATAGTATACCAAATCAGGAAGATCCCGAGAAAGTGTGAACTCACCTCATGACTTGGTTTCCACGGTGGCATTGATTAAGGAACAAGTCCGCAACGAGCTCGTAAGTGAATTTAACGCTTGGGCGAAGCAAATGAACCTACCGAGCTTGCCTTTCCCCTCGAATACACCCGTCGACTCATGTAGTCACCCAAAAGGACAAGGGGAAGATGATATACATGGAGACGATGATGCAAATGAGGTACTTTCAAAACTTTTAGTTTTGGCATATTAAGTTATGTAGGATCTAAGGTGGCAATCATTAATTTCTTGTTGCAGGGTTTTACGCCTACACATGCAGATTCGAGGGAGCTTGATAATCCAGCACCTCATCATTTTCCAGATTTACAGGTGATTTTGTTTAGTTCTATCTTAGTGAATATGGGCACATTATCAATCTTAGTGAATATGGGCACATTATCAATTGTGTAGGAAACGACCCCTTGTGATATGTTTGGTTCTAATAACTGATCTTTCAAATTGGTATAGGAAGAGACCCGTTGTGCACTTCTACACCCGGACGAATCTGGAGCTTTGCATGTGGTTGTATATGGTAGTGCACAACCGGCCGAACAAGGTATGGTCCATTTGCTACCGCTTAGGCCACAACATTACTCGGTTGGGATCAATTCTGTTATTACCGGGTTCGAGGACATCCTAATACCGGTGCCCAAGGAGGAGGATGAGTTTACAACACTTTGGGCGGCAAAAGGTAGCTTTGTGCAAAGACCATGTGCTTGGGTAAGGTTGATGAACCAGGTAATTAAGATTTTGGGTTCGTTCTTTACTTTATGCCCTGTTGTCTTTACAAGAGTTAGATGGATTTGTCTTTTCTAACCAATTGCGTGATTTGTTGTATTAGATTTCGCAAAAAAGACAAACTTCAAAGAGGAGGGTGGAACAACCAATAAGCGTTGATCAACCGGTGCCAAAGAAGAGGAGTGAACAAAGGTCGGAGAGTGAAAAAGGGTCGAAGAAGAACTCTTCGAGAGGTTCAGCTTTGCAAGCTATTCCACTTGTTGCTGACACGGTCCTTCAAACGCTGTCTAAAGATTTAACATTTCTACACAACCGTGTTAGTATGTTGCCTAGTGACATTCCCATTCAAGTTCCACTACCTAAGGCAATGTTCCACTTTGATGAGGATGCAGTTGCATGGCTTAGCAAAGAAGATGTGAAAGAATTTCTAAGTGGTTCAATGCTTAACATCTCCCTCGTTCAAACATTCATGAGGTAATTTAATGCCAGACACTATTATGTTATTCAGATTAGTGGTGATTTCTTGTCATTTAATTTCCCATTAATATTTTGTTACCATGCATGCAGAGCACTATAGGAGCACTTACTTGAGATTGATTCTCCGTGTCAAGTAGGGTGGTTATGCCCCAAGCAAATCTCCACTACTAGAATCTTAGGTAACTACCCTGATGTGTTGTACTATGTTGAACGGGGTATCAAGGAATCATTGCGTGCGGGTGACAAGTTCATATTCGCCCCATGTTTTGAGGAGTACGTTTGACCATGTCAAATTCATTTGTTTCCCATAATTATATGTTGTACATGGCTAATTATTGACTTGTTTGTGTATTGTCCATTTCTGTAGTTCACATTGGACCCTGCTGGTGATTTGTGTTCCTAGTAACACCATCTTTCTTTTGATTCAGCTCGATTGCCTCATCCGAAAAAGCTCCTCGTGAAGTCTATACTGCGAAAGTAAATATAGCTATCTAGTGTTGATTATCCTTACTTAACTGATTTATTATATTAGTCATACTAATAAAGTTTGAACTTACTTTTCTATAGTGCTATGAAGAAGATAAATTGCCTAGCTTCTCAAGGTCCTACAAGGAAATCACCGATGGTAATGCTACATGATTTTGTGATTTTTATAATAAACAATGCGTAAGATGTTGCTAATTTGTGATGCATGTTTGATTCATTTGTTGTATTCCTATGCTAGTGCGCACAATAAGATAACGGAGTTGATTGCGGACTATACGTGATGAGATTCTTGTTGGACATACTGAGTCATTGTACAGACTTACAACAACTTGATGAGGTATGCCATTGACTTAGTTAATTTGCTTTTGTGGTGTGTTTTGATAAGAGAAAACCCTTGAATTGCGTCTTAAAACCCTTGAATTGTTCTTTTAATATGATTTCAAGCCTTAGCCGCCTGTAACTAGGTAATAATGACATGTTAAGAGAAAGAATGAGTTGATTTGATAAGAAGTGTAGAAAATAGGCATACAAGTATTGATAGAGGCCTTAATCGGGCCATTTAGGTTGAAAATGCGTTTTAAAACCCTTGACTTGCTCTTTAAATGTGATTTCAAGCCTTAGCTGCCTCTCACTAGGTAATAATGACATGTTAAAAGAAAGAATGAGCTAATTTGATTAAAAATGTAGAAATTGGGCAAACAAGTAGTGATATAGGCCTTGTTTCGACCATTTTGAATGAAATTGCGTCCTAAAACCATTCAATTGCTCTTTTAAAGTGATTTCAAGCCTTATCTGCCTCTCACCAGGTAATAATGACATGTTAGAAGAAATAATGAGTTGATTTGATAAGAAGTGTAGAAAATAGGGATAAAAGTATTGATATAGGCCTTATTCGGGTCATTTTGGTTGAAAATGCGTCTTAAAACCATTGAATTGTTCTTTTAATGTGGTTTTAATCCTTAGATGCCTCTAACTAGGTAATAATGACATTTTAAAAGAAAGAATGAGTTGATTTGATAAGAAGTGTAGAAAATAGGCATACAAGTAGTGATATAGGCCTTATTCGGGCCATTAAGGTTGAAAATGCGTCTTAAAACACTTGGCTTGTTCTTTTAATGTGATTTCAAGCTTTAGATGCCTCTAACTATGTAATAATGACATTTTATGAGGAAGAATGAGCTAATTTGATTAAAAATGTAGAAATTGGGCATACAAGTAGTGATATAGGCCTTATTTCGGCCATTTTGAATGAAATTGCGTCCAAAAACCATTCAAATGCTCTTTTAATGTGATTTCAGGCATTAGCTGCCTCTCACTAGGTAATAATGACATGTTAAAAGAAAGAATGAGTTGATTTGATAAGAAGTGTAGAAAATAGGCATACAAGTAGTGATATAGGTCTTATTCGGGCCATTTGGGTTGAAAATGCATCTTAAAACACTTGACTTGATCTTTTAATGTGATTTCAAGATTTAGCTGCCTCTAAATAGGTAATAATGACATGTTATGAGTAAGAATGAGCTAATTTGATTAAAAATGTTGAAATTGGGCATACAAGTAGTGATATAGGCCTTATTTCGGCCATTTAGAATGAAATTGCGTCCAAAAACCATTCAAATGCTCTTTTAATGTGATTTCAAGCCTTAGATGCCTCTCACTAGGTAATATTGACATTTTAAAAGAAATAATGAGTTCATTTGATAGGAAGTGTAGAAAATAGGCATACAAGTAGTGATATAGGCCTTATTCGGGCTATTTAGGTTGAAAATGCCTCTTAAAACACTAGACTTGCTCTTTTAATGTGGTTTCAAGCCTTATCTGCCTCTAACTAGGTAATAATTACATGTTATGAGGAAGAATGAGCTAATTTGATTAAAAATGTAGAAATTGGGCATACAAGTAGTGATATAGGCCTTATTTCGGCCATTTTGAATGAAATTGCGTCCTAAAACCATTCAATTGCTCTTTTAAAGTGATTTCAAGCCTTATCTGCCTCTAACTAGGTAATAATGACATGTTAAAAGAAAGAATTAGTTGATTTGATAAGAAGTGTAGAAAATAGGGATACAAGTATTGATATAGGCCTTATTCGGGCCATTTTGGTCGAAAATGCGTCTTAAAACCATTGAATTGTTCTTTTAATGTGGTTTCAAGCCTTAGCCGCCTATAAATAAGTAATATTGACATGTTACGAGTAAGAATGAGTTGATTTGGCAATAAATGTAGAAAATAGGTGAAGTAGTAGTCATATAGGCCTATGTATTAAATTTTTGCCTAACTTAAATTGTAAATTTATTTTTACATACATAACCTAAGTAATTAATTCTAGCTAACATCATTTTTGTTTAACCATGTTTTGCAAGGTAAAGAAAGGTGGTCCATTGACGAGCAAAGAGCTGAATGAAGTTCGAGACATGTTAGCGTCTTTCATCACATATAATTTTATTTGAACTTATTAACTTATACATTAATTATTAGTATAGTTTGTAAATATAACACCTTTTAATTAATGAGTTGTAAAAGCTATATGAAATTTCATTGTATCGCATTTACGGTTATTAATTAATATTTATGTATTGTTGTTATTATTCCAATGTAAAAATTATTATATTATTAGTATTTTTAATAATAATATTATAATAATAAAAATAATAATAATACGAGTAATAATTATTATAATTATTATTGTTATTATAACATATATTAATGGCAGAATTAATACAGGATGTGCAGGTTTTTCATTATTTTTACTTATAATTTTTTTTTTTAAAAAAAACAGGTTTTTCCCACCGGTTTTTTCAATGAACCGGTGCCCAAAACAATTTTGAAAACTGGCGCGCTGACTTTTGGCACCGGTTCAATGTGAAAACCGGTGGGAAAAGTCCTCCAGCTATAAGCTAAATCACATATTTTTGCCACCGGTTCACTCCAAAACCGGTGCGAAAAGTTATTTTTGCCACCGGTTTTGAACCGGTGGGAAATCTTTGGGGATTTAAATCCCCCCAAATCAAGACCGGTTCAAAACCAGTGGGGATTGGGGTTTTTCGCCTAGTGGTTGTGTGGCTGTGTGGCGAGGGGTGCTAAAGTGCTGGGCTTGGGCAGTGGCATTGGCTGCTTGCTGCTTGGAGCGCTGCTGGGCAGCGTGGTAGCAAGCACCAGCCAGCCCACACTTGCTGGTAGGCGCCAGCATGCGAGCAGGCATGAGTGATGTTGGCCAGCGTAGTGTGCTGTTCTGGACGCAGCATGCTAGCACCAAGCGCCAGCACAGCCCTTGATGCTGCTGGTGATGTGTGGCGTAGGCTGCTGGAAAGCTTGTGCTGCTGCTGGGCAGCTAGGCAGCAAGCCCCAGCCAGCCAGCCCAATACTACTTAGCAGCCATGGTGCGCAATGCACCATGCTTTGGTGGGCTATTTTGCTTAATTATTGAGCTATGCAATTTTGCGAAAATTTTGTCGTTTTAAATTATTTATGTAATAGCAATAATAATTATTATGATAATAGTAACAATAATTAGTATTATTATCATATATAAATAATAATAATAATAACAATCGCAAGATAGGATATTAATTAGAAAAAAGTGTCATGTTACCTACAAACAATATTAATTACTAATAATAATGTATAGTACACTAGTAAGGCCAGAATTGATGAAGTAAACGATATTTACAAATTAAATGTGATGTAGGTCGCCAACATGTCTCGAATTACATTGAGTTCCTCGCTCGTGTATGGATGTCCCGTTTTCCCCTTGCAAAACTTAGAATACACAAAACGTGAGTTAGTAGGAGTGAATTAATAATTGGGGTTAGTTAGTAGGAATGCCCCGAACAAAACTTGGAATAATACACAAAACGTAAGTGAACTCATACTTACTCATAATAACATGACATTATTACTTAGTTATATGTGACTAAGGATTGAAATTACAAGAAAATAGCAATTTGAGGGTTTTAGGTCGCATTTTCGATCAAAGTAGCCCAAAAAAGTCCATTTTGACTACTAAGATGCCTATTTCCTATATTTCTTGTCTAGTGAACTAATAATTAGTTAATACATGTTATTATCACTTAGTGATAGGTGACTAATGCCTAAGATTACAAGAAAAGAGCAAGTAAGTGGTTTTGGAATGCAATTTCAACCAAAATGGCTCAAGTAAGGCCATTTTGGCTTCAAGGATGCCTATTTTCTATATTTCTTGTCTATTGAACTCATAGTTAGTTAAAAAATGTCATTATGACTTTGTTATAGGTGAATAATTCCTGATATTACAAGAAAAGAGAAAGTAAGTGGTTTTGGTATGCAATTTCAACCAAAATGGCTCAAGTAAGGCCATTTTGGCTTCTAGGATGCCTATTTTCTATATTTCTTGTCTATTGAACTCATAATTAGTTAAAACATGTCATTATCACTTAGTTATAGGTGAATAATGCCTGATATTACAAGAAAAGAGCAAGTAAGTGGTTTTGGTACGCAATTTCAACAAAAATGGCTCAAGTAAGGCCATTTTGGCTTCAAGGATGCCTATTTTCTATATTTCTTGTCTATTGAACTCATAATTAGTTAAAACATGTCATTATCACTTAGTTATATGTTATTAATGCTTGAAATTACAAGAAAAGAGCAAGTAAGAGGTTTTGGAATGCAATTTCAACCAAAATGGCTCAAGTAAGGCCATTTTGGCTTTAAGGATGCCTATTTTCTATATTTCTTGTCTATTGAACTCATAATTAATGAAAAACATGTCATTATCACTTAGTTTTAGGTGAATATTGCCTGATATTACAACAAAAGAGCAAGTAAGTGGTTTTGGTACGCAATTTCAACCAAAATGGCTCAAGTAAGGCCATTTTGGCTTCAAGGATGCTTATTTTGCAATGTACCCATTTTTGCTATATAGTCGGCCATAAAATTACCAATCTCCTCGGCCACGGTCCCTTGAATCATACTTCCTTCCGGGTGAGCCTGATTCCTTACTTTATCTTGCAATGTACCCATGTGTCTTTCAAAAGGATAACACCACCTCATGAACACTGGACCGCACAACTTAATCTCACGCACCAAATGAAGGATCAAATGCACCATTATGTCAAAAAACGAGGGTGGGAAGTACGTTTCAAATTTGCACAAAGTCACAACCACATCCGCCTGTAAAGCATAAAGTGTACAAGGATCAAGCACTTTGCTACATATTGTATTGAAAAACGAACAGAGGCTTGTAATAGCTTCCCTCACGTGCTTTGGTAAAATACCACGTATTGCAATTGGTAGAAAAACTTGCATTTGAACATGAAAATCATGGGATTTCATACTTGTCAGCTTCAATTCTCCATTTAAGGATACAAATCTTTTCATGTTAAATGCGTACCCTGATGGAACCCTAATGCCATACAGACACGTACAAAACATCCGTTTTTCTACCCTTGACAATGTGTAGCAAGCCGGAGGTAAATAGGCCTTCCCTTCCTTGGCTTTTCCCTCATTTTTCTTCTTCGACGCATTCGTGGCCTTTCCCTTTCCCTTGCTCTTCCCCTTTCCCTTTTTCGAACCCATTTCATTTTCCTTTTCCTACTCCTTTCTTTTACTAACCCTTTTTTGAAACCACAATTCTGGACGCACCCCCATCTTTTCCAAATCTAAACGTGCACCCTTTCCGTCCTTTGTCTTGTTTTGAATATTCATTAGCGTTCCCACAAGTGCATCACACACATTCTTTTCTATATGCATTACATTAAGACAGGGCCTACGTCATGTTCTTTCCAGTATGGGAGCAACCAAAAGATTGATTCTTTTTTAAAGAGAGCAACTGATTCCGCCGCTTTTTCAGATTTCCCAAATACTGTTCGTACACCCTTAACTCGAGCCTTAATACCAGTCAGTGGCCTAGGAGCAGTCCCCTTTTCCACTGTCCCATCGAAAGCCTTTTTCTGTCGACGGTACGGGTGATCGCGCCTGAGCAACCTTCTGGTCCGCAAATACACCTCTTTGTGAGAATGATCAAGGCGTCTGCTTGGCATATCATCAATACAAATGGGACATGCCTTTTTCCCTTTATTCTTATACCCAGACAAGTTGCCATATGCAGAAAGATCATTAACGGTCCATATAAGTTGCACGCAATGTGAACATCATTCTTATGAGAATCAAACACGGAAACCCCTTCGTCCCACATCTTT
Organism: Chenopodium quinoa; assembly: GCF_001683475.1. NCBI lineage: Eukaryota > Viridiplantae > Streptophyta > Magnoliopsida > Caryophyllales > Amaranthaceae > Chenopodium > Chenopodium quinoa. The sequence continues at coordinate 2,075,618 of NW_018744517.1, forward strand.
CTCAAATCATCAACAAGTGGCGCAAGATAAACATCTATGTCGTTTCCAGGTTGCCTTGGCCCCGATATCAAAAGTGAAAGCATTACATATTTCCGTTTCATGCACAACCAAGGAGGCAAATTGTATATCACTAAAAGTACCGGCCATGTGTTGTGCTGGGTACTAAGAGTGCCAAATGGATTCATCCCGTCTGTGCACAAACCAAGCCTTAAATTTCTGACTTCATCACCAAATTCCCCAAACTTCATATCATTGTTCTTCCATTGCGGGGAGTCGGCTGGGTGCTTCAGCATTCTGTTTTTCTTTCTTCCCTCTACATGCCACCTTAAGTTTTTAGCGTCTTTTGGTAAAGAGAACAGACGCTTAAACCTTGGAATAATGGGAAGATACCACAACACCTTAGAAGGAGGTCCTTTCATACCAGCATTGCAACTCTTGCGCTTGTAGCGCGACTTCTTGCATCATGGACACTCCTCCAATTGTTTATATTCATTTCGATAAAGAATACAATCATTAGGACATGCATGTATCTTCTTATACTCCAAACCAAATGGACACATGAGCTTCTTAGCGTAATAGTAAGACTTAGGAATTTCATTCCCTTCGGGCAACATCTCACTTAACGCGCTCAACAATGAAGTAAAACTAATGTCCGTCCACCCATGCTTCGACTTAATGTTAAAAAGTGTTAGCACGACTGATAGTTTGGAGTAATTTTTGCACCCAGGATACAAAGGATTTTTAGAAGCCTCCGATAATGACTCAAAAATGTCACCTTCAAAACCACACATCATCTCATCCACCCCTTCATCCACATGATCATCCTCAAATCCATCCTCAGCACCAGTATCAACAATATGTTCATCATTATTCTTGTACTCCTCGTCCACACGAATGTCATTGCTTCTATCATCATGCACATCATTCCCAATAACATCCCCACTGTACTCTCCTTCTTCACCGTGCCAAATCCACACATGGTATTTAAGCCTAAACCCACGACAAACTACATGATCTCTAATGATATCAACACTATTGACCACCTTCACATTATTACAATCAACACAAGGACAATAGAGGCACTCGAAACCCATTCTGTGCTGATAAGATAAAGCCCTCTCGCAAAACTCTTGAACCCCATCAAAGAATTCCAATGTATCACGTCTACCATACATCCAGCCACAATCCTTCTCAATTAAGTAAATTGTCTCTAAACATGGCAACATATTACGAATAATGTATAATTGCTACATCTACTATATATATAAATCAAATTCAAACACACACCATGCATATAACTTTCATATATAAAAAAAAATGAATATATGCTTCCAAAGGGTCCTTATCACTCCAACCTAACCCATCCTTGAACGTTTACTCTCACTAGTGAATGTATGTCAACTTTCCAATTTTAAGGAAAATCTGGCAGCATTTTCCCCCAGTTCTCCAAGTACACGAGGTAGGTAATACTTACCCACATATGTACCCATAGAACATGGTGATCGAGGAAATGGTAAGCTAAGATGTTCCTTAAAATCGAAAAAAAGGACATACATTTACCACCTAAGTGAGAGTAAACGTTCAAGAACAATCCCAACCGGGGACTACTCAAGACTTTCTCCTAATGAGAAAGCCTTGAACGGGTATCTAGGCATATGATGATGCAAACATTTCATATATTGATTGTTGTATTTAGTTTGTCATTATATAATACACAAATCTAATAGCTGGCATGAAAAAACGTTTATTAAAACAATAATAGAGAGAAAGAAATATTTATAGTTTAGAGAAGTTTATAATTCATACCAAGACAATGGATGTATTCTTTCTAACTTCCCACTAGAGCTAAATTAATGTGTAGTCTTCAAACTTAACTAGCTTCAACTTCAATTCACATATGAACCTATAAAAACGCAAAAAGAAAAAACCAAACAAAAAACAAATTAAAAGTTAGTAAGTATGTATGAGAAATGGATAATAAATACAAATAGGGACATTAGTACATACTTGCATCACTAAAGCATGCATGGAGTGTCAAGTTGCCACAAACGAAAAAAACTATTAAATAATGACCCGATACATTAGAATTAGACAAACTATTAAAAGCAACAATATTACTCGTATTAACACAAGTCTCACATTTACCATTGAACTAACCACTTTCAAGAACACACTACACCACAACCATACACCAGTCCATCTTATCCCCCGCCCTACCCTGGCCCCATCGGCCCTTCCCCGCTCTCCTACAATGAACTAGACCTAGCTTGCCCATCGATCCCATGATATTGATAGCAATGCCATTATCTACTAGCTTTATAAAACAATCAAAGGGGCACTCAAGATTTACCGACACCCACATCTCCCTACTGAATTAGACTCTACCACTCTTCCATGATTTATCACCCAAAGTTTAAAACAGCAATGATGAACCGATTTTGCTCATCGTAATCATCACAACCGCCTAGGCAGGAGACAAGTTCACCCCAATCACCAATATTACTAGCACTAAACAAATCTGTACACAAGCCTATGTATAAACTATCAGCAATACAAAAAAATTAAATTGTATGTCATGAATAATGGGTTTCGAACAACTACCTGAAAGGGCGCCATAGACCAACAGTGAGAGCGAGCAACAAGGTTGTTGTACGTGGAGGGGGGCAATGCGCGTCTATATTGACAAACCCTAGATTACAGGAACTTAAAATTACTAAATTGTAAAGCAAATCCACCAAAAACTCGAAGGAATTCATCAATGGATAAGTAAAACCTAATTGCTACTTACCTTAGGTTGAAACTGTTTCAATGGAGGGAGTTTGGTCGGAGTACGACGCGAGTACGATCTTCAACGGAGGTGAGAAAGCTCGCAGCACTTCAATGGAGGAACAAAGAGGGGAGTTGAATGAAGAAGGGAGGAGGGAATAACACGCGTTGTTTTTTTATGAATTGAAGAAGAAGAACAACGAGGGAGTATACAGGAGGCTTGAAGAAAAACCTGGGTTTTTTTTTTTCAAAATTGGCAACGGTTAACCGTTGCCAACTCTAACCCTTTTAATTATTTATTTATTTTTTTTTAAAATAATTAGTTGGCAACGGTTAACCGATGCCAACTCTAATCCTTTTAATTTTTATTTTTTTTTAAAAAAAAATAATCAGTTGGAAATGGTTAATCGATGCCAACTCTAACCTATTTATTTGTTTTATTTTTATAAAAAAATAAACAAATGGCAACGGTTAACCGGTGCCAACTCTGAAATTTTAATTGGCGTTCATTTTAGTTGGCACCGGTTTTCATGAACCGCTGGGTGCCTATTTAGTTTTTTCTACTAGTGAATGTAAATAATTACGACTAATAACTTAGTCCATCTTGAAAATAGAAATTGACAATTTTAAAGCTCAATTTTCAAGAAGGAACTTGGATAGCATTCTATCCTAGAGTATGTTCCACATAGATTTCTATAATAAAAAATTATATGAAAGACATGTAAGACATCCATGTGCTACAACTCTAATCCCATAAAAACAACAACTAACAAATAATATGCAATTACCTTCAAGTCTAGCTACACGAGCAACAAGTTCCTTAAAAGCAATACATACCTTTATATTGGTTGTTTCCTTTAAGAACTAGCCTAGCCTTGTTCCTTTTACGTTCCTTACTCAACAAGCTTTTTCTAGAACACCCTTTTTGAAAGGAATGGTGTCCTTCTAACAAGTGTATTCTTCCGATAGAGGGTTCAGAATTATTACGGAGCTAATTCTTCAGTAAGGTCAAGTGATCGGAATGCCTAGGTGGAGGCCTCTTCCGATCAGTAATATCAATATACAATTGATGTTACAACTTAATAATAACTGAACCCTTCGGGTCGAACCCAATCGAATCACCGATCCGAGACGACGAATTAATCCGAAAGGATTTAATGAGTCAGCAGAGTTTTACGAATACAGATGTCGGAAATCGAGCCTAGGGCGTCAAGACCGAGCGTCGCAAAATCACAAGCGACAATTACGAGTGTAGCCGTAGCACCACAATGGTTTAACCATGTGGATGCTAGGCTAGTTCGAGCTGGCATGCACCTAGCATGGCTAGGCGCAAGCCTAAGCACACTAGGTGTGCTAGGCGCACCATCGCAGCCTAGGCGTGCACATGGAAGCCTATCGTAAAGCACCACAAGCCCCAGGCAGCCCATCGCAGCTAGCAGCAAGCTAGCCTGGGTGCCTGGGTGCGCATGGCAAGCTATCGCAAGCGCCACAAGCACCAGGCAGCCCATCGCAGCTAGCAGCGTGCTAGCCTGGGTGCGTGGGTGCGCATGGCAGGCTATCGCAGCACCATAGCACCACGCACAGCACCATCACAGTGCTGGGCACATGCGAGTGTGCGTGTGCGTGTGCACCATCGCCCAGCAGCACGCAGCTGTGTGCTTGTGTGCGTGCCTTCGCACGGCAGCACCAAGCACAGCGAATTAGCAAGCAACGCTGGCCTTGCATGTGTGGGCACCATCGTAGGCCATGCATCAAGCACAGCGCACCTATGTGTGTGCGTGCCTCGCACCAAGCATAGTAGTGCTAGGCACTGGCTGATGCGTGTGCGAGCGTAACGTGGTGCATGGTGCATGGGGTGCTACGAGCGTGGTGCGTAGGATGATGCGAGGGAAGGGCCAGCATGCGTGGCTCGCTAGCAGCACACATGCTGGCTGTGCTAGCAATGGCGCGCAAAGAGAGTGTGCGTGGGCTGCTGGGGGCCAGTGTCAGCACTATGTGCTAGCAGCGCCCAGCGCCAGCACACAAGCACCAGCACCAGCCCAGCAGCAGCACGCACTGGCTGGCTGGCTGGGTGCTGGGCAGTAAGGCGGTGCTAGCTAGCAGCCCTAGCTGGCACGCTAGCTGGCAGTCAGCTAGCCCTCCTTGACCCGGTTTTGTGCATACAGTGTGGGGACCAAATCAAGGCCTTGGGGATCAAGGCAATGGTCCCCCCCAAGCCTTGGTCCTCACTTGGCTTTCTCTATTATTGTGCCATGTGTCGATTTGTGATTGAATTGATTAATCATTTAAATTTGGAATTAAATAATTATCGCTTTACCAACTCTCCCACATTGATGGGAGATTGGAAATCAAGGGATCATTTCCCTATAAATACCAAGCTTGGGTATTTGGGAATGAACAACCTTGAGTGGAATTAAAAAGGCAACTCTAAGTAAGAGTAAACCTTTGATTCGTAAAACTCATAGTTATTTTGTCCGGGTCATGACTAACCTTTAAGACTTAGGACGCTCGGGTTGGGTCGAGGGTACGATCCGCCAGAGATCTCGTGTTTTCAGGATTTTGAAGTAAGAGCTCTTTGGGAGCGAAGCACGCGTCAAAGGTATAATTCTTGTTCTTAATCTTGTTTGATTAAGTTTAATATGCTTGTTAATTGTTTTAATTAAGGGGCGGGTCTTGGTGGGTTTCCTTCCGCGTGTCGGGTCACTACGAAACCCTACAGCGGTATCGGAGCCACGCTCCTTTAAATTTTTGCAATTATTTTTAATTAAGGTGTTTTTTAAAAGAATTTAATTTTCTGGTTCAAGTTCTTTTAATTAGATTAGATGCTCGTTTTAATTAATTTTAAAACTCGATTTTATTTTTGATTTGGCTATCGAACCCAGATTTTGGCTCAAAAATAATGATTTTAGGGTGGAATCGACATTCTGGAACAAATTCATCCCTTTTAGGCCTGTCCAGAAGCTAAATTCGAACCAGAAACCCAACTATTCTGGGGTTTTTCGTTTTTCAACGAAAATTTTAATTCTTTTTAAGCCTTTTAATGCAAGCATTACAAGGTTAGATTAAATGCACATTTGTTTCACTAATCTACTGGTTTTAAAATATCCTTGAGCATAATAATGGAGTTTTTATTAGTGCTTATTTTTCACAAATTTTGCAAATAAATTGCAATAAAGTGTGAAAACTTGTTGTGATCTTGTATTTTAAGTTCCCAAATAATGTTAAAGTTCTAATCTTTAAAGGTTTAAATGATTGGAACCCTAACCCTAAATTCCATGTTGAACAAAGTTTAGATTTTTTTCATGCTTGGTTGATTAAAATCCATCAAGTTCAATTACTTGTGAGTAAAATTTGATTAATCTTCATATTGAAAGATGTAATCTTGGTATTTTACACAAGTATGCAAGTTGGAAAATTTTTATCATTGGATGGTTAATTTATTTTTCCAACTCCCATTTGTCAAATCCATCATTAATTTGAATATTGGCAAGATTAATTTTTGGACATAGCTCATTTTATTTTATGCATAAAGTTAGACTTAATATTGTCCAAAATTGAAATTTTGGATAATTTAGGCTTGTGCACCAATAAAATAAATTTTATTTAAGTAGGACTTAATTTTATTTTATTTTATTTTCCCTCAAATTAATTCTAGAATGTAATTTGGAATTAATTATTGTCACACACAAATTGGAATTAAAAATCCGAGGAAATGCACGCAAATAGATGCAAAACCGCAAGCGTCACCAAGGCTAGCCGGGCTGCCTAGCAGCCCACATGTAGGCTGCATATGGTGTACGCAAGACCATTGCACCAATGCGCGTGGCTGTGTGTGGCTGGGAAGGTGCTGAGCGCAGCAGCATAGGCGTGGCTGTGTGGCTGTGTGGAGTGCGCGTATGCTGTCTAGCATCAAGAGGCGCCAGCCTAGCAGGCCAAATGCTCGCAGGCACCAGCGTGCTAGCAAGCATGCGCAGCATGCTAGCAGGCAGCTGGGGCTAGCAGCGACGCTTGCTGGGCACAGCATACCTCGCCTATGCACCATGGGAACAGGCCATAGGCTGCCTAGCAGCCATGGTGCGCACCCTCAAAGGGCTTTGTGGGACGTTTTGCTTAATGTTTGAGCTATGATTTTGCGAATTTTTGCCATTTTAATAATTTTATATAATTATTTTAACGAGGCTAAAAACCTCGATTTTCGATTTTGCAAAATTTTGACAAATTATGGGTTATGCCGACTTAATTAATCGGATTAATTAAGTGCGGATGCGGAATTTAGTGGGAGCTTAATTAAGTGCGTTAGCATTTTGCGTTTAGAAATAATATATTAAACAACTTTGACTAGTTTTAATTAGGCGCGTTAATTGGATTCACCACCTAAGTTAGTTACTAGTTTTGCGTGTTTAATTATGTATTTCGTAAAATTGCATGGGCCATTCACAAATAGTGAATGGGTGAATGGAAGATTGTTTTCAAAACAGGTCTTTGGAAATGGCAACTAGTGGGGCCCGACTAGGATTGAAAATATGGACTGCGTTCCGTAATGTATTTTGTAAATCTAAATACGGTCTGCGAACCGTTAAGTATTTTTGTACTATTAGATTAATCTTAGTCATTCTAGCTAGCTTCTTTTATTTCATTTTGGCCAAGATGTCTCAATACGGCGTTTCGACGAAGACGAGCCAAGATGAAGACCCATGGAAATTGAAGATTTTAAGGGGTCATGCTAGTTGCCAAATGCATCTATTTTATGCCTTATATATTGTTATTTTATATGATTGCTAGATGCATGTCTAGGATTTCTATTATGTTGCGACGATTAGTTAAGTTCACTTAAATCAACCAACATAGAAAGCCTAGGTCCCTTGAAAATATTGAGCTAAAATTTGTCGTTCCAAGAACAGCACTTACTGAACTAATGCGTGTACGTGATGGATTACGCCAAAGCGAGGCATCACTACTTCCCTAGGAACGTAAGGTATACTAGGTATACAAGTTGACTTGGTTAAGCTCAACGATATCAGTAAGGAGTCCTTAGATGTCGTGGCAAAAGAGATAAAATGTCAAGGATGCATTAGATGCGACATTTTATCAAAACGAGAGTAGCTTGGAGCTATTAGCAATTAGATTGCTTACCTTAAGATATTTAATGATTAAGACAAGCCAAAGCATGCTTAACCATTTCTTGATCTTTGGGATCTCGAAATCATTTTATTCTCGCCCATAGGGGACAATTTTTTAAATGCGTGGATAAAATGCTCAATAAGATTGAATATATGCATGAACGTTTTAAATTTCAACTTATTGATGTATGAATGGTTTTTCACTTCTAATTCTTTCAATTGTAGAACAATGTCTGCAAGTAACTCAAACAACAACCAAATGTGCCCAAAACTCCTCGAAAAGTTGGCATTTCCCTTAAACTTGGTGAACTTTAAGGAATGGGAGGAGGAACTCAGGAGAACCCTCCGGAATTGTTCCTCGGAGTATACTCTTGATACTCCCATTCCAAGATTCTTTGCCAAAGGGATCATGACCGACGAGGCTCATGAAGAATGGTATTCCAATTGTAAAAGGGTCTCACGACTCATGGAAAATTCCATCCCAGAAGATTTAAAGGAAACTCTTTCCTCCTACCTTCCGGACATGTTCCTCAAATCACTTAAGGACGTTGTCAATGTAAGAGTCACCAAGAGTGACAATAGCAACTTTGATGGACTCGTGTTTGACTTGACTAGGTCACTCTCAAACATGAGGATAAAGCCACCAAACGTGGGATGTCTTGCTAAGGAAAGGCGACGGCTTTGGACCCCCAAGGTCTACAATGCCAAATTGAGACCCGGCATGCCCCTCCGACCTCATGTGCTTGGTATGACTAGGCTCTTCAAATACATGCAGCTTCTCGGAATCTCGATAGAGGATGAGATGGCGGGGAATATCTTGCTTGCTTCAATCCACTCGGGCTATGATGCACTTTGAGTGCATATCGTTGTGGGAAAGGAGACACACTCCCTCAAGGAGGTGGTGCAACTTCTTAGCCAAGCCACCGCCTATGGAATGACCAAAAGGCCCTTGATAGCTAAGAAGAAGGAGTTCAAGAAGGTCAAGGCAAAGATGAGATGCTTCCATTGTGGCATGCAAGGCCACTACAAGAGAGAATGCATGCTCTTCAAGGAAGAGGGGATCACTCCGACTACCTTAGGTATCTTCCTTAACACTTTTGAATTAAGCTTATCATAGGTATTAGATACCAAGTATGACTCACTTAATGTTGCCTTTTCAGGGACCAAGTGAGAAGCTTATAAAGTGTTGGGTATGGACAAGAAGACGACGAAGATGGTTTTTCGGTCGTGCTTGCATGCACTATTTTGTCTATGACATGTAATTAAACTAATTCTAGTTTTTCATCATGCCTTTGACCATACTATGATCCACGGTGTTGGACACCTAGGAATTTTGGATGTAAGACTTTGACAATAGTTGTTTCAAGTTTGTCTTACAAATTTATGTTCAATTAAATTGCATTATTTTGCATATGATTAGACAAAAGTTGATACCACTAGCTAAGACCATCGAGTCGAATCAAACCTACTTGTGGCATTGTCGTCTTGGCCATATTAACATCAAGCATATCAAGAAACTTCTTCAAGAAGGTATTCTTGACTCATTCGACTTAGAGTCGTTTGAAAACTACGAAGGATGCTTATTAGGCAAGATGATAAAACAGCCATTCTCCAAGTTGGGAGAAAGGGCAAGTGACTTATTAGGTGTAATACACACGGATGTATGTGGACCAATGAGCACGACCGCAAGACAAGGTTACTGATATTTCATCAATTTCACCGACGATTATAGTAGATATGGCTATGTCTACTTAATGTCGAATAAATCTGAATCCTTTGAGAAATTAAAAGAATTTCAGAAAGAAGTTGAAAATCAACTTGGCAAGAAAATTAAAGCACTTCGATCGGATCGAGGTGGCGAATATTTGAGCCATGAATTCGACGATCACTTGAAAGAAAATGGCATTCTTTCAGAGTTGACACCTCCCGAAACTCCTCAATGGAACGGAGTGTCCGAACGGAGGAATCGAACCTTGTTAGACATGGTTCGATCAATGATGGGTCTTAGTGAACTCCCTATCTCTTTCTGGGGACATGTGCTACAAACTGCAGCACTAACACTGAATAGAGCTCCGTCAAAAGCTGTTGAAAAGACTCCATATGAATTATGGACTAAGAAACCTCCTAGGTTGTCTTTTCTCAAGATTTGGGGATGCGAAGCATATGTCAAGCGATTAATTTCGGACAAACTTCACCCCAAATCGGATAAGTGTTTCTTTGTGGGATATCCAAAAGAAACCAAAGGGTATTACTTCTACAATAAATCCGAGAACAAAGTTTTTGTTGCTCGTGATGGTGTCTTTTTGGAGAAGGATCACCTTTCCAAAATGACAAGTGGGAGGAAAATCGAACTCGACGAAGTTCGAGAGGACGAGCAACAATGTCAACCTGACAATCTAGATACTTTGGAAGCATCTAAGAAGATTGGTCAGAATCAAACAGATAATGAAAATGCTCAACCGATTACCCTTCGTAGGTCGCAACGGCAAAGATCTCAACCAGACAGATACCTCGATATCGTCTTAACCGATGATCAGGACATCCTAGTCATGGATGGTGATATGCCGGCGGCATACAAGCAAGCTATGACGAGCCCCGACTCTGCAAAATGGCAATAGGCCATGATATCCAAGATGGACTCCATGTCTGAAAATCAAGTTTGGGACTTGGTGAATTTGCCCGAGGGTTATACACCCATTGGTTGCAAATGGATCTTCAAAGTGAAGACATACAAGGATGAAAATGTATCAATATACAAAGCTAGACTGGTGGGAAAAGGTTATAGACAAGTCCATGGGATTGACTATGATGAAACTTTTTCACCAGTTGCAATGCTAAAATCCGTCCGGATCATCCTAGCGATTGCTGCATATTACGGTTATGAAATATGGCAAATGGATGTCAAAACCGCCTTCCTTAATGGTATTTTGGAAGAAACTGTGTATATGACACAGCCTGAAGGTTTTGTCGATCCATGCAACGCTGGAAAGGTTTGCAAGCTGAAGAAGTCCATTTATGGACTGAAGCAAGCCAGTAGAAGTTGGAATCTGCGATTTGATGAAGCCATTAGCAAGTTTGGTTTTATCAAGAATCCAGATGAATCTTGTGTATACAAGAAGGTCAGTGGGAGTGATATTGCAATCCTAGTCCTGTATGTCGATGACATACTTCTCATTGGAAACAACACAAAATTGTTTGAGTCCGTAAAGGGCTGGTTGGGCAAGTGTTTTTCAATGAAGGACTTAGGTGAGGTACAGTACATATTGGGCATCAAGATCTACAGGGATAGATCTAAGAGGATGATTGGATTAAGCCAGAGTACTTACATTGATAAGGTACTGGATCGATTCCACATGGAGAATGCCAAAAGAGGGCATTTACCCATGTCCCATGGCGTAACTCTCACCAAGAAACAGTTTCCACAGACACCTGTTGAGCGAGAAAGAATGAATCAGATCCCATATGCTTCGATAATCGGATCGATCATGTATGCCATGATATGTACAAGGCCAGATGTATCGTATGCCCTGAGTGCAACGAGTCGATACCAATCGACACAGGAGAGGCGCATTGGACTGCGACCAAGAACATCCTTAAGCACTTGAAAAGGAACAAGGATAAATTCCTGGTGTATAGAGGCCACAAAGAACTGGTTGTTGAAGGTTACACCGACGCTAGCTTCCAGACCGACTGAGACGACTTCAAGTCACAGTCGGGGTACATATTCTGTCTGAATGGAGGAGTGTTTAGCTGGAAGAGTGCCAAGCAGAGCACCACTGCAGACTCTACAACTGAAGCCGAGTACTTGGCCGCTTCAGAAGCTGCCAAGGAAGCTGTTTGGATTCGCAAGTTCAATAACGAACTTGGTGTTATACCCTCAATCAAGGGACCGATAAACCTTTATTGTGATAACAATGAAGCTATCGCTCAGGCAAGGGAGCCGAGAGAGCACCAGAAGGTCAAACACGTGCAAAGGCGATATCACATGATAAGGGAATGGAAATCCAAAGGTGAAATTTGAATTTTTAAGATTGGCACGGATGATAGTGTAGCCGATCCTTTGACTAAACCACTGCCTCAAGTGAAACACAACAAGCACATTGAGGCAATGGGAATTAAGCATGTTGGCGACTGGCTTTGAAATTCCCTGTACATTGTGTTTTAATTAAATAGGATATTTAATGTAAGACACTGTATTAAAACCATTCATTAATGGAGTAATTAATTTTTGTGCAAAATTATCATTCACTCCATTACTATTTAATTGTGGTTTAGAATTAAATAATGAGTCCATTCGATTTACGGAAATATTCAAAACCAGGTATCAAGACCATGTCTTGGATAAAGAAACACCTGTTAAGTGAACATTGAATATTAAATCAAAAATTGTCCCTAATCGAGGTCATCTAACAGATGGACGATTGATGACTGCCATAGATTAGTGTGTAGTATGATTTACAACACCGTTTCTTGTGCTACGAGGACGTGACGGTCATAAATCATTTGCACAGGCACAATTTGGAACTGTACTGGATAAGACCTATGAGAGTACTTTAAGAAAATTTAAATTTTATCATAAGTACATTTCTTATTATGACTATCGGAACTTGTTTCCTCCGACCATGAGTACTGTGAAGTTTTCTTGTTTGAGTACTAGACTCTTTGATGTTTCCAAACGTCTGCCGTAATTGGGGATCATAACGGGCACACTCAAGAGAGTATGTCCTCTTAGTAAGAGGAACTTACAATACAAGACTGGGATTGTCCCCCTACTAACAATAGGGAAAATCTTTTGTTGTTTACAAGGCCGCTCGAAGAGCGAGACTGTGAAAATGCATGGTCGTTCTCAGATGGATTTTAGAAATCATCTGCTTATTGACAGTCGAACTCGGAGATCGAGAAACACTTCTGAACGTAATTGATTAGGGGATTTTGCTCCCACCAATCGGAATGCGCCACATGGGCCAATCAGGTCCTGCCAAGTGTCCCTCAATTGGACCTCTCAGGGCTTGCCACGTGGCACACGCTTATTCGTCCACCCTGGACCTATTATGTCATGACACGTGGCATACTCCATGCCTAATGGAGAAGCCGGCCACCTAGGCCCAACTTCCGAGGGAAGCCCAATCAGCCCAAGGTTAACCTAAACCTAGGATTGGCACGTTTCCCGAGGTTATAAATACCTCCCTTAATCCTCATTAAGGGAGAATACGCACATTAAACACTCTCACCTAGAGAGACCCAATCACTTTAATTTCCTCATTAATTACTCCTTAAGCAAGTACTAACTTGACCGTCGGAGGCGGATCTCCAATCATCCGGAGCATCCGTTTGTTTTGCAGGTACAGGCGTCCGGTTCCAGTCTCGGAATTGTAACTCTCCCCCAGGACATCAGAAAACCCCAAAACATTTTGGCGCCGTCGGTGGGGAGAGTACTTCTAAGATGGCATCCATGTTTGTACCGACTCTTGAAGAGAGGCATCCCCTAGACGACCCTCAAGTTCAGTCGGACCATGATACTGAGAATGAACTTGAAGTTGAAGCTCACATAGCTTCAGACGGGTCCCTAAGGGCCCGACGCACCCGTCATACCGAAAGGAGCGAACGGGAACATCTTCAAACTGGAAGTGAGCCAGCAGGCGCACCGCCTGTTCGGCAGCAGCCGACTGATGGGTCTGCTCCCATCACAAGGAACGAACTCATGACCTTCATGAGGGACTTCAAGGGAGAGATTCAAGAGTTGCTCAACAAGAAGCCTGCTCTGGCCAAGGAACAGTCGGCTAAGAAACCCTCCACTTCAGGGAGAGGAAGCCAGTGAAAGGGCAAGAGGCGACCCCTCATCCTAAATCTAGGAAGTGGGAGCCGCTTGCCCTTGATTTCACAAAATACCGTTTTCCTACTCCAGGAAAGAGGAAACCTGTTCGTCATATTCAGGCGGACGGGTCGAAGAAAACATACACAGATGCTCGATTATTGCTAGAACAGAAGAAGAGTGACCGATTGTCAGAGTCGGCCTCTACTTCAAACTTCCAAGACAGTCTGCGCAATACCTCGATGAGACATACTCAGTCGCATCATGAGAGTCAGTCAGGCGGTACCTCCCGTCAGTCCGGCTTTCACAGTGACCAGGCGGTAGTAAACTTACCATTTGTACCGCAACAACAATATTTTTTGCAGCCACCTCTGTTTGGTGGGCATGCAGCAAAGAATGTCCAACCTATGGACTGGCAGCTACGGTTGCTTAGACTTGGGGAACAGCCGTCGGCCTTCTCCAAGGAAATTGCTGAAGCCGCTCAGCCGGCCAAAGTGAAAAATGTATTAGTAGGCGCCTATGACGGCACTACTAACCCAGAAGACCATTTGATGGCATTCACCAACCTGATGTACCTTCAAGGGTTGGATGATCCCACTTGGTGCAAGTGTTTCCCAGCGACTCTCAAAGGAATCGCACAACAATGGTTCGGCAACCTGCCGACTGGTTGCGTGAATAACTTCAGGACGCTTGCTTACTTATTCACCTCAAACTTTGCCATGAACATCCCTGCGAAGAAGACGACCCTTGATTTAGGAACGATTCAGCAGGGCGAGAAGGAGGGGGCTTCGTTCTTACATCAGGCGGTTTAACCTGATGAGAATACAGATTCAAGGGTTACCGGATGAGGTATCCTATATTGACTTTTTCAGAGGCCTCAAAGACGGATCGACATTCAAATTTGATTTGGTCCGAAAGAGGGTGTCGACTCTTCAAGAGGCCTTGATTGAAGCGGAAGCCTATATACAGGCGACTGATCTTTGCAGTACAAAACAGTCGGACGGGAAAAGGTTCGACAAAAAAGAAGGGCGACAGAAACAGTTGTCGAACAAAGATGAGAAGAAAAGGAAAGAGGTCTGGGCGGCTGATTCCTCTAAACAGCCGGCCCAGAAGAAGAAAAAAGAATTCAAACCATACTCCCTAAAGTATGCGTTTAGCAAGGACAGCCAAGTTATCCTAAAGGAAATCAAGGGACGGATCTCAATTGAGAAGCCGATCCCCATGAAGGGTTTTGCAAGCAACAGGAACCAAGAAAAATTCTGTGATTATCATGAAGATGTTGGTCATCACACCAATGAATGCATCAGTCTTATGCGGTATCTGGACCGCTTGGCTGAGCTAGGCGATCTTGACTCTTATGTCATGAAATCCACGGGGAACACTTCCTCGAAAAAGCAGTCGGCCAAAAAGAGTCAACAAGCCGACAGCTCTGATACAGATGATGCAGTCGTCTACACCATTGCAGGCGGCTTCGCAGGAGGCGGTCCCACTATTAGGGGTAACAAAGACAATATCAGGCGGTTAGAAGTAAATTCCGTTCACCAAGAGCGGCCCTCCAAATATTCATTTCCTGAGATTGTCATCACCGAAGAAGATCTAGGAGGGGTAAGGGGGCCGCATGACGACCCTATCGTTATTGAGTGTAAAGTGGCCAACCAAAGAGTTGGCCAAATCCTTATAGATACTGGAAGCTCCTCAGATCTTATCAGTAGCAAATGTCTGTCAAAGTTAAAATATCAGACTGATTGCATACATCCGGCATCCTACCCTTTAGTAGGGTTTGGAGGAGGAGTCGTCCACCCAGTGGGACGAGTGGATTTACCCATCCGCCTGGGTGAAAAAGGGGAAGGACGACACATGGTAGTCCGGTTCTTGGTGGTAGAAGAACTCTCGGCCTACAATATGATTCTGGGACGACTAACCCTGAATAATTCCAAGGCTGTTATAATCCCATCTTTTATGTTGCTCAAGTTTGAGAGGGATAATGGAACAGTCGGGTCCCTAAGGGGAGATCAGAGGATGGCCCGAGAGTGCTATCTCTCGGATATCAAACCCACTGTTATGACCGCTGGATCAAGTGGTGGAAAAAACAGACCTTGAAAATGTTAAGGAGAGTGCGCCTGTTCAAGAAGCAGGCGGCAAGAAGAGAAAGGCAGCCCAGACGGGGGCCGCAAGAAAAGACAGAAAATAGCAATCATTGGCAGAGGAGCGGTCGGACAAATTCCGCCCTCAGCCGGCTGGTGAGCATACGGATCTGATCTTAGACGACTCACGTCCTGACCGAACAATCAAAGTTGGGACGACTGCTTTGCGGATCCTGGGCGACGATTTACACAAACTATTGAAAGAATACAAGGACATCTTTGCATTCGAAGTCAAAAAGAAGCCAGTAAGGCAGAAAAAGCGGAACCATGGCGAAGAAAGAAGTCAGGCGGCAGCCGCCGAAGTCAAAAAACTACTTGATGCGGGGTTCATTCGGCAATGTTACTTCCCTGACTGGGTTGAAAATGTGGTGCTTGTTAAAAAGTCGAATGACACCTGGCGAATGTGTGTAGACTACACAGACTTAAACAAGGCGTGCCCCAAAGACAGTTACCCTCTGCCTAAAATTGATAACCTGGTCGAATCAACAGCCGGCCATGCTTTGATGAGCTTTATGGACGCCTACTCTGGTTTCCATCAAATTCCTTTATGGAAGAAAGATCAGGAGAAGACGGCCTTCGTCACTGATCAAGGGTTATACTGTTACACGGTTATGCCGTTTGGTCTTAAGAATGCCCCGGCCACCTTCCAGCGAATGATAAACACTGTGTTCTTTGATCAGATTGGGAGAAACGTCGAGGCATACATTGAAGATATGATTGTCAAGTCTAACCTTCAGACAGATCATCTGTCGGACCTTCGAGAAACATTCGCCACACTCAGGCGGCACCATGTCATGCTCAATCCCAAGAAATGTGTATTTGGAGTTGAGTCTGGGAAATTTCTCGGATTCCTTATCAATCAGAGAGGAATAGAGGCGAGCCCTGAGAAGGTACAGGCGGTCATCGATATGCAGTCGCCTCGTACCGTCCGAGAGGTTCAGAAGTTAACAGGTTGTCTGGCGGCCTTAGGAAGATTTCTAAGTCGATCAGGCGACAAATGCTTATACTTCTTCCAGGCTATTAAGAAGAAGGCAAGGTTTGAATGGGGGCCGGATGCTGAGGCGGCCTTCTAGAAATTGAAAGTTCACTTGCATTCCTTGCCAAGGCTGGTCAGCCCTTTGCCCAAAGAAGTACTCTACATGTACCTGGCCGTCTCTGATCATGCGTTAAGCGTTGTTCTTCTTGCTGAAAGAGACGGCTGTCAGCTCCCGGTCTACATTGTAAGTCATGTATTGAAAAATGCCGAGTTGAGGTATCCCTTAGTGGAGAAATTTGGTCTTGCACTCTTCATGGCTGTTAAAAACTTGAATCCCTACTTATTGTCACATGCAGTCGTCGTGTATACAGATCAACCTATCAAGTGGCCACTGACCACCATGGAGTCGTCAGGCCGGATGATCAAATGGGCCATAGAAATTCAGAGCCTCGAAGTTACTTTCGAGCCTAAAAAAGCAGTGAAAGGGCAAGCCTTTGCTGACTTTATTGTTGAGATGACTCGCCCCCCTGATTCTCGAGATCCAGACCAAGTCTGGAAGGTATATGTGGATGGAAGCTCTACTTTAAATGGTTGTGGGGCAGGCGTCATATGTCAGTCGCCAGAGGGCGACAGGTACGAGTATGCTCTACGCTTCAGTTTTCAGGCCTCAAACAATGAGGCAGAATATGAAGCTTTACTAGCCGGAATCCGCATGTGCAAGGCTGCAGGGGCACGAAAAATAGACGCCTGTTCTGATTCACAATTAATAGTGAGTCAGTATAATGGTGAATACGAAGCAACCCATCCGGCCATGATCAAGTATTTACAGGCAGTACGACAGGCAGTTGGATCCCTTGAAGATTTTCATCTGACTCAAGTGCCGAGATAAAAAAACAACCAGCGGATGCATTTTCAAAATTAGCATCATCCGCCTCTTGTGATACTCCTCGAACTGTTTTTTGGGAAGTGATGGAGAAGAGAAGCATCGAGGAAGACCCTATTGGAATCCTAGACAGAAGCTCAACCTGGATGGATCCAATCAGGGCATATATGACAAATGGTTTCCTGCCGGATGATCATCACCAGGCGGCAGCGCTGAAAAAACGAGCAGCCAGTTTTGAAATGATAAAGGGAGAACTTCACAAAAAAGGGTACCTTCAACCCTTCTTAAAGTGTGTTACTCCAGAAAAGGGGCGAGAGATACTAGACGATCTTCACTCTGGTTACTGTGCTTCCCATATAGGCGATAGGACGCTTGCTCAACGGGCAAGGCGGCAGGGCTACTTTTGGCCTACTTTAGAAGCATATGCAATGGAGATGGTGAAAAAATGTGACAAGTGCCAAAGGTTTGGCAAACTAATTCACCGTCCGGCTACTGATCTCACTACCATTCATAGCCCACTACCGTTTGCTAAGTGGGGCATGGATATTTTGGGTCCCTATACGCCTGCTACAGGAGGAAGGAGGTACATACTTGTTGCAGTCGACTACTTCACTAAATGGGTGGAGGCGGAGGCTGTAAAGGGAATCAAGACGAAGGATGTAATTTCATTCATCTGGAAAAATGTCATCACTCGGTTCGGGGTTCCCATGTCTATGGTCTTTGATAATGGTCCCCAATTTGAGACGCCTGTTCTCAAAAGCTGGTTGGGTGACCAAGGAATTGCACACTACTTTGCATCAGTCGGCCGTCCACAAGCAAACGACCAGGTAGAAGCTTTCAATAAAATCATCTCAGACGGTCTCAAGAAAAAGATTGAACGAGCAGGCGGCCTATGGGCGGATGAATTACCACATGTTCTCTGGGCCATTAGGACGACTGAAAAAGGGGCGACTGGAGAAACTCCATTCCTCCTAGCTTATGGTGCGGAAGCTGTTCTTCCAATAGAACACTACGAGCCGACTCTTCGAGTAATGCTATATGACGAAGAGGCAAACTGGGAAGCCATGCGCCTGGCATTAGACTCACTCCCTAAAAGGAGGGGCAATGCTGTCTTGCGCCATGAAATTTACCGCCTGAGAATGACTAGATCATACAACAAAAAAGTACACAGGCGTCCACTCAAAGTGGGGGACTTTGCACTTAGAAAAATGGAAGAAGTTGGTAGGGCTAATGAGTCTGGCAAACTAACTCCCAACTGGGAAGGACCCTACCGAATCTATGAAGAGGTCAGGGACGGTATATACCGTCTGGAAACACCAGACGGCCAACCGTTGCCTCGAACTTGGAATGTAGATAATCTTAAGAAATATTTCTTTTGAATGATGTAAATAGTCGAGGACTGCTTAATAAAAGTTTGATGTTTTATTCAATTCTGTACTAAGAGGGGCATGCCTACTGACAAACGGTCGGCTACTCTCCATGTTTAATTTTCATTTTTTCCTAAGAGGGGCATGCCTACTGACAAACAGTTGGCTACTCTCCATGTTTAATTTTCATTCTACCTTAAGAGGGGCACGCCGCTTGTTCCACACAATCGGTTACCCTCCCAGAACACAGTTCACCAAGAACTATCAAAGGCTCATATGATCAGACAAGGCGCCAAGCCAACTGATCAAAATATAATAATTCAATTCGACCTGTCCCAACGTTATAGCAGGCGTCCGACGGCATCCATCCGGATGAAATTCGTCGCAGAGAGCAGCTCTCTTTTGGGTGGAACATTGTTCTATAAAATCATTACACGACACCTATATGACTGTCTAACCAAGACAACCACGTAGCCGTTTCCCGGACAAGGATACCTCTCACTTAACTGACTAATCAGGTCAAACAAGTGTTCGCAGTAACCATCCGTGTCAACCGACCGACTGAACTACTTGGGATAAAGACAGTTGGTATCTTATGAGTTAATAGCCAACAAACATTGGCGAATAAAGGGGAACAACCGGTACCCACCGCTTGATACCTCTACTACTCAGTTACTTGGCGACTAGGTAACAATCATGTTTACTTGGTCACTCCTTAAAAATTTGGTATGAACTAAAAAGGTGTTCATACAGCGCCTGGTTACACTAGATTAAAAGTGGCGGGGAACAGACGGCCTGGACCGACTAGAGTCTCCAGCTTAAAAAACAAACAAGGCAGGTAGGAAACCACCTTCCTACTTGGTTGAAAAAATCCATTCTTTAAAGTGGCCGACTGATCGCTTAGCATGGAAACAAACAACCAGTCGCCGAGGGCATAGGTAGTGTGACTAACTATCTCTCGTACCTGTCCGCAACTATCGGCCATGCAAAACAGTCGGTATAGTGTGCAATTGGATATCAGAATATTCAATACTTAAACAAATTTGAAACAAAACAAAAACGAAATATTTTGGCATAAAAAGAAGCCGGTCATTAAAGACCAGCCAAATATTCAGAACCCCGGCCCCCTGGCCGGGTAAATACAAACAAACGGCACGCAGGTCGTGGAAAGAAGACATAAATCTGAAGAAGGGGGCAGATCTTCAATATTAGCAGCTGCTGCCTGGTCAGCACTCTTCTTGCTGGACTCGGCTTCAGCTGCATCTTTCTTCGATGCATTACCCCCAAGAGGCACAAGCGCCACTACCGGTTCCTCCTCCTCCAACGCCTCGTCCTCAGCAGGCGCCAGGATCTCTTGATTATATCTATCAGAACACTAGCGGTACGTTTTTTCCCAGGAGGAATAATCGGCATTAGGGAAGAGGCGGCCCCAGGTCATGCGCTGGATTTGAGCAGAGTCTTCCATCATCTCCCGGACCAGCTCTTTCTTTTCTTGCTCGGCCTTTTCCGAGAGCTCTTGAGTAAGACTCTTCTCCTGGGTCACCAGGCGTTCCTTTACGTTCGCCAAGGATTTCTCCAAGGTTTCGTATGAGGACATCTTTTGGCGAAGAGGTCTCATCTCAGCCTTGAGATTGTTGATGGTCGACTCCAGCTCGCTATTTCTCTTCTGGGCCGCCTCTAACTGAGCCCGGATGGCAGAAGAAGCCTGTGCCTGATAATAAAGAATGTCAATTGTCAGAACCTCATTTTGGGTAATTTGAAACATTGCCTTATCACAGTCAGAGGCGGCCATAGCTTTTGCGGCCTTTACCTCTTTGTTCTTCCTGTCAAGCGGCTTACGGAGGCCGTTCACTCGGAGCAAGGCCTAAGTAAAAAGGGAACAAGCGTCAGTTTCCAAACAAAAACACAGGCGTCCTGGAATTCAAATACTCAAAAATATGCTAAGAATACCTCAGCAAGGACCCCTGCAATCCCGTCTAGGTCAAGGGTGCCGACACCCCTGACCGCCTCCCTTTCAGCTGGAGGAACAACCTTGATCATAGACTTGGCCACCTCGACCAAGTCAGGCTCCTGAGGGCTGGCTGCATCAAGCATAGACAAACGGATTAGACCTAGTAAAGAAGGGAGCAAGTATAAAATTTACAAGGACAATTTCATACTTCTAGGTGGCCCAGCTGGAGTTTTAGAAGGAGTGGTCGGCTGCTTCTCAGCCGCCGCATGTTTCCTGGCAGAACTCGCAACAGTCGTCCTCCGGGTCTTGGAGTCCGGCTATTGGGAAGAAGAAGCTCTTGGAGCTCCCGTCTAAAAAAAAAAAAACACTCGGTCAGTATATGCATAAACCCAACTCCAAAAAAGAGAGTGAAGGGTTCGAAGCTCACCAAGGGTGCCCCCTTGTTGGGGGAGTCGGTTGAAGACTGTTGCATGATGGAAGCCCGCAACATGGCCGCCGCAGTCTTGGAGGCAGTAATTTTGCTCATGGCGTCCGCTGCAAAAACAAATAGCAAAGTTAATAAAAAGTCATCACAAAAATGCATGGAAAAACAGAGTATTCGACAGGTCGGCTACCTCTTGAGCACCGACTGCTGAGGCCACAGGCGACCAAAAAGTACTCGTCGTAGAGCCATTTGAAGCTCGGGACGCAGTGCAGGGGTACTTGCTCTCGTACCCCTGAAGTAGAGTTCACCCTCGACTCTACTTTGAAGAGTCCTTTATCTAGGATCTCTTTCTTAGCCTTGGGGGGAACAGGCGGCATGCTGCGGCCGCCTGCAAGAAGGGGCGGATTCCTGTTCCACCTGTTGAAGCGCTTGTTCAGCTCTGTGTCTGAACTCTCAATGATAAGAAAGGTGCTCCGCCAGTCCTTCCATTTGTTTGCATTACCTCTTGTCATGAGGTAGCCCCTGTGACTCGTCAATTGATACCAGCCGGTACCGCCTGCCTTAGGGGTCCGGCTGAGGTAGTTCATGTGGGCGAAAGCCTCGAAGTTCGGCTCCACCCCGTGCAGTTCGCACTCGACCACAAAGCCGAGTACGTTGACCCAGGAGTTCGGGGCTAACTGCCATAACCCAAACTCATACCCATCCAGGATCCACTGAACAGCCGGATGAAGTGGGAACGCAGCCTAGCCTTGATTGCCGCCTCGTAGCAGCCAAAGCAGGCGCCATCATAGCTAGTACAAGCCGGCCAGACGACTGTGCCCTCTGGATCCGGCACGAACACTAAAAAGCCAGGGCCCATTGTGTGGTTCGCAATAAAGCTCCCCATTTTCTCTTGCATGGCCGTTATCCGGCCCCGTGGGACAGTGCAGTAGTAGGGGGTATTTTGCTCTCGGTAAGAGGCGGATGGCTCCGCCCAATTGTCCCCCTTCTCAACTGCATGAGAAAGCCTTGCCTCTTGTAGGCGACTGTTTTTCTCTTCTGTGTCCAGAGAAGCATGGCCAGAAGAGCTAGACCCGGATTCGTCCTCTGACGAGTCCGAAGAGGACGACTCCTCCCCTCTCCCAGAGGGGCCCGCCTCCTCTCCTTTAAAAGGAGCAAGAGAAAATGTAGACTTGTCAACTGTAAAATTGGAAGGGGTCACTTTGACTCCTCCCTCAGAACTGCCGGCTTTCAAGCCGCTTTGGTTCACTTCCACATCTGGCGCCTGGTAAGATGTTTCACTAATTGGCACCCTGTGGGAGGAGTCGTCTGAGTTCGAAATCCTAACAGTTCTTTTTGTTCTGACAATCATGTTCTGCATAGACAAAGAGATAGTCGGACTTTGTATAAAGGGCAAATATGGGTCTGGAAAAGGGCAGGCGGCACTCCTAGTCCTAGATTCAGCCGGCCCCGGTGACCGGCTGATCACTAACCTAGGCCGTGTCGTGTGCTTCCGTGGTGCCATTTCAAAAAAGAATAAAATAAAGAGAAAATTAAGAGTAAGAGAACTGACGGTTACCTGAACGAGTGACGTTGATGAAGTTCTGAAAATCCTTTGCAGTCGGCTTGTCAGAGCAGGCAGTAGGCAGAAAGGGTCCAAAATGTCAGAGCAAATTCAGAGGTCCGAATGTTCTCTCACAAAGTTCTCAAGTGTGAAAATGACCGAAGTCAACACTCCTTTATATAGGCGAAGTGAGAAGGCGAAGGGTCACTTCCAGAATTCAAAATTTAGGCGGGAGAATCTCTTGGCCTTTCGCCGAGTGACACCTGTAGCAGGCCGTCGCCTGTTACAGGGCGACACTTGTCACAGGTAACACGTGACCAGTCACGTGCCACCTGTGAGGGGCAAATGATTAGGGGATTTTGCTCCCACCAATCGGAATACGCCACGTAGGCCAATCAGGTCCTGCCAAGTGTCCCTCAGTTGGACCTCTCAGGGCTTGCCACGTGGCACACGCTTATTCGTCCACCCTGGACCTATTATGTCATGACACGTGGCATACTCCATGCCTAATGGAGAAGCCGGCCACCTAGGCCCAACTTCCGAGGGAAGCCCAATCAGCCCAAGGTTAACCTAAACCTATGATTGGCACGTTTCCCGAGGTTATAAATACCTCCCTTAATCCTCATTAAGGGAGAATACGCACATTAAACACTCTCACCTAGAGAGACCCAATCACTTTAATTTCCGCATTAATTACTCCTTAAGCAAATACTAACTTGACCGTCGGAGGCGGATCTCCAATCATCCGGAGCATCCGTTTGTTTTGCAGGTACAGGCGTCCGGTTCCAGTCTCGGAATTGTAACTCTCCCGCAGGACATCAGAAAACCCCGAAACAGTAATAAGGATGACAAAGAATCTTACCTTATAGTTCACGAAGAAACATTAAGTGACATAGGAAATGGGATATACACTATATGCACACTTGTCCGGAAGGACAAGTGAGAGACTGAAAGGAATGGTGTCCTTCCAACAAGTGTATTCTTCTGATAGAGGGTTCAGAATTATTACGGAGCTAATTCTTCAGTAAGGTCAAGTATCGGAATGCCTAGGTGGAGGTCGCTTCCGATCAGTAATATCAATATACAATTGATATTACAGCTTAATCTTAACTGAACCCTTGGGGTCGAACCTAATCGAATCACTGATCCGAGACGACGAATTAATCTGAAAGGATTTAATGAGTCATCAGAGTTTTACGAATACAGACGTCGGTAATCGAGCCTAGGGCGTCGAGACCGAGCGTCGCAAAATCACAAGCGACAAGTACGATTGTAGCCGTAGCACCACAATGGTCTAACCACGTGGATGCTAGGCTAGTTCGAGCTGGCATGCATATAGCATGGCTAGGCCCAATCCTAAGCACACTAGGTGTGCTAGGCGCACCATCGCAGCTTAGGCGTGCACATGGCAGCCTATCGTAAAGCACCACAAGCCCCAGGCAGCCCATCACAGCTAGAAGCGTGCTAGCCTCGGTGCGCATGGCAAGCTATCGCAAGCGCCACAAGCACCAGGAAGCCCATCGCAGCTAGCAGCTTGCTAGCCTGGGTGCCTTGGTGCGCATGGCAGGCTATCGCAGCACCATAGCACCACGTACAACACCATCACAATGCTGGGCACATGCGTGTGTGCGTGTGCGTGTGCACCATCACCCAGCAGCACGCAACTGTGTGCTTGTGTGCGTGCCTTCGCATGGCAGCGCCAAGCACAGCGAACTAGCAAGCAACGCTGGCCTTGCATGTGTGGGCACCATCATAGGCCACGTATCAAGCACAGCTCACCTATGTGCGTGCGTGCCTCGCACCAAGCATAGCAGTGCTAGGCACTGGCTGATGCGTGTGCGAGCGTTGCGTGGTGCACGATTTGTAGGGTGCTACGAGCGTGGTGCGTAGGATGATGCGAGGGAAGGGTCAGCATGCGTGGCTCGCTAGCAGCACGCATGCTGGCTGTGCTAGCAATGGCGTGCAAGGAGAGTGTGTGTGGGCTGCTGGGGGCCACTGCCAGCACTATGTGCTAGCAGCGCCCAACGCCAGCACACAAGCACCAGCACTAGCCTAGCAGCAGAACGCACTGGCTGGCTTGCTGGGTGCTGGGCAGCAAGGCGGTGCTAGCTGGCAGCCAGCTAGCCCTCCTTGACCCGGTTTTGTGCATAGAGTGTGGGGACCAAATCAAGGCCTTGGGGATCAAGGCAATGGTCCCCCCCAAGCCTTGGTCCTCACTTGGCTTTCTCTATTATTGTGCCATGTGTCGATTTATGATTGAATTGATTAATCATTTAATTTTGGAGTTAAATAATTATCATTTTACCAAATCTCCCACATTGATGGGAGATTGGAAATCAAGGGATCATTTCCCTATAAATATCAAGCTTGGGTATTTGGGAATGAACAACCTTGAGTGGAATTAAAAAGGCAACTCTAAGTAAGAGTAAACCTTTGATTCGTAAAACTCATAGTTATTTTGTCCGGGTCTTGACTAACCTTCAAGACTTAGGACGCTCGGGTCGGGTCGAGGGTACGATCCGTCGGAGATCTCGTGTTTTCGGGATTTTGAAGTAAGAGCTCTTTGGGAGCGAAGCATGCGTCAAAGGTATAATTCTTGTTCTTAATCTTGTTTAATTAAGTTTAATATGCTTGTTAATTGTTTTAATTAAGGGGCAGGTTTTGGTGGGTTTCCTTCCGCGTAGTGTCGGGTCACTACGAAACTCTACACTTTTAACCTCTGACCCTTTAAGGTGTTCTAGAAAAGGTTTAGGATGTGACATATACCTTTTTCCTTTTAAGCTCATTGAGTTCCTATTGCATATTAAATCTTCAAGATGCATATTAAAATTCTTCAATGTAGTGTAAGCTTTAACCTTGGTTAGAGATGCAGAATACACTTTAGTTCCTTAATTTGTTGAAATCTTGTTGGTCGGAACAAATATAACCTCGTCCGAACTTTCTTTCTAGATATTGATTTTATATATTGAACTTTGGAACTTGATTCTCATTTATAAGTTCTACAACATAAAGTGATGTAGCTAGCCCTTGCTGTTATTCTTAGTGACATAATTCTTCATTAGGAACTCAGCTAGTTTTATAGGAACTTGCGAGTTTATCTTTTCAATCCTGTTTGATGGGTACAAACATGTTAATTTCAAAAGAAAATATGTTCACTTATTGCACATTAAACATTATATTTTAAACTCTTTATGTTTCACTGTTTTAGGCGCTTAAGAAAATCGCCTTGTCACTTCTTTCTTCAACCTTCCCTAAGTGGAACTTGGGGTGTCTTGTTAATCAAAGATCTATTGTTTCCATGTTGATGATGAAGCATGAGGTATTGAAAACTTTTCCTAAGTTCCTGCAAAGATCATTAATGTATGACATCGTTTTCCTCGTGTCTTCCAAGATTCAAAGTTGGAAACTTGTTGTCAATCCTGTGTTTTGGAAGAAACATCAAACATGACTGGAACTGGGTTCCATTGTTAGATCTTTAATTTTATAATAGATGATCACTTAGCTACATATCCCTGTTATAGAATAGACTATAAAATCAACAATATAATTCATCTCTTCCATTAAAGAAAGTAACTAAGTGTCCCTTTGCGTTCATAACTTATACACAAGACATCTCTTTCAATTTGCCTTTAAATATCATATGGTAAACAGATACATATTACTAAGATCCAATGAGTTAGTGTTGCTTACCATCTTTCTGATGTTGAAAGAGAATATAGCATGTTTCGATTCTCGTGCTTCTCGATCTTAACCTGTTTGGAACTTATATGTGCATATTCATGTTATCAGGTTCCTACTAGGTTTATGAAGCATGAGAAGATCAACATATTTAAGGTTTGAAACATAGAAGTATTTCATCTTCAATAACAACCTTGAAATGTCAGATTGTTGTTGGGAACCAACTTAAGATCCACAGATGATGTGTTCCTTATTTGATTCCCTTCCTTTATGACATTTCCAACTTTTATTGATGATGTCATCTTAAATCCATAAAACATCCAGAGTTGTAAGCTTTTGAAAATCATAACCAGAATGTGCATTAGAAACGCGACTAGAATAATATTCACAATGTGATAGGAACTTGACTTACTAACTTCTTGTTGTGCAACAATTTTACCTTCCGTGTTAGTGTTATAAGTCAAAGTTCTTCCATTGTAGGCTTATAGCAGGAGATATCTTGATTTGACTTTCATTATCCCTTTGGAACCTCGCTGTGGAGATACTACGAGTTCCCTCCTACCTAAGAACCTTCTACTCTTCATGTTCCTGTTGAGATCCAGTTGGAACATGTTTGTTTGGTCTTTTCGACCAAAGTATCTCTAGTAGAGGAACATATTGATTTAATCACAAATTAATTTAACACCTCATATATTCAATCAAAAATATAATCTGAAAAATCAAAACCCAAGAGAGTTCTTTTGTGATCTAAAAAGGTCAGTAGGTTAGTCAAAAGAGATAGATAAGACCTAAGGCATAAAAGTATTGGAGCATATAGTTCCTGTAAAAATACTCCCTTTTGGATGTCGATCTATAAACGAAATTATGAATCACCAACACTTAGTCAAAGATGATTATCTTGCTTCATCATCCTTCGTAAGGGTTTGTTACGGGAATTTATGCTTTATTCCAAGGAACTTTGATCTATAGGAACTTGACTGAAACTTGAAAAAGATGTTGAACATGAACTTATACTTTAACTTCTATAGCACCTTGAAATAGAGCTTTATTGTTCCTGCATTACTAATTCGTTTTACCAATCCAAATTCATCAAGTTCCAATAACCAGTTTTAGCACCCAGTTTCTAGATGGAACAATCTTTTATGCCGCGATTTATCTCAATGGTTAAACCTACAAAACAATCATTAATAACCAGCACAAAACTAGAAGAGAAGTTAGTTTATTAAATTATTTATTATAAAATTCAAAACAACTTCTCATTTACATCCTTTCACAAATAAACATTGGAAATATGGAATTGAAGTTAAATAGGAATTTGTGAAGGATGAATATATGCCAAATATATATGACTAAGATTTATAGATGTAAGTAAAGGCAACTTACATATTTACTAGTACCAAAATTTTACCTACTACAAACCTCTTATAAGGACTTTTCTAAGAGAGGAACTTGCGTATATTTCTTAATACATAGATAACTAAACTATCATCATTAATAATAGGTTGTCTCCACTCACAAAGCCTGCAAAATCAGTCATTTTTTGGTGTTGGTTACCGAATATATATTGGGTTCCTTCTACTTAGTAATAGTTGTTAATAATCCATAATTTAAACAACTATGATTAAACCAACTATCTTTACCAACAATAAACATCATGTATCTACATAATAAATATTCAAAGTATTCAAGACACATGATCAAATCATTCTTTGGAAAATATTCAAAATATAGCTTATCACCTTGCCTAAAGAATTAAGTTCCTACTCAGGGGTAATCCAGGTTCCAAGAGACAACTATGCATAATTCTACACGATAAGTTCCTTGAACTATTTTTAGTAAATTGAATCGTTAATAATAATCAATTTGTAAATCTGAAAAATGCCTTTTAAATACACTCCAAATCAAATTTAGAGGTTGCACAAAATTGATTTAAAAATTCTATAAATAAAATCAACAATTTTTCTAGAAATACTACAAGGAACTTGTAAATTTATTAACATGCATATAACCAACATTTTAATGGCGAGATACTTACCTAAAAGATGTTCATCTTTGAATTACTTCTGCTTCACAAGGAGATTTTGGTCTTCATGTGGTCTTGGGAACGTTCCAGGGTTGAGTTCCTTTTGCCGCATTCCTTGTAGATATCCATCCTAGCCTAGAACTTGCTCCTTGGGGTTGCCTGGTTTAGAACGGCTCTGATACCAATTGTTAATTGGATGATATAATACAAGAGGGGGGGTGAATTGTAGTATGTTCCTAGTGCCTAATTTTTGCGGAATATTAAATTGATTGTTGTTAGGAGCTTAGACAATGCAAAGAGAATTTTACGAGGAAACCATCCAAGGCCTAAATGGAAGTAAAACCTCGACCCTCCAAGGGATTTTCAAACCAAACCAATCCACTATAATAGGCCAAACACTCCTAGTTACAACCTATTACAAACAAACCTTTCTCACAAGTTCATGGCTGAACTTGCTACTCGATAGAACCCTATCTTACACAACCTAAGTCCCAGACTTAGATTCCACACTGCACTCCCAGAGTGACACTCACTCGTCTTCTCACCAGAAGCTCACTCGGCCTAACAGTAGAAGCTCACACTTTGCACTCATACAATTATGATAAAGAGAATCCTCATGAACTCTAACACCCTAATACACATACACTCAAAACCCATTTCCTATTACAAGATCTCAAAGGATAACTCTAAATACATATATATGAATAAAGAGATAAAACTAATATGCTGGACACTCAAGATCTGTTTGGAACTGACTAGACGAACTGAAACCAAACCCTGACCGGGACTTTGACCAAAAAGACTGACTTAGCTTCGTAGTGAAGGATGAAACCATTAAGCACGACCACTGCACTTCATCAACATCAACATTGAATGAATACACATGATCATATATATAGTACACCTAAATAATTCTTTTCGTAAAAGATAAGTTTTATCAAAAGATATGTTTAAAAGGTATTTTCTAAAAATAAGTCCTCCAAATATATATCTTTTTGTTAAGAATAAATTCTATCAATAATAAAAAGATATACTTACCATAAAATCAGATTTTATTCAAAACTTATCTTTTAGTTAAAATACTTTCCAAACAAACTTATCTTTTTCTAAAAGGGATTTATTAGAAAATAAATATCTTTATTCAGTAAGACCAAATCCCCAAAAGATATGCACGTATTAGGTAAATATATATATCATTCAAACCAACTTTTAAAGACGCGTGGACTTAAGTTCCTATTAGGTTCAGGAACTCTTACAGTCTTTCATTTCCTGACAAGTGAGTAACTCTAATTTCATTGACTGTCCGGAGTTCACCTTGGTTCTTTAGAATTGTTCTAGACTGACTTTTATTTCAAACATACTTACATAATCCTAAGAGCGATATACTTCTGTTTCTCCATCTTCTTGTTGCTTCCATGAAACTCTTGTTCTGGATTCTGTAGTTTGATGTATTCTGAATCTTGGGGCAACGTTTCACCTCTGGAACCGCAGGCCAAGTTCCTAACTGGAACTTACTGTCACTCTTCTTCATTCCTTGCTGGAACTCGTAGACCAAGTTCATCTAGAACTTGCTGTCATTTTCGCAGTCCAAGCTTCAGTCTTTAGCTTGTTTTCATGCTTCTGTTAAGGAGCTCCTTGTGTGTACCTGTAAAGGAACACCTCATGTGCCTATTAGGGAACATGCTTCGGCTCTCGTGGGAAAGCTTGCCGAATGTTCGTTCTGGATCTCATTGGAGAATACCTTCAGGTTCCTTCATGGTTTGGTTCTCGTGGGAGAACTTGCTTTAGGTTCATTCATTCTCTCTTGTTGCTCTTGAAGTCTTCTATGTTCCTACCCATTGACTTCACCTAAGTCAGTTCCCGTCTTCACATAAACACTTAAGAGAACATTAGATTGAAGTTTGTTTGTCATAAACAAACTTCAAGTGAGAAAACTAATTAAACTTAAAGCCTATGTAAATACTCCTACACATATACGACTCATGTATGCATAGGATACTTACCTCATGAAGGTAACATATGCAAACACCTATTTACATAGTTACCTTCATGGTTCCTTCGCCATAATCCTGCTTATCAACCATAACTCATAATTGTTCTTGTTCCTTTTACTTCTTATTATATATTGCTCAAGTTCCTTATATATATACTTGTCATTGCTTGGGTTCCTTGTATCTTGTTCTAAGCATAACTTGTTCTTTTTATGAATAACTTAACAAACACGTTAGATAGATAATCATCATTAGTTTACAATCATCAAAACCTAATTACTTAACACTTCTAATTCAAGGTCCTTCGCAAGATACATAAGGGGCTTCTGCAGAAGTATGACGGGCCATTTCCCGTCATTAAGAAGGTGGGAAAGGTTTCTTCTAAGCTTGAGTTACCACTCAAGCTCAAAATTTACTTGGTGTTCTCCGTATCATGGAGATGAGGAAGATCCTACAAAGGGCGTGTCACACCGAGCGCCTATGGCAATCATGGCTTTGTTTGATCGCGACATCGAGGCAATAGAAGCAAATTAAAGAGGGTCATAAGGCGAAGAGGTGTACCAAGGTACAATGAATATCTTGTTCGGTGGAAGGGACTCCCAGATAACCAGGCATCATGGGTTAAGGCGGAAGACCTTTGGCATTACCGAGCCAAGATAGCCGAGTTTGAGGGATGACCTTAACGAGGACATCAAGACTTGGGTGAAGGAGCATGTCAAGACTCATGTCCAACACCCTTGCTAGGGTCAAAGCGGTTGTATGGACGCTAGGCAACAACTTGGGCCAAGGGAGATGAACATGGGTGTTGCTAAGCACCTTCCCCCTATAAAGCTTTATTTACCTCAAGTGTTGCTTTCCCAATGAACACCACATTAACAACAACACAATATTAGGCCTTGTAAGGGCCCAAATAGAGCCCATACTGGCCCAAACTTAGGGACCCATCGTTTTTAGAACCAATTCAATGAACATCATGGTGAAGCCGGTTTTTCCAAGGTGGGGCCTAAAATTGTCCAGATTGCGCTAAGAGGTTCGAGAAACGCCCAAAAGCTTCTAAAAAATTCTAGGATGCTCTTGTACATTCACGTAGGGCTAGAGGTCTTGTAGATTACTTCGGAATCATGTAAATAAGAGTTGTATAGCTAGAAGTTGTATAGAAGTCTCTAGAAAGATAGCTTTTAGGTACCTCTATTTAAGGATGTTAGAAGGTTTTAGAGAAGAAGACTCTAGGCACTTGGAGGCCCAATAAATAGGGGTCTTCTCCCTAATTTTTGTACCATCCAAGAATTTGTAAACAATATCATTCTCAAGCAATAAAATATCTCTTATTTAACTTACTCTCTTGTGCTTTCATCTTAATTGCCTACTTACTTACTTAAGCTTTCGTTGCATACTTTGCTATAAGCATCCTCGGGTTAAGCCTTGACTACCAACCTTAGGGAAGGAAGTTAGTGGGTGTGCGTGCACAAGACTAGGGGAGTTAGTCCGCACATGACATCGCGCTCTCTTTCTTTGTTTTGTAGGATTTATGCCTAGAAGAGCGCATGTGCAAGCAAGTTGATTTGGGAGCGTCTAGAAGATTATGAGCTTGACATCATATCATATTCCAAACTTGAAGTTGCATTTGTATGAACATAATATATAAAAGTGATGTATGTAATTTTGACTAACTAGAATTTTTATGCTCTGACTAATGGCAGCATAAGCGATGACATTGGTGTGGCATATAAAGCCTCCGTTGACATATTGCTTTGCATGGCCCCCAACAACGTTGAAGTATAAGTATGTTGAATTATTCTTAAAAAATCTTTGGAAATTATGTAAAAATTAATTAATCATTAATCATTGAAAACTAAATATACTAAATTAATTTTGGATCTCAATTTTTATGCATCGACTAATGGCAGCATCGATGAATTTGGGATTAGTATAGCAAGTATTGAAATGATGCGGTGTTGTATGGATTAAAATGTGGAAGGGTACGTAATGCCTTAATATAATTAAGATTTGAGTATCTATATAATATATTTACTCTAAAATAATGTTACAAAACTTTTATAATTGTTATCACATTTACTTAGAATGCTGGAAGAGTTTATACATCGCAAACAATGTACTAAAAGGTGATATAAAGAACTTATTTGAGGTAAACATTTATAATTCCGACATTAGTTCAAGTTGTATATGTTACTCCGACTAATTTAATGATCATGGTTTGTAAAATAATTGAACATTAAAATGTTTACATTTTTCTTCAAAGTAAGTGTAATATTATGGTTTGTAGATGGGCGAACATATTCTAGCAACGGGTGGGATGATTCCTATGCTACAAGCCTAAAAATAAATGATGGAGATGTTGAGATATTATAGAGTTCATGAACAAGAATCATATATCATGTGATATTTTTTTACCTTTTTTCTTACAAAGTTGTATTAATGAATTTTTTTTCTTTTTTTTTCACAAGAAATATACAATTCTTATCCTAATTACATATGAAGTAGTGAAGTACTTTATTATAACTTGTCTAGCTAAAAATAAGTACTTTATTATACCTCTTAAAATTCACACTTATATTGATTTGGGTAGAAACACCCATGCCATGTGGCCCAATCAGAATAAGACACGTTTTCATCCAAAGACTGGCCCAATAAAGGCCACTCACGAGTTGTCACATGGCACTGGAAGCCAGTAAGAGAAAATGACGGCCTTCAAGGCCCAATTCCTAAGACAACCCATTAATCTTAGGTTTCCGTAACCTAAAATAGTGGCACAAGTTCCAAGACCCTATGAATAAGGAGATATTCCCACCTAGGGGAACACAGTCATTATTCACCAAAAAAAAAAAAAAATCAGAGCAGTCAATGATTGCAGATAATTAATTCTCACCGCCGAGAATATACCAGATCTCGGAATCCGAGAGGATCCCACTCTTTCCGCACTTTTTACATCTTCCAAACACGTTCTAAGTTGATTGTCGGAGGCGGAACTCCACCCAACCGGAGTCTCTGTTCTTTTGCAAATATAGGCACTCGGAATCTAGTCTTGGTGTTGTAACTCTCTTGAGGGACACAGAAACCCCGAAACATATGGCGTCGTCTGTGGGGAGAGTACTTCTAAGATGGTTTCACAGCAGTCTGTACCGCCTTCTAATGAGAAACGACCTTTGGTCGAAGTTGAGTTCTATACAGACTAAGACAGTGGTGACGACTTCGATGTCGAAACCTATGTGGCCATAGACAGGTCACTCAAAACGAGGCGCACCCGTCCCATGGAAACAAGGGAATGGTGCAAAGAGCAAGTTGGTCCAAGTGAGACAATCGGACAGCCGTCTGGACAAACCTAGGCGGCAGAAGGTGCAGCCCCAGTTACTAGAGACGAACTCATGAAATTCATGACAAATTTCAAAGGGGAAATCAAGGACTTGATCAACAAGAAAACGGCTGGCTCCAACAGGGGTCAGTCGGCCAAGAAACCTTCTCCCTCAAAGAAGAAAAAACCGATTAAGGTCTGTGTGCCTAATCCGCATCCTAAACCAAAGGATGAGAACCAGCCCTTGATTGATCTGTCTAAGATTCGGTTCCCTGAATTAAGGAAGAGGAAGGCCATCCGGCATATTCAGCCAGATGGCTCAAAGAAGACTTATTCTGATGCCCGGATGTTAATCTAGTGGAAGAAAAATCAACAACTGTTTGAGTCGGGTTCAACGTCGACTTACCCATACAGCTTTCGGAATACCTCAATGAGGTACTCGCAATCAAACCGAGAGAGTCAGTCAGGCGGCTTGTCCGTTCACACTAGCCCTCAGATAATCCATTCGGCTCCGTATGCGCCTCAGCACCCATACATGCCCTATGTCGTATGGGCAACCATACATGCAACTGGCTCTCTTTCGGGGTCAGGCGGCACAGAATGTCCAACCTTTAGACTGGCAGCTTCGTTTGCTAAAACTTGGGGAACAACCTTCTGCGTTCTCCAAAGAGATAACCGAGGAGGCACATCCAGCCAAGGATAGAATGTGTTGGTGGGTACTTATGATGGTACCACCAACCCTGAAGATCACCTGATGGCCTACACCAACCTCATATACTTACAGGGGTTGGATGATGCCACCTAGTGCCGATGCTTCCTGGCTACATTGAGAGGCATTGCCCAACGATGGTCTGGCAACCTGCCAGCCGGCTGCATCAATAGCTTCAAGATGCTTGCATACTTGTTTGTTTCTAACTTCTCTATGAACATCCCTGCTAAGAAAACAAGTCTTGACTTGGGTGGCATACAACAGGGAGATAGAGAAGGGTTTAGGTCTTATGTCTGGCGGTTCAATCTGATGAGAATTTAGATTCAAGGGCTGTCTAACGAAGTGGCTTACACAAACTTCTTTAAAGGTCTAAAGAACGGATCGACCTTTAAGTTCGACCTCGTTAGAAAGAGGGTTGCTACCCTTCAAGATGCTCTGATAGAGGTGGAAGCCTATATACAGGCGACTGAACTTTGCGCCATCAGTAAGCAGTCGGACCCTAAGAGGTCCGACAAAAAAGAGAGTCGGCCTGCTCAGCCGCCTAAGAAAGAAGAAGGTAAGAAGAGAAAAGAAGTTTGGGTGGCAGATGACTCTGAACAGCCATCCCAGAAAAAGAAGAAAGAAAAAGAGTTTAAACCTTACGTTCCCAAGTATGAGTTTAACAAGGAATGCTACTCCATCCTCACGGAGATCAAAGACCGGGTGACTATTGAGAAACTGGCTGCAATGAAAGGTTCCGTCAAAAATAGGAATAAGAACAGATAATGTCATTTCCATGAGGACATAGGCCATTACACCAACGACTGTTATAGCATCAAACGGTTGTTGGATCGTCTGGTTGATAAAGGGGTGCTGAAGTCCAACAATCTAACGTCCAAGGTAACCTTGAGGATAAACAATGGACAACCATCCAAAAAGACAGCCCAACCTTCTAATAGTTCAGACAATGATGAAGAGCCAATCTATACAATAGCAGGCGACTTTGTCGGAGGGGGTCCAACCATCCGGGGTACCAAAGACTATATCAGGCGGTTGGATGTCAACTCCGTTGATGAGGGCCAGGCGTCAAAAAACACCATTCCTGAGGTCATCATTACTGAAAAGGAAAGGGGCAAGGTTAGGCGGTTGCCTGATGATCCCATAGTCATTTAATGAAAAGTGGCCAACCATAAGGTAGGTCGGATCCTTATTGACACCGGGAGCTCATCTGACTTGATCGTCCATAAGTGCTTGGCAAAGCTCAAGTACAAGCCCAACAGTATGCACAAAATATCTTACCCCTTAGTTGGTTTTGGGGGTGGAGTAGTGCATCCGGTAGGGAGGATTGACCTACCCATCCGATTAGGGGAGAAGGGAGAAGGACGCCACATGGTAGTCCGGTTCTTGGTCGTTGAGGAGTTGACCACCTATAATCTGATATTTGGTCGTCTAACACTAAATAAATCCAAGGCCGTCATCATTCCTGTTAAGTTTCGTAGTGTCCGACACTACGTTAATTGAAACCCTCCCAAGACCCCCACACACATTATTGTAACTAAACATGCAAATTAATTAATAATCACATAAATAATTAACTAAGAGAGAGAAAAGATGATCTTACCCTCGACGCGTGCTTCGCTCCTTTAGAGCTCATACTTGAGAGCGCTAGCTCCGCAAGCGCGTGAGCCTCCTATGGCTCACACCCTCGACACCCGACCCGAACAGTCCCTACCCCGAAGGTTAGTCAGGGCTAGACCAAGAAACTTAGTGTATTGAAATTAAGGTATTTTCTTCTTGGAGATCCTTTAAAATTCACAACTCAAATGTCCCTTCCCAATCCCAAATGATGGGTATTTATAGGGAAGGGATCCTTGAATTCCAATCTCCCATCAATGTGGGAGAATTGGTAAAAATGTAGTTTATTCAATTTATTTTAATTTAAAAATCAAATTGAAAATGCAAGTGAATCAACAAATGCCAAGTGTCAAGAGGTGAGCAAGGGGTTAGGTGAGGACCATAAGGGGGGGGGGGGGCTATCCACCCCTTCTCCCCAAGCAACCCTTTACCAAGCTCCCACATGCACGCAGGAGCTGGCACACGCATGAGCTAGTTGGCAGCCTGCCTTGATGTCTACGCCAAGCCCATGATGCTTTCGCCAAAGCCCTTGACTAGCC
This sequence comes from Chenopodium quinoa, assembly GCF_001683475.1. Classification (NCBI taxonomy): domain Eukaryota; kingdom Viridiplantae; phylum Streptophyta; class Magnoliopsida; order Caryophyllales; family Amaranthaceae; genus Chenopodium; species Chenopodium quinoa. Next base: position 2,112,468 of record NW_018744517.1, read on the forward strand.
CAGCATGGATGCTGGAGCTGGCTATGATGCGTCTACCAAGGCCTTGACTAGCCTAGCCACGGATGCAAGAGCTAGCGTGCGTACGACTAGGCGCACCAACCCCGCAAGCATGCTAGGCTCAATTGGCTTGCGGCATAGCCATGCCATGTGGTTGGTGCCCTGCGCTATCCACCCCTTACTCCCCAAGAAACCCTTTACCAACCTCCCACATGCACGCAAGATCTGGCACACGCATGAGCTAGTTAGCAGCCTGCCTTGATGTCTACGCCAAGGCCTTGATGCTTTCGCCAAAGCCCTTGACTAGCCCAGCATGGATGCTAGAGCTGGCTTTGATGCCTCTACCAAGGCCTTAACTAGCCCAGGCACGGATGCAAGAGCTAGCGTGCGTACGACTAGGCGCACCAACCCCGCAAGCATGCTAGGCTTGCTTGGCTTGCGGCATAGCCACGCCATGCGGTTGATGCCCTGCGCTAGCATAGCACTCGCATGGCTAGGCCAATGCGAGGCTACGACTCAGCTAGAACTCGTCGTTTTCTTGATTTCTCGTCTCGTCGAATTCTAAATTCGACTCGACTTACGACGCTCTAAGCTCGATCTCCGACGTCATTGTTCGTAATACTCTAATGACTCATCTAATCCTACGGATTGATTCGTCGCCTCAGATCGGTTACTCGATTGGGGTATGACCCGAGGTTTCGGTTAAGCCTGTTAATTATACATTAATATTACTGATCGGAAGCGTTATCCACCTAGGCATTCCGATCACTTGACCTCACTGAAGAATTAGCTTTATAATAATTCTGAACCCTCTATCCGAATAATACACTTGTTGGAAGGACACCATTCCTTTCAATCTCCCACTTACCCTTCTTAACAAATGTGCAGTTAGTGCATAGCTTATTTCCTATGTCACTTAATGTCTCTTCATGAAATATAAGGTAAGATTCATCGTCATCCTTATTACGTCTAGAAGTGTTTCTTGATTTCCGAGTTCGACTGTCAATAAGCAGGTGATTTCTAAAATCCATTTGAGCACGACCATGCATTTTAACAGTCTCGATCTTCGAGAGGCCTTGTAAACAACAAAGAAATGTTCCCTATTATTATAAGGGGGCTATTCCTAGTCTTGTATTGTTAGCTTCCCTTACTAATAGGACCTAGTCATCCGAGTGTTGCCGTTATAAGCCCATTTACGGCAGACGTTTGACACCATCAAAACGGACTAGTACTCAAACAAGAGAACTTACAATACTCATGGTTGAGGAAAAAGGTTCCGATTGCTATAATGAGTAATATACTTATGACGATTTTAAATCTCTTAAGTATTCTCATAAGTCGATCCGGTATAGTTCCAAACCAATACCTGTGCAAATGATTTATGACAATTATGTCCTTGTAGCACAAGAAATGGTGCTATAAATCATACTACACACTAATCTCAAGTAGTCATTAATCTTCCATCATTTAAATGACCTTGATTAGGGATAATTTTCGATTGAAATACTCAATGTTCACATAATAGGTGTTTCTTTATCCAAGACATGGTCTTGATACCCTATTTTGAATATTCTCTGAAATCGAATGGACTCATTATTTAATTTTAGACCACAATTAAATAGAAATGGAGTGATAATAATATTGAAGAAAAATTAAATTACTCCAAAAACGAATGGTTCAACATAGTGTTTTACATTAAAACCTCAAATTGAATTAAAACACTTGAATATGGAAATCAAAGCCAATCTCCAACATGCCTGATTCACATTGACTCAACGTGCTTGTTGTGTTTCACTTAAGGCAAAGGTTTAGTGAGTGGATTGGCTACATTGTCGTCCATTCCAGTCTTACAAATTTTGATTTCACCCTCGGACTTCCATTCCCTTATCATGTGAAATCTCTTCTTGACATGTTTGACCTTTTAATGTTCCCTTGGCTCCCTGGCCTGAGCAATAGCTCCATTGTTATCACAATAGAGGTCTATCGGAACCTTGATGTAGGGTACAACATCAAGTTCACTTATGAACTTACGAATCCAAACTACCTCCTTAGCTGCTTCTGAAGCTGCCAAGTATTCGGCTTCAGTTGTAGAATCTGCAGTGGTGCTTTGCTTAGCACTCTTCCAACTAAATGCTCCTCCATTTAGGCAGAATATATACCCTGATTGCGACTTGGAGTCATCTCTGTCTGTTTGGAAGCTCCCATCAGTATAACCTTCAACAACCAAATCATTACTTCCACCATAGACCAGGAATTTATCCTTGTTCCTTTTGAAGTAATTTAGGATATTCTTCGCCGAAGTCCAATGCGCCTCTCCTGGGTCTTATTGGTATTGGCTTGTAGTACTCAAGGCATACGATACATCCGACCTAGTACATATTATGGCATACATGATCAATCGAGTAAGCAAAGCATGTGGAATCTGATTCATTCTCTTTCGCTCATTAGGTGTCTGTGGACACTGCTTCTTGTTGAGAGTTATGCCATGTGACATGGGTAAATACCCTCTCTTAGCCCCTTCCATGTTTAATCATGCCAGTACCTTATCAATATAAGTACTTTAGCTCAATCCAATCATCCTTTTTGATCTATCCCTATAGATTTTGATGTCCAATATGTACTGTGCCTCTCCCAAGTCCTTCATTGAAAAGCACTTTCCATGCCAGCCCTTTTACGGACTCTAACACTTTAGTGATGTTTTCAATGAATAATATTTCATCGACATATAAGACTAGGAATGCATTGTCACTCCCACTGACCTTCTTGTAAACACATGACTCATCTGGATTCTTGATAAAACCAAATTTACTAATGGCTTCATCGAATCGCAGATTCCAACTTCTGCTAGCCTGCTTTAGTCCAAAAATGCATACCTTCCCAACATTGCTTGGATCAACAAAACCTTCTAGTTATGTCATATACACAGTTTTTTCCAAAATCTCATTAAGGAAGGTGGTTTTGACATCCATTTTCCATATTTCATAATCATAATATGCGGCAATTTCTAGGATAATCCGGACGGACTGAAGCATGACGACTGGCAAAAAAGTTTCATCATAATCAATGCCGTGAATTTTCCTATAACCTTTTGCCACCAGCCTACTTTGTATGTAAATACATTTCCATCTTTGTCGGTTTTCAACTTGAAAATCCATTTGCAACCGATAGGTATATAACCTTCGGGCAAATTAACCAAGTCCCAAACTTGATTTTCAAACATGGAGTCCATCTCGGATTTCATGGCTTCTTGCCATTTTGACGGAGATCGGTTCAGGGTTAGTGCTGCGGTTAGAAGTGCGTGTCCCTAGAAAGAGATAGGAACTTCGCTAAGACCATCATTGATCGGACCATGTCTAACAAGGTTCGATTCCTCCTCTCGGACACTCCATTCCATTGTGGAGTTCCGGAAGGTATCAATTATGAAAGAATACCATTTTCTTTCAAATGATCGTCGAATTCGTGGCTCAAATACTCGCCACCTCGATCCGATCGAAGCGCTATGATTTTCTTGTCTAGCTGATTTCCCACTTCTCTCTGAAAATCTTTGAATTTCTCAAAATATTAAGATTTTTTCGACATATGGTAGACATATCCATATATACTATAGTCGTCTATGAAGGTGATGAAATATCGATAACCATGCCTTGCGGGTGTACTCATTGGTCCACATACATCTGTATGTATAAGGCCCAATAAGTCACTAGCCCTTTCTCCTTGAAATGAATGGTGTCCTTCCAAAAAGTGTATTATTCCGATAGAGGGTTCAGAATTATTAGAAAGCTAATTCTTCAGTGAGGTCAAGTGATCGGAATGCCTATGTGGAGGCCACTTCCGATCAATAATATTAATGTGTAATTAATATTACAGCTTAATATTGGCTGAACCCTTCAGGTCACACCCAATCGAGTAACTGATCTTAGGCGACGAATCAATCTGAAGGATTAGATGAGTCATTAGAGTATTACGAACAAAGACGTCGGATGTCGAGCATAGAGCGTCGAAACCGAGCGTCGCAAGTCGAGTCGAGTTTAGAATTCGACGAGACGAGAAATCAACAAATGACAAGTTTAAGCTAAGTCGTACCTTCGCATTGGCCTAGCCATGCACGCTTGCTGGCCGAGCATGCTTGCGGGGCTACTGCGCCTAATCGCATGCTAGCTAGTACCAGCACGCATGGCTGGGCTAGCAGGGGTGTGGGAGCAGGTGCCTTATGGGCATCGAGGACCTAGCAAGCATGCTAGGCCATGTGAGCAGCAATGCCGCACAGCATAAGGCCTAGCACGCAAGCTAACCTGTGCGTGTGCTGGTTGTGCCGCACAGCAGGGGTGGCAGCCCGCCAAGCCTTGCGTCAATGCCCATCATGCGCGTATGGTTTAGGCTGTGCTAGCTGTGCATCGCATAGCGCAAGCAGCAGCTAGTTAGCGAAAGCTAGTAATGTCAGCACAGCATGTGCGTGTACCGCACAGCGAGGCTGGCAGTCAGTAACGCATTGCGCCTATGCCCAGCCACACCAAGTGCGTGAGTTAGTGTATGCGTGTAACACATGTGTGTGTGGTTGATCTTGCGTGTGGTTGGATATGCATGTGCGTGAGTTATTGTTAATTATGTGATTAAATATTTAGTTGCTTTAATTAGTGAGCGGGTCTTGGGTGGGTTTCTCTTCCGCGTAGCATTGGACGCTACAAAACCTAACACTCCTAACTTGGAGAATGGTTGCTTTATCATCTTGCCTAATAAACATGCTTCACAATTTTCAAATGACTTGAAGTTGAATGAGTCAAGAATACCTTCATGGAGAAGTTTTTAATGCGTTTGATGTTAATGTGGCCAAGACAACAATGCCACAAGTAGGTTTGATTCGACTCTATGGTCTTAGCCTTTTTGGTGGTATCATCAACATTATAAACTTGTTTGTCTAGAGAAAGCACAGAAAGACCATTTTCTGAATATGCCTTACCATATAAAACATTATCGAAATAAAATAAACAACTATTGTCTTTTATCCGAAATTCAAATCCCTTGGCGTCCAACGCCGAAATTGAAATAATGTTTTTGGTAACTCTAGGAACATGATAAAAATTGTCAAGTTCTAGAACAAGCCCAGAGGGAAAAGACAAACTGAGAGTTCCAACAGATACGGTTGACATCTTGGCTCCATTGCCGACTCGTAGTTTGACCTCTCCCTTATCTAGCCTCCTATTTATCCTTAGTCCCTGAGCATTGGAAAAAAGGTGTGAGCCACATCCGGAATCTAATACCCATGATGTTTTGCTAGCGAAGTTTAAGTCTATAACAAAAATACTTGATACAGAAGCAACGGTGCCGTTCTTCTTATCTTCCTTGAATTTGAGGCAATCCCGCTTCCAATGTCCTTTCTTCTTGCAATAGAAACATTTGGAATCGAATTTAGAAGGGGCTACCTTCTTGGCCTTGTCGCCCATGGTAGGGCTTGACTTAGGCGGAAAAGTCTTCTTACTCTTCCCCTTAAAGCTTCACTTCTTGCCCGAGTGCTTGAATGGCTTGCCCTTTTTTATCATAAGCATGTCACGCTTCCCCTCATCCTTGAGCGTTTGCTCGGCTTTCTTCAACATCCCATGAAGCTCAGTGAGGGTTTTCTCCATGTTGTGCATGGTATAGTTCATCTTGAACTGATCATAGCCTTTGTGCAGCGAATGGAGAATAAGGTCAATTTCCATCTCGGTTGAATACCTAGCGTCAATCCTTTCCATGTTCTCAAATAATCCAATCATTTTAAGTACATGTGGGCTGACTGGATCTCCTTTCTTGAGCTTGCTCTCAAGGATCTGCCAGTGGGTTTCGAACCTCTCATTTCGGGCCTGCTCTTGGAACATGTTCTGAAATTCATAAATGATCTCAAAAGTCGTTTCCCTTTCGAAGAAAGTCTTTTGGAGGTCCAGAGACATTGTGGCCAACATGATGCATTTGACATCTCGATTAGCAGTTTGCCATCGGTTTAGGGCAACCTAAGTGACCTCCTCATTGGGAGCGTCGGGCATTTCCTCATCAAGGACGTATTCCTTTTGCTGTTGCATGAGAACTATACGCAATTTCTTTTGCCAATCAAGAAAATTTGGCCCACCAAATTTTCCTTGTTGAGAATTAAGCGTAACGGAAATTGGTTGTTTAAGTTATTTGCAGACATGATTCTACAATTGAAAGAATTTGAAATGAAAAACCATTCATAAAACCAATAAGTTTGAATTTTAAAGCATACATGCAAACTATCAATCTTAGCTTATTGAGCATATTATCCACGCATTAATATTTGTCCCCTTTAGGCGAGAATAAAACAATTCCAAGATCCCAAAATCAAAAAGTGATTAAGCATGCTTTGGCTTGTCTTAACACTTAATATTATAGGGTAAGCAATCCAATTCCTAATAGCTCTAAGCTACTCTTGGTTCGATAAAACATCTCATCTAATGCTTCCTTGACATTTTATCTACATTGTCACGACATTTAAGGACTCCTTACTGATATCGTTAAGCTTAACCAAGACCAACTTGTATACCTAGTATACCTTACATTCCTCGGAAGTAGTGAGGCCTCGCTTTGGTGTAGACCTAGTGTACCTTACATTCCTAGTACACCACGCGCCTTAGTTCGGTAAGTGTTGTTCTTGGAATGGCAAATTTGGCTCAATATTATAGGGACCTAGTAACTAACTTAGGTGGTTAATCCGATTAACGAAAAACAAGTAACAATGCATAACACACACAAACTAGTAACTAACTTAGGTGGTTAATCCGATTAACGCGCCTAATTAATACTAGTCAAAGTCGTTAATCGATTATCTGATTAAACGCAATAAAAAATAGCTCAAGTAATTAACAAAGCTCCCACAAAATTCCACATCCAACCTAATTAATCCGATTAATTAAGTTGGTTAACCCAAATTTTGCCAAATTATTTTTCAAGTGCCGAAGGAAACGAGCCTAGCCTCGTTAAAATAAATAATTAAATAAATAATTAAAACGGAAAAATCACACAACACATAGCCCATCGATGCCCAAGTGCCTAGCACCAAGCCCGAGGCTCGGTGTGCTAGGCACCATGGCGCGCCTGCCGTGAGTAGTTGCTGCCCCCTCGCACACCCCTTGCTGCGCCAATCACGTGGACGTGGCTGACAGCTTCGCTTGCGCGTTATGCTCGCCGTATCAGCGTGCTTAAGTGCAAGCAAGAAATGGCCTCAAAGGCCTTAGAGTGTGCTGGCTTGTGCTGCACAATGCAGCACACTGCAGCAGCCCCACGCACGCACATTACAGCACCAAGCGTGCACCAAGCTCGAGCATTCACACAACAGCGCACCTTCGAGGGACGAGCAGCACACACACGCACCTTGGTAGCCACATGTGGGCTGCGTGCGCAGTCCCAGCTAGCCGAAGGGTGTGCTTGGGCGATCTTTGTCTCGATTTACGTGCTCTTAGCTTGGAATTTAATCCCGATTTATGTGTGATATTAAGATTAATTCTAAATTTATTTTAGAACCAATTTTGAGAAAAATTAAAATAAATCAAGTCCAACTTAAATAAGTTTAATTTTAGTGCACAAACCAAATTCAATTCAAGAACCATTCTTTAAATTATTTTTGGTTCATCTTCATACTGTAAAATTGAAGGGTTATTCTCACACTTAATTTAACCATACATAAATTAATAATGATATTTGACAAAATTAAAGGGGTTGAAAAAATAAACACAATCATCCGATGAAAAATTTCCAACAATAACTTGTGCAAACTTGAAAAATAACATCTTCTAATATTAAGATTAACAACTTTCAATCACAAGTTTTGAACTTTAAGACTTTAATCAACTCAAAATGATTAAATCTGAAATTAGTTCAACATGGAATTTCAAAAGTTAAGTTCTGACCAAATAAACAATTAAAGATTGGACCTTTATCATTTTTAGGGACATCAAAATTACAAATTCATCATAAACATTCACACTTGAAGCAATTAATTTGCAAAAATGTGAAATTACAAGTTTATGTGAAAAATGAACTCACCAAATTAAGCACCAAATATGACTTCATACACATGCTTAATAAGGGTTATTATTGCAGTAGATTAATGATGTAATCATACACATAATCTAACATTAACATGCCATAATTAATCAAGGTTTAGAGATTTAAAATTTTTCATCAAAAACGAAAAACCCCTCGAAAAACATGTTTGTGGGTGGATTTTGTCTTCTAGACAGCCATCAAAGAGATTCAAAAACGATTTAGAACATCGATTCCACCTAAAATTCACTATTTTTGTGTCGAAAACTGGGTTCTTGAGCAAAAATTAGTATAAATACGAGATTAAAACTAATTAAAACGAGCTTATAATCTAATTAGAAAGCAAAACCAGAAATTTAAATCCATTTTAAATCACCTTATTAAATTATTAGTTACAATAATTAAATGAGCGCGGCTCTGATACCACTGTTGTGTTTCGTAGTGTCCGACACTACGCGGAATGAAACCCTCCCAAGATCCGCACACAAATTAATGTAATTAAACATGCAAATTAAATAATAATCACATAATTAATTAACTAAAAGAGAGAAAAGACAATCTTACCCTCGACGCGTGCTTCGCTCCATTAGAGCTCGTACTTAAAAGCGCTAGCTCCTCAAGCGCGTAAGCCTCCGACAACTCACACCCTCGAGACCCGACCCGAACGGTCTCTACCCCGAAGGTTAGTCGGGGCTAGACCAAGAAACTTAGAGTATTAGAATTAAGGTATTCTCTTCTTGGAGATCCCTTAAAATTCACAACTCAAGTGTCCCTTCCCAATCCCAAATTATGGGTATTTATAGGGAAGGAAGCCTTGAATTTCAATCTCCCATCAATGTGGGAGAATTGGTAAAAATGCAGTTTATTCAATTTATTTTAATTCAAAAATCAAATTGAAAATGCAAGTGAATCAACAAATGCCAAGTGTCAAGAGGTGAACAAAGGTATAGGTAAGGACCACAAGGGGGGGGGGGACCATCCACCCCTTTCTCTCCAAGAAACCCTCAACCAAGCTCCCACATGCACGCAAGAGATGGCACACGCATGAGCTAGCTGGCAGCCTGCCTTGATGCCTACGCCAAAGCCTTGATGTCTTTGTAAAGGCCTTGATGTTTATGCCAAGGCCTTTGACTAGCCCAACAATGGATGCTAGAGCTAGCCTTGATGCCTTTGCCAAGGCCTTGACTAGCCCAACCATGGATATTGGAGCTAGCGTGCTTGCGACAAGCATACCAACCTCGCAAACATGCTAGGCCAGCGAGCCTAGCACGCAAATGCATGCTTGGCTTGCGGCATAGCCATGTAATGCGGTTGGTGCCCTGTGCTAACCTAGCACTCGCATGGCTAGGCCAATGCAAGGCTACGGCTCAGCTAGAACTTGGCATTTGCTTGATTTCTCGTCTCGTCAAATTCTAAATTGACTCGACTTACGACGCTCTAAGCTCGATTTCCGACGTCTTTGTTCATAATACTCTAATGAATCATCTAATCCTACGGATTGATTCGTCGCCTCAGATTGGTAACTCGATTAGGGTGTGACCCGAAGGGTTCAGCCAAGATGAAGTTGTAATATTAATTATAAATTAATATTACTGATCAGAAGCGGCCTCCACCTAGGCATTTCGATCACTTGACCTCACTGAAGAATTAGCTGTCTAATAATTCCAAACCCTCTATCGAAATAATACACTTGCTCGAAGGACACCATTCCTTTTAATTCCATCCCTAATGCTCCTGAAATTTGAAAAGGATGACGGGTCTGTAGGTTCCTTGAACGGGGATTAGAAGACGGCAAGAGAGTGTAACCTCTCAGACGTCAAGCCTACTATGGCCGCATCCGGCCAAGGTGAAGATCCTATAGACCTTAACGAGGTCAAGGAAGTCGCGCCTGCTCAAATAGCAGTAGGCAAAAAGAGAAAGGACAACCAGTCGGTGGCCGTAAAAAAAGAGAAGCAACAGCAATCACTAACTAGGGAACGGTAAGATGAACTCCGTCCGCAGCCGGCTGGTGAACACATTGATATCGTTCTGGAGAACACACATCCGGATCGAACTATTAAGGTCGGGACGGTTGCTTTTGCGAGGTTGGGTGCAGACTTGCACAACCTATTGAAAGAATTCAAAGACATCTTTGCCTTTGAAGTAGAGGAGATGCCAGGAGTCAGCCCAGATCTAGTTGTCCATAAACTTACCGTGGATCCCAAGAAGAAACCAGTTAGGCAAAAGAAAAGGAACAACGGTGAGGAAAGAAGTTAGGCGGCAGCCGCTTAGGTAAAGAAGTTGTTGGATGCTGGGTTCGTTCAGCAATGTTTTTTCCCAGATTAGGTTGCAAATGTCGTTCTTGTAAAAAAGTCAATGGCACCTGGCAGATGTGTGTTGATTACACGGATCTGAACAAGTCATGTCCGAAGGATAGTTATCCCCTTCCAAAGATCAACAGTTTGGTCGACTCTACAGTCGGTCATGCCTTGATGAGCTTTATGGACGCCTACTAGGCTTTCATCAGATACCCTTGTGGAAAAAAAAATCAAGAGAAGACAGCATTCATCACTGATCAAGGGTTATTTTGTTATACCGTGATGTCGTTTGGGTTGAAAAATGCGCCTGCTACCTTCCAACGAATGATTAATACAGTCTTCATTAATCAAATTGGGAGGAATGTAGAGGCTTACATTGATGACATGATAGTCAAATCCAAGCTACAGATGGATCACCTTGCTGACCTTCGATAAACCTTCACCACACTCAGGCAGCACAAGGTCATGCTTAATCCCAAGAAGTGTGTCTTTGGTGTTGAGTCTGGAAACTTTCTTGAATTTCTGATTGATTAAAGGGGGATAGAGGCCAACCCAGAGAAGATACAGGCGGTTATTGACATGAAGTCACCCCGCACTGTCAAAGATGTACAAAAATTAACCGGTTATCTGGCGGCATTGGGGAGATTCCTCAGCCGGTCAGGTGACAATTGCCTCTATTTCTTCCAAGCAATAAATTAGAAGACTGGATTTGAATGGGAAGAGGATGCTGAGGCGGCCTTTCAGAATTTGAAAAAACACTTGCACTCATTGCCAAGGCTTGTTAGCCCTTTGCCGCAGGAGGTGCTTTACATGTACCTAGCCGTCTCATACCATGCCCTCAGTGCTATTCTCCTTGCTGAGAGAGACGACATTCAACTCCCAGTCTATTTCATTAGCCATGTTCGTCGAAATGTTAAACTACGGTACCCCATGGTTGAAAATTTTGGCCTTTCTCTTTTCATGACAGTCAAGAAGTTGAAGCCTTACTTCTTGGCACATCAGGTTGTGATCTACACAGATCAACCTCTCAAGCGGCCAATGACAACTCTTGAGTTATACGGCAGGATGCTTAAATGGGCTATTTAAATGCAAAGTCTTGAAATTGAACCAAGGAAGGCAGTGAAGGGTCAGGCGTTTGCCGACTTCATTGTCAAAAATGACAAGGCCGGCTGAGCCGGAGAATCTTGACCAGGTTTGGAAAGTGTATGTAGACGGGAGCTCTACAATGAACGACTGTGGTGCAGGCGTTATATGTCAATCCTTTGAAGGGGAAAAGTACGAATATGCACTACGATTCAAGTTCTAAGCCTCAAATAACGAGGCAAAATATGAAGCCCTGCTAGCTGGTATCCGCATGTGTAAGGCGGCAGGGGCAAGGAAAGTTGACGCCTTCTTTTATTCATAATTAATCGTTAGCCAATACCATGGTGACTATAAGGCCACCCATCCGGCTATGATTAAATACTTGCACGCGGTGAAAGAAGAGGCTGGGACACTTGATGAATTTCATCTAAGTTAAGTGCCTAGGTCAGAAAACAATCAGGCGGATGCTCCCTCTAAGCTGGCATCATCCGCCTCCTGTGATACGCTTAGGTCAATCTTTTGGGAAGTTATGGAAAAAATAAGTATTGAATAAGATCCCATTGGAATTCTGGACTGAAGCTCAACCTAGATGGCATCCGGGCTTATCTAGCAGACGACACTCACCCGGATGCATACCCAGAAGCGGTTGCAATGAAAAAGCGTGCTGCAAACTTTGAGATTCATAACGAAGAACTTTTCAAGAAGGGTTATCTCCAGCCGTTATTGAAATGTGTCATCCTAGAAAGAGGGAAGGAGGTACTAGAGGATATGCACTCGAGTTTTTGTGCATCACACATAGGCGGCATGTCCCTAGCAAAAAGGGCCAGCGGCAAGGCTACTTTTGGCCTACTATCAAGGAAAACGCCATGGAAATGGTGAAGATATGTGATAAGTGTCAAAGATTTAGCAAACTCATACACCGTCCGGCTACTAATTTGACGATTATTTACAGCCCAGTACCATTCGCCAAATGGGGGATGGACATTTTGGGTCCATATACGCCTGCTGTAAGCAGACGGCGATATGTTCTAGTTGTTGTTGACTACTTCACCAAATGGGTTGAAGTAGAGGCGGCTAAGGGCAGAAAGACAAAGGATGTCATCTCCTTCATTTGGAGGAATATTATCACCCGATTTGGGGTACCTATGTCTATGGTCTTTGACAATGACCCTCAGTTTGAGACGCCTACCCTCAAGAATTGGGTGGGAAATCAAAGGATCTCACATTAATTCGCATTAGTCGGTCGTCCCCAAGCAAACGGTCAGGTTGAAGCCTTCAACAAGCTCATCTCAGACGGCATTAAGAAGAAATTTGAAAGGGCTGACAGTCTATGGGCAGATGAATTATCTCATAAAGAAGCTCTGAGAGAATTGAATAAACAGCATTTCTCGTTAGTAATAAGTGATGATGCTAGTTTGGAGGCTGACTTGATTAAGGTGCAGTCCCAATTGAACTCTTATCCTGCAAATCAGTTGTTGATTGCTCAAGAATATGAGACTATGAAATTGTATGATGCAGCTCATAACAGGAAGCTTCAATTCTTGTCCCAGAAGGCAAAGTTTCATTGGCTTAAAGCTGGAGATGCTAACTCTGCCTATTTACATGCTTGTCTGAGGAAGAGAAGGATTCAGAATAACATTTGTAGCATTCAGAGGGAGGATAGGAGAGTCTCTCAAAAGCCAAAGGAGATAGGTGAGGTCTTCATTGTATTTTATAAGAAGTTACTGGGATCTTCTAGGGTCATGGACAGAAAGGTGCATCAAGAGGTTATGTGTATGGGTCTAGTGCTAAGTGAGGAGTAGGGGAGACATTTGTGTAGGCCTTTTACAACTGCTGATGTTAGGAATGCTCTTTGGGGCATTGATGAGAATAAATCCCCTGAACCTGTTGGTTTCTCAAGCAAATTTTTCAAAGTTTCCTAGCATATAGTGGGGACTGACATTACTGAAGCTGTGTTAAATTTTTTCCAGCAAGGAAGGTTGTTGAGTCAGGTGAATACAACTGTGCTTACTATGGTTCCTAAGGTTGAGAATTCTTCTCAAGTTAGCCAATTCAGACCTTTTGCTTGTTGCAATGTCCTGTATAAGATCATAGCCAGAATGGTCTGTGCTAGACTTCAAGAAGTGCTCCCTAATTTGATTAGTGAAGTTTAAAGTGCCTTTGTGGCTGGAAGATCCATTTTGGATAATGTGTTGCTTTGTCAGGACATCTTGAAGGGTTATAAAGATAGACAAAAGGCTCCTAAATGTACTGTAAAAGTTGACCTCAGGAAGGCTTATGATTCCACTTGCTGGGATTTTATCTAGGATATGTTGGTTGCTATGGGTTTCCCTGCTGCTTTTGTTAAATGGATCATGTAGTGTGTGTCCTCTCCTTCATTTTCTATTATGATAAATGGTGGTTTGAACGGCTTTTTAAAGGGGAAGAAGAGTATAAGGCAGGGTGACCCCATGTCCCCTCTTCTGTTTGTCATTGTCATGGGATATCTTTCAAGTTTATTAAGGAAAGTGGGAGGCATGAGGGGTTTTAAGTATCATTCTAGATGCAAAATACTCAACTTGAACCACCTTGCTTTTGCTGATGACCTTATGTTGTTTAGTTATGGTGACAAGAAGTTTGTTTCTCTGTTGATAAGGGCTCTGAAAACATTTGAGAAATGCTCTGGCCTTGATGTTAGTGCTGAGAAAACAACTATCTACTTTGGGAATGTCTCAGGGGATGTGAAACAGGAATTTTGAGGGTGTCTGGTTTTGTTGAGGGTTGCACCCCATTTAAATAACTTGGCATTCCTCTGAATGTTAGAAGTATTTCAAACAGTGACTATGATAGTTTGATTGATAAGATGATCGCTAGAATTACCTGTTGGTCTAGCAGGAACTTATCTTATGCAGCTAGGAGTCTACTGGTTAACACAGTGCTCCTAAGCCTTCATATATACTGGGCTCAGTGTGTCCTGCTCCCAGCTGGAGTAATCAAGAGGATCACTCAGATTTGCAGAGCTTTCCTTTGGGGTGGAGATGTTGTGCTGAGAAAGTCTCCCCCCATTTCTTGGGACTGGATCTGTAAACCCAAGAAAGCTGGAGGTTTAGGCATGAGGGATTGTGAAACTTGGAATAAAGCAGCCTTGGGCAAATACATCTTGAAGATAGCTCAAAAAGAGGATTCTCTATGGGTTAAATGGGTTCATGCAGTGTATATTAAGGATGGTAATTGGTGGGATTATAAACCTAAGAAGAATGCAAGGTGGTCTTGGAAGAAAGTATGCAAGGTGAAAGACAGATTGAAAGAGGGGTTTCACAATGAAGGTTGGCTGAGCAGTAAGTACAGCATTTCAACTACTTATAAATGGCTTCAGGGTCCTCAGCAACAGGTTGCCTGGACTCCTTGGGTTTGGAACCAGTATAATATTCCAAAGAATTCCATTATACTATGGTTGGCTTTGCAGAACATATTGAGGACAAGAAGCATGCTAGCTGATTGGGGTGTTTGCCAGGACAGTTCCTGTCTTTTGTGTGGTGATGCTATTGAGGATAGGAAGCACTTATTTTTTTTACTGTGAGTACAGCAGGAAATGTGTTAGAGGTATTAGTGCATGGCTGAAGATACCTGAAGTCATGTTTGATATTGATGTCTCCTGGAAACAGTGGGGTGAGAAGATGCAGGATCCTATCAAGAAGAAGGTGTGTTTTGCGCTCTAGCTGTTGTGGTTTATCAGGTTTGGTTTGCCTGGAATAAAGCTATCTGGCTAAAGGTAATTGTCCACCCCAAAGAAGTGAGAAGAATAATCTGTACAGATATTGTGAAGAGATGCAGATAGCTGATTACTTGTAAATGGAAGAGGAAGCATTGTAAATGGTTATATAACTTACAAGTCTCTTGTTATAGCTAGGTTGTATAGTGCACTAGATGTATAGCTTACTTTTTTCTGCTTGTAGCTTTGTTTTGGTGTTTGGTTTATACTTTTGTTAGAGAATTGTACCCTTCCTAGAAGGTGCCTTTTCTCTAGTCTCAGTATGCTCCCTGTCTTCTAGAGGCTCCCTTCCTAGAAGGTGTTTTCTATGAAGACTAGGGATTGTTAGGAAGTTGTGTGCCTTCTATGGAGGCTTGTGTAGTTAGGAGAGTTGCAGCTTGTATTTTGGAAGTTGTAACTTTTGCTATTTTGGTAATAAAATTTACTTACTTACCAAAAAAAAAAAAAAGGGGCAACGGTGAAATCCTGTTTCCTATGATGTATGGCGCAGATGTCGTCTTGCCAATTGAGCACTATGAGCCAACCCTTCGAGTCATGCTTTATGACGAAGGGGCTAACTGGGAAGCTATGCGGCTAGCATTGGACTCACTCCCAGAGCGCAGGGGCAATGCCGCCTTACATCTTGAGATTTACCATCTGAGAATGACAAGAGCCTACAACAAAAGAGTACACAAATGGCCCTTGAAAGTGGGTGACTTTGTGTTACGGAAAATAGAGGCAACCGGTAGGGCCAATGAGCATTGGAATTTGAATCCCAATTGGGAAGGTCCCTACTGGATCTATGAAGAAGTAAGAGGAGGCACCTACCACCTGGAAATCCCAGACGGTAGACGGCTAGCCCGAACTTGGAATGTAGACAACTTAAAAAAGTACTACTTCTAAGGCTTGTAAATTTTTTGTAAATGAAAAGCCTATCAATGAAAAGTTGCTTTTGTTTTCAACAACATTTATTGCTTTCTATATACATACCGTCTGTGCAATGTACAGACGGACTTGTTAAAACACGTCTACTCCACACATGAGTAGATATAAGCTAAGTCCAAAAACTTAGCGCTTGAGCATTGTTCATTTAGAATGAACTGACGAGGCCAATGGGCGGATAATATTAAACATCTACCCGTTTGCTCCAACATGAGTAAACACCCGGCGACTCCCATCCGGGGAATTCGTCGTAGAGAGCATCTCTCATCCTGGTGGCACATTGCTCTATAAACTATAATAAAAATGGCCCTACTAACTATATAGATTAAGATACGCTCACAGCTATTTGATTTGATTTGATGAAACTTAGATGGCAACCGATATCCGGTTACTATCTGGGTTGGATATAACCCTAATCCGGTTACCCGTCTATCATTGTTCAGAGGTAATACAGATGGTAAAACTCAAATAAACAAAAGCTAAGTCCAAAAACTTAGCAGCTAAGTATAATTTTCTTAAAACAAACAGATGAGGCCAATGACCGGATGATGAGGCCAATGGCCGGATAATAATGAATAATCTAAAACGCCATATCCCACTGAACCCAGCCGGTAACCGGCCGTCATTTTCACTTAGATTATGGCACCTCAGAAAGTCCTCCCAATGGGGAAAAAAGACATGTGATTATATTCATGACCAGTCCTAAACGGCAAAGGAGAAACATCTAGGTGTTCAATTAAATCCTCTTGTATGATGAACGGCTGTGTACTTGGTGTGAGGCAAGCATGGTAGTGATTGCTTGACCAAGGAACCCTTCATACTCTTAAAAGTATCAAGGCTCCCCCAGTCAATCAATTTACTTTAACACCAAACGTACAGCCGTCCTAGGGCAAAAGGCAGCTGGTTTGTTAAGTGTCGTGTGCTATTAACAAGTTTGCTAAAATTGCAAGCATATACATATAGCAAAAATAAATTATTTTGTTAAAAGCTGACCTAGTCGACTATTTCATTAAAAGCTCCCGACATAAAAAACTGGGAGAAGAAGACTGTTATACCGGATCTACATCCGGTGAAATAAGAAGATTGTTGTTAAAATACATTGAAATACTCGGCACGCAGGCCGGAAACAAAGACAAGATTAATTTTGTTGTTGCTGAGGTGGAAGCACCGTCTGGTCCTTGCCGAATGGGTGCTCGCTTTCAGGTTGTCTTGGTTGAACTTGGTCAGTGTCAACCGGCACTTGCTTTTCTTGCTCATTGAGCTCCTCATCAGACGACTCAATACCGGCCCACTCTTCAAAAGGAGCCGGCGCCTCAAGACCAAGGGACTGGGCATCGTATACCTTAGAGGCATACTTGTACCTTAAGTAGAAGAACTCCCAGTCGTAGTTTGAATGGATGAGATTCCACGCTATTCTCATGCGAGCTTCACAATATCTCTCACTCTCATCCACCACCCATTCTTGCTCAGCAGCCAGCTCAGCTTTGTGGTCAATCTGCACCTAGGCCAACTCATCCTTTAGCCAGGAGACGTCTTCCCTAACCTTGTTATTTTCTTTGTCAATATCCTCCAATGCCTTGAGATCCGACTGAAGGTTTTTAAGCTGAAGCTCAAGGTTTGACACCTTGTTATTGGCCGTCTCCAAAGCAGCAATGAGCTCCTTAACCAGCTCCTCTTGTTTCATCTCTTTGTCTTTAGAACTTATTTCATTCATATTACATTTGTATTGAGCAACATCAAGGGTATCACCCGCCCATTTATTGGCGTCTCTTACCTCCTCTTGCTTCTTTTTAAAGGGAACTTTGAGCCCATCTACTCTCAGCATTACTTGCAAAACTCAGCCGACAAATGTTAATTTACCTTAAATACCTCAGCCAGTAAAGAGTTAATTTAGCTCAGTTGACACAGCCGGCAAGTTACCTCAGTAAGCAAGGCGTTGATGCGGTCCATATTGACCTGATGCACTCCTGAAATCGACTCCTTTTAAGACCGGGTGAGGCACCTCAGCATTTTTCTAGAATATTGCTGGAGGACAGGCCATCTTGAAAAGGCATCTGCACCAATAGAATGATGCGGTGAGACAGCAGCATAGGCGGCACCAATATCGTGTCGGCTGCTAGAAGAATCCCCTGATTGGGTAACTTGGGATTTGACTCGCATAGGCCCAAGCGCCAATGGGGGATCAAAGCTATAAGCCAGACCTTGAGGTTCAGACTGAGGGGTCACCCCACCCCCAGCCGCTGCAGAACCGAATGCAGCATAGAGTGGCATGCCACCCTTCAGCGTCTCAGTGACGCCCGGCTCTTTTCTAGCCGGCTTAGTACTTAGACCAAGATCCTTCAAGCTTTTGCCTACAGAAGTTGGTCTATCCTGAACAGGCGGCCTTGATGATGTCGTCTGGACAGACGGGGTTTTCCTTGCTTTGGAAGGTTCCTCAACCTTCTTCTTTAGCATCTTGGAGATAGAACGTGGGACATTCTTGTTTCCCCCCTGAAAGTCAAACAATAAGGGTCTTAGCTGGTTAAAAGCCATCTAATTACAAGATAAAGGATGTAACAAGTACTCACCCCATCATCCTTAGCCGCCAATTGGACCCTTTTCTTTTTCAATTGATCCTTCCGGATCTGTGCTGCTGACCTAGCCGGCGTGTTCTCAGGCGAAACCATTTCTAAACCTTTTTCTGGAAAGGAAAATCGGTTGGTTAAATACAACACCACGTAGAACAATAGAGGCGGCACAAAAGTGTCGGTTAAGTGATCTACGTACATCTATCAAAAAACGTACTCAAGCTAGAGGCGGAGAGGAAAGATTCCTCCTTAAGCTAATCCGGATGTGGTACCCTGTTCTTGGGTACAACTATTTCAGTACCGTTATCCAGAGGCATGGTGGTCCTCTTGAAAAACTCCGGCTCCATTATTTGTGTCCAAGCCTCCTCAGGCACACGCGGAAGGACATACTTTTTCCCTAAGAGAGCCGCCTCTTTATTGTAGTGACGGAGCATACGATTTAGACGTCTGGATGGAGAGGAAACCAAGTAGAACTTGCTTTTCCAGTTGCTCCTTTTAGACGGTTTATCAAGTGTCATCATATACTCCGGATGCGTGGTTAAAGTATACCACGCCTTCCAGACGCCTGGGGCACGACTTAGGTAATGCATATGTGCAAATGCCTCCCAGTTAGGCGTATGTTTTGAAGTTCACAGGCGGCAATATAGCTAATAATATTCACCCAGGAATTGGGTGTGAGTTGACATATGCCAAGATCATAGCCCCTTAATATAGCTTTGATCGCGTTATGAAGGGGGAACTGGAGGCCGGCTTTGAATGCCGCCTCATAGCAGCCGAAATAGTTGTCAGCATGTTCAATGTCGTCATCCCAGACGACTGTCGCCTCAACATGCGGCACAATTATTTCCCACTTTTCCTCCACTGGGCATTTTTCTACAAAGGCAGGAAAGGTGGTTGTTAGGGTGACAATATCTCTGGCGAACATGCGCGCCTCAGTTGGGTCGGTTATAGACGGTCATTTGTACGCCTCCTCATCCTCACTAACGGCATCCGCCTGTAGTGAGGACGACTCCTCTTAGACTGATCGGTTGACGGCCTCTGCGTCGTTTCCTTGATCAAAGTCCTCCAAAATACCGTCACTCGGAGTGCTAGGTGCATCCGAAGGATAGTCATATTTTATGTCAGCCGGCACCTCAGCTATGCTATCTGATCTATATTCTAGGTCAATTGTAGTCCGCTTCGTCCGAGCCATATTGTCCTGCACATGCACAGAGACGGTCGGATTCGAGGAAGAGCAAGGGTGGTCCAAACACCCCTAGGCGACACCCCCAGTCCTCGACTCAGCCGTACCAGGAGACCGGCTGACTATTGTCCTAGACTGTGCCGTGTGTGTGGTAGGTGAATCCATTGTTCAATACAATACATACAGAGGTAAAAATCTCGAAAGAGTTGCGAAGGAGAGACGGTACCTCGAAGATGTTTCTAAAAGTGAAGAAAAGCGCAGACCGGCTATGCCAGGCAGGCGGAAATCAATTAGCTGCTTGAGAGAGGTACAGACGGTTTACCGGATGTACCCACTTGGGAAGCAAGAGAATTTGCTTGAAATATAACCAGACGGTTCTCGAAAGCTCTGTTTGTTGAGTGCACATGCGGATGACCGGCTGTAGCTACTTTGAAAGCAAGAGAATTGGCTGGAAGGTGCCCAGACGATAGTTCGGCTGTATCTAGCTAAAATAAGAAGGGCATTTCAGGAAGATACCCATGCCACGTGGCCCAACCTTAATGGGACACGTGTCATCCAAGGACTGGCCCAATAAAGGTCACACACTAATTGACACGTGGCACTCGAAGCCAATAAGGGAAAATGACGACCTTCAAGGCCCAATTCCTGAGACAAACCATTAATCTTAGGTTTTCGTAACCTAGGGTAGTGGCACAAGTTCTAAGACCCTATAAATAAGGAGATATTCCCACCTGGGGGAACACATTCATTATTCAAAAAAAAAAAAAAAAATAAACAGACCAGTCAATGATCGCAGATAATTAATTTTCAACACCGAGAATATACCTAATCTCGGAATCAGAGAGGATCCCACCTTTCTTTCCGCACTTTTTACATATTCCGAACACGTTCTAACTTGATCATCAGAGGCAGAACTCCACCCAACCGGAGTCTCCGTTGTTTTGCAGGTACAGGCGCCCGGAATCCAGTCTTGGAATTGTAACTCTCCCGAGGGACACATAAAACCCTGAAACATAAATAGTTAGTAGAATTTAAGATACTTAGTTAGCGCATAAAGCATGGTAATAAATAATACGGTTATTTCACTAAATGCCACTGAGTACTTAAAAAATTCACCAAATAACATCAAGGTTTTCAAAATTCACCAAACGCCATCGAGCTTTTAAAAAAATTCACCAAATGTCATTAATGACTAACGGCCATGAACTCCATTAGTCATTAAGATTAAATCATGATACAATGTCATCATATGATTGGTTCATTTTAATTATTTATTTTAAATAATAAAAATAATTTTTTTTCTCGATTTTCGTGACAAAAATTGCTCAAGTAAAGTTTTGGGGGTCATTTTGAACCTTTAAGGAAACAAATTAAGCTCAGAATTGGCAAAAAATATAACGTAAATGTCCAATTTTGTGTGTTGAAAAATATTTCGATTAGCGTGTCGTTATTTTTTAACCATGAAAATTGACTGGGTAAGGTTTAGGAAGTCATTTAGTCCCTTAAGGAATTCAAATTAAGCTCGAAATTGACAAAAAATGACGTATATGCCATTTTGTATGTTGAGATCGTAACTTTTTCACTAGAAAAATTGCAAAACGAAGCATTTACGTTATTTTTTTTTTTTCCAATTCCGAGCTTAATTTGAAACCATGAAAGGACAAAATGACCCCCAAAATCTTAGCCCATCAATTTTCATGGTTAAAAAATAACGACACACTTATCGAGATCTTTTCGACACACAAAATGGAGCATTTACGTTATTTTTTTGCCAATTTCGAGCTTAATTTGTTTCCACAAAGGATCAAAATGACCACCAAAACTTTACCCGAGCAATTTTCGTCACGAAAATAGAGAAAAAAAGTATTATTTTTATTCATTAAAATAAATGATAATTGTGTATTAATTTTAAAAAGTAAAGGCCTGTGGTGAAATAATTTTCCAAAGTAATGGCATTTGGTTAAATAAGAATTGCATTAACGGAGACCTAACATCCATATACAATTAATGGCACGAGGTGTCATTGTATTGTTTGTCAGTGGCATTTGGTGAATTTTGAAAAACTTGATGGCATTTGGTGAATTTTTTAAATACTCAGTGGCATTTGGTGAAATAGCCGTAAATAATATTCACACTTTTATGATATTGACTTCAGCTAATCATGTACTTCTTATTATTTTGATGGGTATGAATGTATGATAATTAATCAAACGTACTATTTATGGTGCAAGCCCAAGACTATATATACTAAAAAAATATATATGTCCAGGTAAATTTTAAAAATATTAAACGTAAGATTGTGCTCTTATAAAAATATTTTTTTAAAAAATAGAAGAACATCCCATACATCAAAGTCGTGATGCGTTGTTACGAGTATGTACAATTAAAACTATCTAATGTGATACGCGTCCATGATGTAAGGTTTTAGGTACTTTAAGCGAAATTTCATGAATCATATTCATTAGCATCCAAACAAGATCATTATGCATATAGAGATAAAGGATCACATAATAATTTAAATTAACCTTTGATGGGGGGAATTCCTAAGCTTTTTTCAACCTTTTTGCGAACATTACAGCCCCAATTGTTGCTCCTCTATGATAAATCCAAACTTTGTTCAATATGGAATTTAGGGTTAGAGTTCCAATCATTTAAACCTTTAAAGATTAGAACTTTAACATACTTGGGAACTTAAAATTACACATTCACATCAAACATTCACACATTAATGCAATTTATTTGCATAATTGTGAAAAATCAAGTTTGTGTGAAAAATAGCATATCAACTCAAGCACTAATTAAAACTCCATAATTTTGTTTAAGGATAATTAAAATAGCAGTAGATTAGGGATGCAATGACGCATTTAATCTAACCTTGTAATGCTTGCATTAATCAAGGCTTAAAAAGATTTAAAATTTTCGTCGAAAAACGAAAAAACCTTAAAAACTTGGGTTTCTGGTTCGAATTTGGCTTCTGGACAATTCTCAAAAAGAGTTGAATCTGTTTCAGAATGTCGATTCCACCCAAAAATCACTATTTTTGAGCCAAAATCTGGATTCGGCAGCCAAATCGATAAAAATACGAGTTTTAAAATTAATTAAAACGAGCTTCTAATCTAATTAGAAAAGCAAAACCAGAATTTAAATCTTACTTTAAAACACTTTAATTAATCAATAATTGCAAAAATTAAAAGGAGCGTGGCTCCGATACCGCTGTAGGGTTTCGTAGTGACCCACACTACGCGGAAAGAAACCCGCCAAGACCCGGCCCCATAATAAATGCAATTAACAAGCAAAACTTAATTAAAACATAATTAAGGATAAAAGATTATACCTTTGACGCGTGCTTCGCTCAACCCGACCCGAGCGTCCTAAGCCTTGAAGGTTAGTCGAGACCCGGACAAATAAAACTATGAGTTTTACGAATCAAGGTTTACTCAAATCAAGAGTTTCCTTTTAATTCCACTTAAGGTTGTTCTTTCCCAAATACCCAAACTTTGGTATTTATAGGGAAATGAACCCTTGATCTTCATTTCCCAACCAATGTGGGAGAATGAACAATTTTGATAATTAATTTAATTCCAAAATAAATTAATAATCAAATCAATCACAATGCAACAAGTGTCAAGGGGAGAGAGAGAGTTAAGTGAGGACCAAGAGAGGTGGGGGGGACCATTGCCTTGCTCCCCAAGGCTTTGCCCAAGCCTTGGTCCCCACCCTCACAAAACCGGCATAGGGGCTGCTGGGCTGGCAGCCAGCCAGCACAAAGCAGCAAGCATTAGCCCAGCCAGCCCCCATGCGCGCTGTGTGCTGCTGCTGGGTGATGCCTACGCTGCTGCTTGCTAGGCGCAGGGCGCTGCTAGCAAGTATTGCTGGCTGCCTGGCTTTTGCACGCACACGCACTCCCAGCATACGTGCTGCTAGCGAGCCACGCATGTTGGGCATCGCCTCGCCAGCCACACGCACAAGCATGCAAAGCTTGGTGCTGTGATGCTGCGATGGCTTGTATGCACACGCACTAAGAGAGGCCCGTGCTGCTATTGTGATGCCCTCCACGCACACGCACACACGCAATGGCCTAGCCATGCGATAGTGTTGTGCTTGTGCGAGGGGCCTGCGATGGTTCCTAGCACCCAGGCACGCATGCTGTGGTGCAGTGCCATGCGAAGGCACGCATATGTACAGCCATGCTGCTGCGATGGTGCGACAGGCTAAGGCACAAGCACACGCACACACGCACAGGCCTAGCCATGCGATAGTGCTATGCTTGTGTTGCGATGGTGCGATAGGCTGCGATAGTGCCTAGGCTTGCGCCTAGCCATGCTAGCCAAAAAGCATCACAAGGATAGGCCTAGCATGCTAGGCTTTAGCAGCAGCAGCAGCAGCAGCATCGCATAGCACTACGCACCAACCAGCAGCGTGCTAGCCATGCTGGGCTGTGCGTGTGTGCTAGCACGCAACAGTACACTATGCCTGGCCTAACAGCAACGCCCAGCATGCGTGGCTCGCTAGTAGCATGCATGCACTGGCTAGCTGCGCATGCTTGCGGCTGGCTGTGCGTGTGTGCTGGTTGGCTAACCAGGCTGCCCAGCCTTGGTGCTAGACGCCAGCTGGCAGCCTTGGCAGCCAAGGCAGGCTGCCAGCCAACCACTTGGCTTGGTGGGCCGGTTTTGCTAGCGGGGACCAAAGCTTGGTCTTTGCCTTAGGGAGCAAGGTGGGTTGGTCCCCTCCCTTGGTGGTCCTCACCTTCTCCCTCTCCTCCTATTGCCACTTGTAACTTGGTGATTGAATTGCAATTTTATATTTGTTTTGATTAAAATAAAATGGGTAAATTGCAAATCTCCCACATTGATTGAGAATAGGAAATCAAGGTTCATTTCCCTATAAATACCCAAGTTTTGGAATTTGGGAAGAACACTTGAGTGAAACTAAAAAGGCATCTCCTTAGAAAAGTGAGAAAACCTTAAGTCCGTCAAACTCTAGTTTTTATTGGTCAAGTCCTGACTAACCTTTGGGATTAAGACCGTTCGGGTCGGGTTCGTGGGTACGAGCTGTTGGAGACCTTCGCATTTGCGGGGTTCAAGTTTTGAAGTAAGAGCTCGGGTTCGAGCGAAGCATGCGCCAAGGGTATGAATGTCTTTTCCTTCTCTCTCTTAATTTTTGTTAATTTGTGATTACATGCGTAGTTGCCTTAATTAGTGGGCGGGTCTTGGGCGGGTTTCTCTTCTGCGTAGAGTCGGACTCTACGAAACCCAACAGCGGTATCAGAGCCGCGCTCACTTTAATTAGTGTGACTAATAATTAATTAAGGGGATTTAAAATGGATTTAAATTTCTGGTTTTGTTTTCTAATTAGATTAGAAACTCGTTTTAGTTAGTTTTAATCTCGTATTTTTTCTAATTTTTGCTAACGAACCCAGATTTCGACTCAAAAATAGTGACTTTTGGGTGGAATCGATGTTCTATATCGTTTCTGACCCTTTTAGGATTGTCCAGAAGCCAAAATCCACCAAGAAACATGTTTTTCGAGGGGTTTTTCGTTTTTGACAAAAAAATTTAAATCTTTTAACCTAGATTAATTGTTGCATGTTGAAGGTAGATTAAATGTATGGTTGCATCCTTAATCTACTGCAATTATAAACCTCATTAAGCATGTTAATGAAGTCATAATTGGTGCTTAATTTGGTATGTTCATTTTTCACATAAACTTGAATTTTTCACATTGTTGCAAATTAATTGCTTCAAGTGTGAATGTTTATGGTGAACTTGTAATTTTTGAAGCCCCAAATATTTCAATGATCCAATCTTTAATTGTTTATTTGGTTGGAACTTTGATTGCTAAATTCCATGTTAAACTAATTTTTGGATTTAATCATTTTTATGTTGATTAAAGTCCTTAAAGTTCAAAACTTGTGATTGAATTTTAATTAATCTTCATATTGGAAGATGTAATTTTTTCATTTATACACAGGTTAAAAGTTGGAAAATTTTCATTGGATGAATGGGTTTAGTTTTCCAACCCCATTTTTTGTCAAATCTCATCATTAATTTATATTTTGTTGAATTAATTATGAGTGTAGCCCTTCGATTTTTGTAGCATAAAGAAAGACCTAAACTGTTTTAAGAATGGTTCTTAAATAATTTAGGCCTTTGCACCATTAAAATTGAATTTAATTAAGTTGGACTTGTTTTATTTTCATTTTTGCCCTAAATTGAGTCTAAAATAAATTTAGAATTAATTTTATGTCACACGTATAACGGGATTAAAATCTAGAGAAATGGCACGCAAATCGAGGAAAAAACACCCAAGCGCCACCAAGGCTAGTCGGGCTGCTCACGCAGCCCACATGTGGCTGCCTTAGTTGCGCATAAGGGTGCTCCACCTCGAGATGCAACGGCTACTGTGTGGCTAGTCTTGTGTGCGCTGTTGTGTGCTTGGTGCGTGGTGGATGGCTGCTGGCCATGCTTGTGCGTGCTGCTGGGCAACGAGGCAGCAAGCCCAGCAAGCCAGCCATTCGCCTGCCAGCGCTAGCAAGCAGCTAGCATGCGTAGCAAGCTGCCGGTGCCAGCAAGCGTGGCATGCAATGCCGGGCAAGCATGCCAGCACCCAGCACATGCAACCGCAACTTCCAAGTGCTGCTAGGCAGCCATGGTGCGCATCCCACAAATTTTGAGTGGGTTGATTTCTTCCTTGAATTGGGCTATCGGGTTTTGCAAAAAAATTTCCGTTTTAATTTTATTTAATTTTATTTCATTTTTCCGGCTTTTGCAAAATTTGAATTTTGACAAAATTTGGGTTACCCGGCTTAATTAATTGGATTAATTAAGTTGGATGTGGAATTTAGTGGGAGCTTCATTAATTGCATGAACTAATTACGTCTTAATTGCATAAAATGTAAACAACTTTGACTAGTTTTAATTAGGCGCGTTAATTGGATTAACCACCTAAGTTAGTTACTAGTTCGTGCCCATTATGCATTGTTACTTGTTTTTCGCAGTAAAATGCATGGGCCATTCACATTTAGTGAATGGATGAATGGAATATATATTGTTTCACAAGTTTCGTGAAAATGGGAACTAGTGGGGCCCGATTAGGATAGTAAATACGGACTGAGATCCGTTATGTATTTTTGTAAATCTAAATACGGTCTGGGTACCGTTGCGTATTTTTGTACCTTAATATTTAGAGTAATCCTAGTCGTAGTAGCTAGTATTTTCATTTTAGCGAGGATGTCTCAAGACGGCGTTTCTATGAAGACGAGCCAAGATGAAGACTCTTGAAGATTTGAAGATTTCAAGGAGTCATGCTAGTTGCCAAATGCATCTTATTTCATGTTTTCTATATATAGTTGTACTTATATATGTGAATGATATGTTAGGCTCATGTTTAGGATTTCAAATGTTTGCGATGATTAATTGAGTTCACTTAAATCAACCAACGTAGAAACCCTAGGTCCCTAAAATGCTGAGCTAAAATATGTCATTCCAAGAACAACACTTACCGAACTAATGCGTGTATGTGATGGGCTATGCCAAAGCGAGGCATCATTACTTCCCTAGGAACATAAGGTATACTAGGTATACAATTTATCTTGGTTAAGCTCAACGATATCGGTAAGGAGTCCTTAGATGTCGTGGTAATGGAGATAAAATGTCAAGGAAGCATTAGATGCGACGTTTTATCGAACCAAGAGTAGCTTGGAGCTATTAGCAATTGGATTGCTTACCCTAAAATATTAAGTGTTAAGACAAGCAAAAGCATGCTTAATCACTTTTTGAATTTTGGGATCTTGGAACCATTTTATTCTCATCTAAAAGGGACTAATGTTAATGCGTGGATAAAATGCCAATAAGATTGAAAATTTGCATGAACGCTTTATATTTCAAACTTATTTGTTTTGAATGGTATTTCATTTCAAATTCTTTCAATTGTAGAAAAATGTCTGCAAGTAACTCAAACAACAACTCTATGTTCCCGGAACTCCCCGAAAAGTTGGCTTTTAGCCTTAACTTAGTCAACTTCAAGGAATGGGAGGAGGAACTCAGGAAAACTCTTCGGAATTGTTCCTTGGAGTACACTCTTGATACTCCCATTCCAAGCTTCTTCTCTAAGGGAATCATGAGCGATGAGGCTCATGATAAATAGTCTTCCGATTGCAAGAAAGTCACACATCTAATGGCTAATTCCATTCCGGAAGATTGGAAGGAAAAGTTCTCCGTCTATTTTCCGGATATTTCCTTCAAAACATTGGAGGATGTTGTCAATATAAGAGTTACCAAGAGTGACAATGGAAACTATGATGGACTCATGTTTGATTTGACTAGGTCACTCTCAAACATGAAGATAAAGCCACCGGATGTGGGTTGTCTTGCTAAGGAAAGGCGCCGGCTTTGGTCAAGGGTCTACAATACCAAATTGAGACCCGGCATGCCCCTCCTTCCTCATGTGCTTGGAATGACTAGGCTCTTCAAACAAATGTAGCTTCTCATAATCTCATTGGAGGATGAGATGGCGGGGCATATCTTGCTTGCTTCACTCCACTCGGGCTATGATGCACTTAGAGTGCATATAGTTGCGGGAAAGGAGACGCGCTTTTTAAAAGAGGTGGTGCAATTGCTTAGCCGAGCCACCGCCTATGGAGTGATCGAGAGGCCCTTAAGAGCAAGGAAGAGGGAGTTCAAGAACAAGGCAAGGATGTGGTGCATCTATTGTGGTGGGGAAGGCCACTCCAAGAGGGAATGCAAGCTCTTCCGAAAGGAGGAGGAGGAGAGGAATGTGGCATCTGCCTCAGGTATCTTCATTAACACTTGTGTTTAAAGCTATTCATAGGTATTGGATACCATGTGTAACTCACTTCATGTTTCCTTTACAGGAACCAAGTGAGAGGGCATCACAAGTGAGAGGGTATTGGATACCATGTTCATCGACAAGCGGATGACAAAGATGGTCTTTTGGTTGTGCTTCTAGGCACATTTATTTTGTTTATGACTTATAATTAAACAATGGTTGTTTCTTATGCTTTTGAACGTACTTTTGATCTATGGTGTTGGACACCAAGTTATTTTGATCACAAGACTTAATCAATGGTTGGTTTGTAAAAATGTCTTGTTTATATGTTCTATAAAAATTGCATATGTTTAAAACAGGTTTATAACATTGATGATACCGCCAAAAGTGCTAGGACCATCAAGTCAAATCAAACCTACTCGTGGCATTGTTGTCTTGGCCACAATAACATCAAATGCATCAAGAAACTTCTTCAAGAAGGTGTTCTTGACTCATTCAACTTGGAGTCTTTTGAAAATTGCGAAGGATGTCTATTAGGCAAGATGATAAAGCGGCCATTCTCCAAGTTGGGAGAAAGGGCAAGTGACTTATTGGGTCTAATACATACGGATGTATGTGGGCCAATGAGTACAACCGCAAGGCAAGTTATCGATACTTCATTACCTTCACCGACAACTATAGTAGATATGGTTATGTCTACCTTATGTCGAACAAATCTGAATCTTTTGAGAAATTCAAAGAATTTCAGGGTGAAGTTGAAAATCAACTTGGCAAGAAAATAAAAGCACTTTGATCGAATCGAGGTGGCGAGTATTTTAGCCATGAATTTGATGATCAGTTGAAAGAAAATGGTATTCTTTCAGAGTTGACACCTTCGGGAACTCCACAATGGAAGGGAGTATCCGAATGGAGGAATCGAACCTTGTTAGACATGGTTCGATCAATGATAAGTCTTAGTGATCTTCCTATCTCTTTCTGGGACACGCACTTCTAACTGCGGCACTAACACTGAATCGCGCTCTGTCAAAAGCTGTCGAAAAGACTCCATATGAATTATGGACGAAGAAACCTCCGAGTTTGTCTTTTCTTAAGATTTGGGGTTGCGAAACATATGTCAAGCGATTAATTTCTAACAAACTTCACCCAAAATCAGACAAGTGTTTCTTTGTGGGCTACCCGAAAGAAACCAAGGGTTATTATTTCTACAATAAATCCGAGAACAAAGTGTTTGTTGCTCATGATGGTGTCTTTTTGGAGAAGGAACACCTTTCTAAAATGACAAGTGGGAGGAAAATCGAACTTGACGAAGTTCGAGAGGTAGAGCAACAAGGTCAACATGACAAAACTAACAATCAAAGTGCTTTAGAAGCAGCTGTTGCCATTGGTCAGAGTCAAACCGACAATGCAAATGCTCAACCTATTACCCTGTGTAGGTCGCAATGGCCAAGATCTCAACCAGACAGATACCTTGGTATTGTCTTAACCAAAGATCATGACATCCTAGTTATGGATGGAGATGAGCCAGCGACATACAAACAAGCTATGACGAGCTCCGACTCTGCTAAATGGCAAGAGGCCATGAAATCCGAGATGGACTCCATGTCTGAAAATCAAGTCTGGGACTTGGTTAATTTGCCTGAAGGTTACACACCTATTGGTTGCAAATGGATTTTTAAATTGAAAACAGACAAAGATGGAAATGTATATATATACAAAGCTATACTGGTGGAAAAAGGTTACAGGAAAATTCATAGAGTTGATTATGATGAAACCTTTTCACCAATTGCAATGCTTAAGTTTGTCCAGATCATCCTAGCGATTGCTGCATATTACGATTATGAAATATGGCAAATGGATGTAAAAACCGCCTTCCTTAATGGGATTTTGGAAGAAACTGTGTATATGACACAGCCAGAAGGTTTTGTTAATCCAAGCAATGCCGGGAAAGTATGCAAGCTTAAGAAGTTCTATTATGGACTAAAGCAGGCAAGCAGAAGTTGGAATCTGCGACTTGATGAAGCCATTAGTAAGTTTGGTTTTATGAAGAATCCAGATGAGTCTTGTGTCTACAAGAAGGTCAGTGGGAGTGACATCGCATTCCTAGTCTTATATGTCGATGACATATTACTCATTGGAAATAGCACTAAACTGTTAGAGTCTGTAAAGGGCTAGTTGGGAAAGTGCTTTTCAATGAAGGACTTGGGAGAGGCATTTTACATATTAGGCATCAAGATCTATAGGGATAGATCTAAGAGGATGATTGGATTGAGCCAAAGTACTTATATAGATAAGGTACTGGCAAGATTCAACATGGAAGGGGCCAAGAGAGGGCACCTACCCATGTCCCATGGCATAACTCTCAGCAAGAAACAGTGTCCAAAAACACCTGATGAGCGAGAGAGAATGATTCAAATTCCATATGCTTCACTTATTGGATCGATCATGTATGCCATGATATGTACTAGGCTGGATGTATCGTATGCCTTGAGTGCTACAAGCCGATACCAATCAGACCCAGGAGAGGCGCATTGGACTGCGGCCAAGAATATCCTAAAGTACCTGAAAAGATACAAGGATAAACTCATGGTCTATGGTGGCTGTAAGGATTTGGTTTTTAAAGGTTATGCTGACGCGAGCTTCCAGACTGATAGAGACGACTCCAAGTCACAGTCGGTTTACATATTCTACCTTAATGGAGGAGCATTTAGTTGGAAGAGTGTTAAGCTTAATCTTGACTGAACCCTTTGGGTCAAACCCAATCGAAGAACCGATCCAAGATGACTAATCAATCCGAAGGATTTGATGAGTCGTCAGAGTTTTACGAACAAAGACGTCGGATATCGAGCTTAGGGCGTCAAAACTGAGTGTCACAAGTCAAGTCGAATTATGAAATCAACGAGACGTGAAATCAATCAAGTTACAAGTTTGAGTTAAGCCGTAGCCTCGCATTGGCCTAGCCATACGAGGGCTAGGCTATCTCGAGCTAGCATGCGCAACGCAATGCTAGCCGCAAGCCTAGCATGCTAGGCGTGCTAGGGCCATGCATGCTAGCTAGTCATCGCAGCTTTGCGTGCGTGCTAGCGTGCCAAACGCCCAGCCATCGCTAGCCAAGAAATCATCGCTAGGCTAGGCCTTGCTAGAATGCTAAGCGCTGGCGCATAGCTAGCCAAGCAAGCATCGCAAGGTTAGGCCTTACTAGCATGCTAGTAGCTGGCAGCAGCAGCATCGCATAACACCACGCACCAGCCTACAGCGTGCTAGGCATGCTGGGCTGTGCATGTGTGCTAGCAGGCAGCAGCATGCTATGCCTTGCCTAGTAGCAGCGCCCAGCATGCGTGGCTCGCTAGTAGGACGCACGCACTGGCTGGCTGCGCATGCTTGTGGTTGGCTGTGCGTGTGTGCTGGTTGGCTGGCCAGACTGCCCAGCCTTGGTGCTAGGCGCCAGTTGGAAGCCTTGGCAGCCAAGTGGCTTGGCGGGCAGGTTTTGCTAGTGGGGACTAAAGCTTGGTCTTTTCCTTGGGGAGCAAAGTGGGTTGGTCCCCTCCCTTGGTGGTCCTCACCTTTTCCCTCTCCTCCTATTGCCACTTGTAACTTGGTGATTGAATTGCAATTTTATGTTTGTATTGATTAAAATAAAATGGGAAAATTGCAAATCTCCCACATTGATTGAGAATGGGATATCAAGGTTCATTTCCCTATAAATACCCAAGTTTTGGGATTTGGTAAGAACACTTGAGTGGAACTTAAAAGACATCTCCTTAGAAAAGTGAGAAAAGCTTAAGTTCATAAAACTCTAGTTTTTATTGGTTAAGTCCTGACTAACCTTTGGGATTAGGACCGTTCGGGTCGGGTTCGTGGGTACGAGCTGTTGGAGACCTTCGCATTTGCGGGGTTCAAGTTTTGAAGTAAGAGCTCGGGTTCGAGCGAAGCACGCGCCAAGGGTATGAATGTCTTTTCCTTCTCTCTCTTAATTGTTGTTTAATTTGTGATTACATGCTTAGTTGCCTTAATTATTGGGCGGGTCTTGGGTGGGTTTCTCTTCCGAGTAAAGTCGGACTCTACGAAACCCAACACCCTGGAAATCACATGGCCCAAAAATGCTACTTTTTCCAACCAAAACTCACACTTTGACAACTTACCATACAACTGGTGTGTAATTCCCCGTATTTTTGAAACGTATTTTCCAATTAATTAATTAATTAGTATTTTCTAAAAATGGTATTTCAGTAATTTATTTTACTATTTGAATTTCGGAGCCAAAATGATATTTGAATTTTGGCGCTAACAACATTTTCAAAACTCAATGATTATTTTGGATTTTGGATAATATTTATTATCCATTTATTTTAATAAAAACTGAATTATAAATCTTTTTTTCGGATATTTGAATTAACAAATATTATATTTCTTATTTATAAATTAAAGGGCCTAAATTCCTAAATTAGTTAATGAGATTTTCGAATTTTCTAAGTGTAGAAAATCTGATTTTTATTAGTTAATTAAGTAAGTTTTATGTTAATATTTTCTGATTAATTATTTTCTTCAAAATATATTATTTACACAATTATTTTTAATCCTTAAAATCTAGCAAATATTTTCCTAAAACTAGTAGTGGAGGTCCAAAAATATGAGCATGGATATGCTCAATATTTTCGGCCACCCTATGTTATTTTTGAGTTAATTATTTAGTTAGTTTTGTATTTTAATTATCTTCCTTAAATTCCTTATTTCCTTAATTTCTATTCTCCATCTCACAAAGATTTTATCATACAATTTATTTGCCTTGAATCATTCTTGATTATTCCCCAAGCAAAGCCATTTACCATTTAAAATTTCATGACTACATACTTTCCTTATTTCTTCATTTCTTAATCACCATAAACTAGACTTTCATAAATTCTTTAACACTATGTTTGGATAACACTAGTGAAAGGAAAGGGAGGGGAAGAAAAAAGAGGGAGGGGAAAGGGAGGTGAGGGAAGGGAAGGGGTGACCTTCCATTTTCCCTCCAAATCTCTCCAACAATGGAAGGATTTGGTTTATTGAAAGGGGAAGGAAAATTGATCCTTCCAACTCCCTTCCCTTTTCTCCTTACAATAGGTATCCAAACAAAGGATGATGCATCCTTTCTTTTCACTTCTCCTCCTTTCCCTCCATTTCTCTCTATCCAAACATAGTGTAACTCACTTTTCCAAGAAATTCCTTAAATTAATTTTACCATAATTCTTCCTACAAAATCTTACCTTAATTCTTTCATTCATGAGCCTAAAAATAACCCCTAATACCTCTCATATTGTTTCGGGGTTTTTAGGAGTCCCTCGGGAGAGTTACAATACTGAGTATGCGCGCTGACGTCTGTACCTGCAAAACCACAAAACTCCAGTTGGGTGGAGTTCCGCCTCCGACGATCAAGTTAGTATGATTCCGGATGAGTAAACGTGCGGAAAGTAAATAGGTTTTTTCTCACTGATTCAGAGAGATTCCGCAATTAATATTGCTCGGGTTTGTGTTTATATTTGTGTATATCTAATAAATGAGGAATTTCTCCTATTTATAGCAGATGAGAATCTGCTCCCCCATTGGGGGATACAATACCACGTGGCATCCTCTTATTGGATCGCCTTGGGCCTCTACGAGGTTGACACGTGTCAATCCCTTATTGGGCCACGTGGCAGGGGTAATTTGTACCCCAAACATTTGCCCCTCATAGGTGTGACGTGGCTTGCCACGTGGCACCTGGGACATTTATCACAATGCGAGAAGGAAGCGGTTCGCCTCCTTCCCTCCATTTTTTTAATTTTGAAATTGCTAGAGGGGGAAGGTGACGGTTTGCCTTCTGGGGTTTCCTATAAGTAGGAACCTCCCCCCTCTCATTCCTCACTTTGCAAAACTTTTGAGATAGATTATTTGAGAGAAAAAGAGAGTTTTTGATTCCAACTGCTAATTCTTGAATACAGCCTTCACTTCCAATACATCCGGGTACCGGTTGAGTGATTTCTTTTTGCCCATCTCACTAAGGTATCCTTCTGACCTTGTCAGTTTTTTCATCTTGATTTCTGATAGAGCTGCAGCCGGTCTTATGCCGTCTGGAGCGTCTTTTAGAAAATTCATTGTGAATTGCATTCAATAGACCCACAGCCGGTATATACCGTCTGGGGTATCTTCAAGCAATTTCATTGTGAATTGCATTCAATAGACTCATAACCGGTGTATACCGTCTGGGGCATCTTTTATAAACTTTTCTTTTGAATTGCTTTGCTGACAACTCAGCCGGTCTCATACCGTCTGGGGTATTTTAGAGCCATACTCAAAGTCAGCATCTATCAGGCCTTCGGTCGGTTTTATGCCGTCTGAGGGGCTTCCGAGCAGCTTAGGTAATTGTTTTTTAGCAGAACTACGGCCGGTTCTATACCGTGTGTGGTATCTCCGTACAATTCCCTTCATGAGATGCTTGCGATAGTCCTCAGTCGGTACTACAACCACCTGGGCGGTCTTTGAGCAATTTTCCCAGAAACTCCAGCCCATTTTCTTTCTTTGCCATTTCCAATACAACCACAGCCGGTTTTCTCCGCCTATGGTATCTTTGAGCAACATTGGTAAATAACTATTGTTTTCTTTTGCCAATTTGCAGTTGTTCAAAGCGATACCGTCTGGGGTATCTTCACGCAACAATCACCAGCTTCTTTTGCTAGCTTCTTCTCCAACTACAAGGTACCGCCTCTGTTCCTTGTTTCTTGAAGTCTTGTAAGCTTTTCTGGCTGTATAAGTTGTTAGAATAATGGATTCACCCAACACACACACGGCACACCACGATTTAAAGGTCAGCCAGTATCCTGGTACGGCTGAGTCTAGGACTGGGGGTGCCGCCTCTGAGTACTGGGACTCTCCTTGTTCATCTCCAAAACTGGCCGTCTCTGTCACTGTGCAGGACGCAATGGCTCGAATTAGAAAAACAGCCGTTGATCTAGAATATAGAGGGGAAACCTCTGAAGAACTATCGCCTGACCCTAATCAGGTTGAGATGACAAGGGGATCCCCGCATGGTACCCCGAGCACTCCCAATGATGGAATCCTGGGGTTAGATAAGGACGGCGGTGAAGATGCCGCCTCTCCATCTAAGGTTGAGAAGGAAAACCCTTCGAAAGACGAAAGCAGCGGAGAGATCGCCTCCACTCCCAACTCAGAGCAACGCAGCAGTGATAGCTATTTTACACCGGTCGCAGATAGCAAGGAGGAGGAGAGACCCAAATGGAATAATAAGGGCGATCCCTTCCTTATCGCCGTCTCTACCAAAGACAGGGCCAGCATGGCCAGAAACTTAAGGGACTTCATCCGCATGCGGCCTCTAGGAACAGATTAGAAAATTATCGTGCCGCCTAAGATGGGCACAATAGTCTGGGAAGATAATCAGCTAAATGCTAACAGGTACTTCGGCTGCTATGAGGCGGCGTTTCTAGCCGGTCTTCGCTTCCCTCTACACAACACCATCAAGGCCATCCTTCGAGGGTATGGTCTGGGAATTTGGCAGTTAACCCCCAACTCTTGGGTTAACATCTTAGGTTATATTGCCACCTGCGAGATGCAAAACATTAACCTCGACTAGGAAGCCTTCGTCCATATGCCCTATTTAAGTCGAAGCCCAGGCGGGTGGAGAGCCTGGTATACGCTGACAACCTACCCCCAGTAGCTGATGACCCTGGACAAACCATCCAAGTGGTCAGACTGGAAAAACCGGTTCTATCTGGTTTCTGCTCTGACCAAAGAGGAAAACCGGGAGTATAGGACCTAAAACCGGAAGCCCGGACTTTTGGGCCACAAATGTAAAAAGCCTCGTGTCCCGGATGAGGACTACGAGAGAATAATAGAGGTAGGTTTTTTTGAACAAACCACAACTGCCCTTTCAACCGGGGAACTAATAAGTGTGCCCAAGAATTGGGTACCAAAACACGAGTTCCTTCGAGATGAGGCTTTTTTATCTGCCTGCAAGCTAAGCACCCAGTTTAAGAAACGTAGGTCGCAAGTTCCTGGTCCCATTATGCCGCTTGTAGATGTTTTATGTTTTTCTTACCCTTAAATCATTATTCTTCTAACTAGACGGTTTCTTTTGTGCAGTGAGCGTTGGCAATGTTGCCTGCAGCAAAGACACCGGCTAAGTCTGTCGCCGACATCCGCAAAGAGAATGCGGAGAAGAAAAAAGCTGCCCAAGCGGCAAAAGATAAGGTACATACACCTACTTCCTAACCTCATATTTTGTAAATTTCTTGTCGGCTGACTTTTGTACTTGCTTTTTGGTTTAGGATGGGGGGAAGGCCCCTCGCTCCCTTACAAAGCTCATCAGACCCCGGCCGGGGGAGGAGCCGGCCATTCAAAATAAGGCGAGGAAGACCTCCTCCCAGACAGTACCCAGCCGGCTGACGGTTGGGGGAAAGTCTGTCAAAAACACAAGTCTGGGGTTTGATCTAACCCCAAGGCAGCCGGATGTTCCAGGGGCATCCAGGGGGGCTGCACCGCCTAGGGCATCTGGTGCCTCTGTGCCGGCTGAGGGCAGTTATGACCCTCACCCAATCTCACAAGGAACAATAGATCCCTTCAACCCTTCTTTGCTTGACAAGCCCATGCGGGTCAAGTCGCACTCCCAACTCCAGCCATAAGACTCTTCTGGCAGCCGGCAGTCAATAGGAGGGAAGTATGTTGCTTTCTCACCATCTATTTCTGGTTCAGATCTCTCCCCTCGCTGGCCGAATGTACAGGAGTATGCCCAGGCCATGCTGAAGGTCGTCCCTAGGGAAGAAAAGGAGGCGATCCCAGGGATCAATACCTTCAATGCTAACCGGGTCATGGTCAGCCTGGCTGAGGTATGTATTTTTCCAACTGAATATTTCCAAGGTATTGTGCCGTTTGACCCTTTTAACACCTTTTGGGCCTTTGCAGTCCATGCTTCGCGTGGAGGGGCTCAAGAAGGCCTACTCCCGCAAGCAAGAGGAGGTAAGACGGGCTAAACGGGATGCTTCTGATGCTCATAACGTTGCCCAATATTCCATGATCGTGCATGAATTAGAAACTAAAAGCATAATCATGAAACAGGAAGACTCCATCAAGACACTCCAAAAGTCCCTTAACGAGGCTCAAACCAAGCTCCACAACCTTTAAATAGAGAAGGAAAATGCAGAATAGGAGGTGAAGAAGACGTCTGATTCTCTCAAACTCCTGGAAATAACCAGGAAGGAGAATAATTCGTTGCTAACTGAAAACATCCACCTAAAAAAGGAGGCGGCTTCAGCCAGTCAGAACTTCCAAGCCACCTTGGAAGCAGAACAGAGCCGGCTCATTGAAGAGAATAAGCAAGATTGTGCCAACCGTATGCATATGGCTTGGTCCCTGGTACATCCGGACACGGATTATGCCGTCTGGGAACTCGCCTACAAATACGGCGAACTTGCCATTGAGGCCTAAGAGACGAACCAGCCGGCTCCGGAGCCATATGAAGAGTGGGTCAAGAAGGAAATCGAAGCCATGCAGGTGGAAATTGGCTCAGACAGGGGGGAGGAGCCCAATGTTGAGAATCAGGAAGAGGTCGTCCCCCCTCTTCCTTCGGAGATCGCCTCCACGGACCCGGCTCAGTCTTAAGCTTTTTGTTTTTCACCTTTTCCAGCCTGCGAGCTGTGTATTTTCTGTATTGCTTTTCACCGAACGAGGGTCTGGTTTAACATTTGAATTTTAATTTTTATATATACATGCCAACTGGGTCGGCTTGCTTTTGTCACTTCTATCTCAATTCTTTTAAATTTTTGCAATTTTTAAATTTCCGCAATTTTTAATTTTTGCATGAAATCTTGGGGAATGCCGGATGCATATACTGTGATATGCCGGATGCACTGCCTCTGCCTACCCTTGGATGGTTGTTTGCTTATAGTTACCAACTCTAAGCAAGCAGCCGTCCATAAGCATCCAGACAAACGAGTATGAGGTCTTTGACCATTTTACAACAGGACTGTCGGCTGTACCAGCTTAATCAAACTCAGGGTACTCCCATGCCCGGCTGCAGGCTATCACTTGGTTCCCTGACCACGCCGTCATTGGCCTGCAGGCGACCTAGGTATGAGACAAGGTTCTGGCCTTGTTTCTAACGTCATAGCCGTCTACAGTGCTTTCTTGCAAAAACCGGTTGCGCATTGAAGTATAGATTGCCGCCTGTATTGCCTTAGGGCAGTAGCTAGGCGGATGCTGAGTTCAATAGGGTCTGACCTTACGCAGGGGGGGCTTGAGCCGGCTGGGGTGCTTTTGGGCAAAAGCCGGCTGCTGATCAAGCTCGATATCACCGTTTGTACTGCGTTGGGGCAATAACCGTGCAACCTATGATGTAATTCCCCGGCTGTATTGCCTTGGGGCAATAGCCGGTTACCATTGTTGAGATAACCTTGAAGTCAATCATGGTTGAACTTCAGCATAGAAGTGGGGCCGGCGGTATTGCTTTTGGGAAAAAACCGACTGCTTAACAGGATTTAATTCACCATCTGTATTGCCTTGGGGCAATAACCAGGTGTATCTTGTTTACAAATGGTCATTCGAACGGTCAAGAATTTAACCTAACCGATTAAAGCCGTTTGAGTTTTTAACGCATAGAACAATGTACCACCCGGAAGGGAGATGTTCTCTTCGACGAATTCACCCGTATGGGCGTCGCCGGATGCCTGATCAAGGTTAGATCATGCGATTTAAGATATACTGGCCTTGGGACTTTTAAATAGCTAAGTTAGGTACCTAGCTTTTTAATCATTTTGAGCAAACGGGTGCCCGGTTGTGCATTGCACAGTAGGGTCTTGGTTAGTGCCCGGTTGTGCATTGCACATGGGACTTAGAAGATGCCCGGTTGTGCATTGCACACGGGACTTTAGAATTAAAGCAATTGAAATAAAGTATTCTTTCTATTCATATACTCTATTTACAAAAATATTTACAACTCCTTAGAAGTAATACTTTTTCAAGTTATCTACATTCCAAGTTCTAGCTAGCTGCCTGTCGTCTGGTGTTTTCAGGCGGTAGGTGCCACCTCTAATTTCTTCAAAAATTTGGTAAGGGTCCTCCCAATTAGGGGTTAGCTTTCCTTGTTCATTTTCCCCACCGGTTGCTTCCATTTTACGTAGTACAAAGTCCCCCACTTTGAGGGGCCGCTTGTGTACTCTTTTGTTGTAAGCCCTTGTCATTCTAAGACGGTATATCTCATGATGCAAGGCGGCATTGCCCCAGCGTTTCGGGAGACGCATGGCCTCCCAATTAGCCTCTTCATCATAGAGCATGACTCGGAGTGTTGGCTCATAAAGTTCGATTGGCAGGACAGCTTCAGTACCGTATGCCATGAGAAACAGGGTTTCACCGGTTGCCCCTTTTTCAGTAGTTCTGATGGCCCAAAGGACGTGAGGTAACTCATCCGCCCAAAGACCGTCGGCTCTTTCAATCTTCTTTTTTATGCCGTCTGAGATGAGCTTGTTGAAGGCTTCAACTTGGCCGTTTGTTTAGGGTCGGCCAACGGATGCAAAACAATGTGAGATACCCTGATCTCCCTACCAACTCTTGAGGGTAGACGTTTCAAACTGAGGACCGTTGTCAAATACCATAGACATAGGAACCCCAAACTGGGTGATGATGTTCCTCCAAATGAAGGAGATGACATCCTTTGTCTTGATGCCTTTGACCACCTCTACCTCGACCCATTTGGTAAAGTAGTCTATAGCCACCAGAATATATCTTCTGCCGCCTGGCAGGCGTATAGGGACCTAAGATGTCCATGCCCCATTTTGCAAATGGAACCGGGCTGTCAATAGCCGTCAGGTCTGTTGCCGGACGGTGGATGAGCCGGCCAAACCTTTGGCACTTGTCACATTTCTTCACCAACTCCATGGTGTCTGCCTTATGGGTGGGCCAAAAGCCAGCATGCAGGTCCTCTAGCACTTCTTTTCCCCTTTCTTGGGTCAAACACTTCAACAACGGCTGGAGGTAACCCTTTCTAAAGAGTTCCCCCTTGTACATTTCGAAGCTCAGAGCTCGCTTTTTTAGTGCCGCCGCTTCTGAAGGAGCATCCGACAGAGTGCCGTCTACCAAATACTCCCGGATGGGGTCCATCCAGGTTGAGCTTCGGTCAAGAACTCCAATGGGATCATGCACAATACTTTTTTTTTCCATGACCTCCCAGAAGACTGACCTAGGCGTATCACAAGTGGCACATGAGGCCAGTTTGGACAAGGCATCCTCCTAATTGTTTTCTGACCGGGGCACCTGACTTAGATGGAATTCGTCAAGTGTCCCCGCCTCATCTTTGACTGCCTCAAGATATTTGATCATTGCCGGATGGGTGGCCTCGTAGTCACCATTGAATTGGCTAACGATCAGTTGAGAATCAGAATAGGCATCAACCTTTCTTGCCCCTGCCGCCTTACACATGCGTATACCGGCTAACAGGGCCTCATACTCAGCTTCATTATTTGAAGCTTAAAATTTGAACCGTAGTGCATACTCGTATGTGTCTCCTTCCGGAGACTTGCAAATTACGCATGCACCACAGCCGTTCAAGGTAGAACTTCCGTCTACAAATAACTTCCAAACCTGATCGGCATTCTCCGGCTGTGCCGGCCTAGTCATTTCAACAATGAAGTCGGAAAGCACCTGACCTTTCACTGCCCGCCTAGGTTCGAAAGTTATCTCCAGGCTTTGCATTTCAACAACCCACTTGATCATTCTGTCGGATAACTCTATAGTAGTCATTGGACGCTTGAGTGGTTGATCAGTATAGACAGTCACTAGATGAGCAAAGAAGTAGGGCTTTAATTGCTTGACTGCTTTGTAAAGAGCCAGCCCAAATTTTTCAATCATTGGGTACCGGAGCTTAGCATTTCTGAGTATATGGCTGATGAAATACACCGAGAGTTGTTTGTCGTCTCTCACAGCAAGGAGAACATCACTAAGGGAGTGATTTGAGACGGCTAAGTACATGTAGAGAACCTCCTTAGGCAGGGGACTCACTAGCCTTGGCAAAGAGTGCAAGTGCTGCTTTAACCTCTGAAATGCCGCCTCAGCTTCCTCTCCCCATTCAAATCTAGACCTCTTCCTAATTGCTTGGAATAAGTAGAGGCACTTGTCCCCTGACCGGCTAAGGAATATTCCTAATGCCACCAGGTAACCGGTAAGTTTCTAGGTTTCCTTGACAGTGCGGGGTGACTTCATGTCAATCACCGCCTGTACCTTCTCTGGAATGGCCTCTATGCCTCTTTGATCAATCAAAAATCCAAGAAAATTCCTAGAATCAACACCAAAAATACACTTCTTGGGGTTAAGCATGACCTTGGGCCGCCTAAGGGTGGTGAAGGTTTCTCGGAGGTCGGTTAGGTGATCCGCCTATAGCTTGGATTTGACTATCATGTCATCAATATACGCCTCTACGTTCCTTCTGATTTGGTTGATGAAAATTGTGTTTATCATTCGTTGGAAAGTAGCAGGCGCATTCTTCAACCCAAACGGCATCACCGTGTAGCAGTACAACCCCTGATCAGTTACAAAGGTTGTCTTCTCTTGATCTTTTTTCCATAGGGGGATCTGATGGAAGCCTGAGTAGGCGTCCATAAAACTCATCAAAGCATGACCGGCTGTGGAGTCGACTAGGCTGTCGATCTTTGGGAGCGGGTAACTATCCTTTGGACATGCTTTGTTCAGATCTGTGTAATCTACACACATCCTCCAGGTACCATTCGGCTTCTTGACAAGAACAGCATTTGCTACCCAATCCGGGTAGTGACATTGTCGAATGAACCCGGCGTCCAGGAGCTTTTTGACCTCGGCGGCTGCCGCCTGACACCTCTCCTCGCCATGATCCCTCTGCTTTTGCCTAACTAGCTTCTTTTTGGGCTCAACGGCGAGCTTGTGGACGGCTAGATCCGGGGTAATGCCTGGAATCTCCTCCACTTCAAAGGAAAATATACCTTTCAACTCTCTTAGAAGTTGGAGCAAGTCTGCTCCCAACTTTTCAAAAGCAACCATCCTAACTTTGACAATTCTGTCGGGGCGGCTGTCGTCCAGGATGACATCAATGCTCTCACCAGCCGACTGGGGTCGAGAGTCATCCGGCCTTTCCCCGGTCAGTGATTGTTATTTTTGTTTTCTGGCGGGGGCCAATTGGTCCGCCTTTCTCTTGTTGTCGGCTGCTTTGGGAGCAAGCGCGACTTCCTCCTCATCAAGGTCGACGGGCTCCTCAGTATTGCCTGCTGCTATAGCAGTCGGCTTGACGTCTGAGAGGTAGCACTCCCTAGCCGTCTTCTGGTCCCCGCGCAGAGCACCGACTGACCCGTCATCCCTCTCAAACTTAATCATGATGAGGGATGGGATGATGACTGACTTGGACTCGTTGAGGGTAGGACGGCCCAATATGAGATTGTAGGCAGTCAATTCCTCGACCACCAAAAATTTGACGACAATGTGCCGCCCTTCCCCCTTCTCTCCTAGCCGGATGGGTAGGTCAATCCTTCCCACCGGATGCATCACTCCTCCCCCAAAGCCGACTAGGGGGTGGGGAGCCTTGTGCATACTGCTAGGCTTGTACTTGAGCTTTGTCAAGCACTGGTAGCTGATCAGGTCAGACGAGCTCCCAGTA
Organism: Chenopodium quinoa; assembly: GCF_001683475.1. NCBI lineage: Eukaryota > Viridiplantae > Streptophyta > Magnoliopsida > Caryophyllales > Amaranthaceae > Chenopodium > Chenopodium quinoa. The sequence goes on from NW_018744517.1 coordinate 2,155,723, forward strand.
TCAATTAAGATCCGGCCAACTCGTTGGTTGGATACCTTTCATTCAATGACAATGGGGTCATCGTGGGGCCGCCTGACCATACCCCGATCCTTCTCAGAGATGAAGACCTCAGGGAAGGTGTCTCTTGACGCCTGACCCTCATCCTCTGGGTTGGACAGCTTTCGGATGTTATCCATGGTACCCTGCTATGGTGAAGATGTGCTCTTCATCAGTTATAGAGCTATCAGTCGGCTTCTTTGACGGTTGTCCATTGTAGGTTTTGGGGTTACCCTTGGACTTCACCAGGTAGGACTTCAAAGCCCCCTCATCAGCCAAACGGTCCAATAGTCGCCTGAGGCTATAGAAACCATTGGTGTCATGGCCAACATCCTCATGGAACTGACAGTACTTGCTTTTTTCTCTGTTCTTGACAAAGCTCTTTATTGCAGCCGGTATTTCAAGGGTCAACCGGTCTTTTATCTCCATGAGGATGGAGGATCAGCCCTTGTTGAACTCGTACTTTGGGACGTACGTTTCCAATTTTCTCTGTTTCTTCTGGGACGGCTGACCAGTGTGGTCTGCTGCCCAGACTTCTTTTCTTTTCTTTTCTTCTTTTTTCTCCGGCTGGGTAGGCCGGTTGTCTCTCATATCAGACCTCTTGGGTTCCGACGAGTGCTTGACGGCACAGAGTTCAGTCGCCTGTATATAGGCTTCGGCCTCCATCGGCGCCTCTTGGAAGGTAGCAACCCTCTTGCGGACCAAGTAAAACTTGAAGGTCTACCCATCCTTCAGACCCTTGAAAAAGTCTGTGTATGCAACTTGAATCTGAATTCTCATCAGATTAAACCGCCTGACATAGGACCGAAGTCCCTCCTTGTCACCCTGCTGAATAACCCCTAGGTTGAGAATTGTCTTTTTGGCAGGGATGTTCATGGAGAAGTTGGACGCGAACAGGTATGCAAGCGTCTTAAAGTTATTGATGCACCCGGCTGGCAGGTTGACAAACCATCGTTGGACTATGCCCTTCAATGTAGCCGGAAGCATCTGCACCAGGCGGCATCATCCAACCCCTATAGGTACATGAGGTTGGTGTATGCCATTAGGTGGTCTTCCGGGTTGGTGGTACCATCGTAGGTACTGACCAACACATTTTTAACCTTGGTCGGCTGTGCCGCCTCGGTTATTTCCCGGTAGAAAGCCGAAGGCTGTTCCCTAAGGTTTAACAACTAGAGCTGCCAGTCCATAGGCTGGACTTGATATGTCGCCTGACCCCCAAAAGGAGCCGATTGCATGAATGGAGATCCATACGGCGCGTATGGCTGTTGGGGCACATACGGAGCCTGCTGGATAACATGAGGGCTAATACGTGCGGACATGCCGTGTGACTAACTCCCTTGATGCGTCTCCGAATGCTTCATTGAAGTGTTTCAGAAACTGTCTGGGTAGGTCGACGTTGAAGCCGACTCAGACATGTGCTGACTTCTCTTCTCCTGGATGAAGATCCGGGCGTCAGAGTAAGTCTTTTTGGACCCATCCGGCTGTACTTGCCGGATGGCCTTCCTTTGCCCTGATTCAGGGAAACGCAATTTAGAGAGATCGATCAGGGGCCCATCCGTCCCCTTGGGTTTTGGGTGCGGTGTAGGCACCCGGTCTTTAATCTGCTTCTTCCCGGAGAGAGAAGGCTTCTTTGCCGACTGACCCTTGCTTGAGCAAGTTGACTTCTTGATTATGTCTTTAATTTCCCCCTTGAAACTAGTCATGAGATTCATGAGTTCGTCTCCGGTGACGGGGGTTGTGCCCTCCGCCGCCTGAGGTTGCCCAGGGTGCTTGCCGCCTAAGTTGCTTTGTCCAGGTTTGTCTTGACCCCATTCCTTCTTTTCTTTGGAACGGGTGCGCCTGGAACGAAATTACCCGTCTGGGGCCATGTAAGTGTCGACTTCATAGTCGTCACCATTGTCATGGTCCGTATGGACCTCAGGATCAACCGTAGGCCGGCTGCCCTCTGCACACGGTACAGTGTCGGATGCCATCTTAGTAGTACTCTCCCCATAGACGGCGCCAAATGTTTCGGGGTCTTTAGGAGTCCCTCGGGAGAGTTTCAATACTGAGTATGCGCGTCTGACGTCTGTACCTTCAAAACCACGAAACTCTAGTTGGGTGGTGTTCCGCCTCCGACGATCAAATTAGTATGATTCCGGATGAGTAAACGTGCGGAAAGTAAATAGGTTTTTTCTCACTGATTCAGAGAGATTTCGCAATTAATATTGCTCTGTTTAGTGTTTGTATTTGTGTATATCTAATAAATGAGGAATTTCTGCTATTTATAGCAGATGAGAATCCGCTCCCCCATTGCGGTTACAATGCCACGTGGCATCCTCTGATTGGATCGGCTTGGGCCTCTACGAGGTTGACACATGTCAGCCCCTTATTGGTCCACATGGCAGGGTAATTTTTACCCCAAACACATATTATTCACACCAAAAAATCATTTCTCTTCTTCTCTCTTACTCTTCTTTTCCCTTAACCTTTTCCTACTTTTCTTTTCCTCTTTTCAAAAAGAAAATCACCCCGTATATCTTTGAAGCCAATTTTCGGGCACTTTTGGTGAGTTTTGGGGTTTTTCTATTTCTTAGAAAATTGTTCCTCTCGAAAAAACTTGATGTAGGCTCAAGAATCACCCAATTCGGAGTTATATTGAAGGAGTTATAGCGTCTGCAAGTTCTGCCTATTCTTTTCAATGCAAATTCAATTCTCTTTAATCCTATTCCTTTATTTTCTTCATGGTTAGTTTTCTTCATGGTTAGTTTTCTAAAATATAAATACCTATTTAAAAGCTATAATTTTATATTAAAGTATTATTTTTTTAAAAGAGTTTTGTAGTCCATGCACATTAGATTTGGGTTTATGTCTAAAGATGTTGTGATAACCTTATGGTTATGTTAATTGCAAGGTGTATTCGTGATTGAACTTTGAAAGTGCGAAGTGTTGATTAAGATTTTAAATCAAGGTACGTTTAGGTGGCTAGTTACCTTCAAAATTGTTGAATGAATAAGCAAGTTGTGTGATTTTAATCGTTTTGAATTATGATTTAAAAATTAACCTTGAGAATTCATGTTTTAATAAATATGTTTGAGAATGGATTTCTATCTTGTTTTGAATGGTTTGAAATTATTTATTATGTTTAAAGGAATTTGGTTTTAAAACGCGCCATATTAGTTGGCACCGGTTAACCGGTGCCAAAGCATGTAGTTGGCACCTGTTAACCGGTGCCAAAGTATGTAGTTGGCACCGGTTAACCGATGCCAAATGCTTTAGTTGGCACCGATTTTGAACCGGTGCTAAATTTTCATAGATTTGGCATCCTTCAAATACCCAACAGTTTAAAACCGGTGCCAGGGGGGTTTGAACCGGTGCCTTTTTATCTTTTTCGTCTAGTATATGTTGGATTGATTTAAAGAGTTATTTTATTTTTATTTTTTTAAAAGCTTGTTGAATCTATAGTATCAGGGGGTATTTATAGGCTCATGAATGAAAGAATTAAGGTAAGATTTTGTAGAAAGAATTATGGTAAATTTAGTTTAAGTAATTACTTGGATAAGAGAGTTAAAGAATTTAGGAAAGTCTAGTTATGGTGATTAAGAAATGAGAAATAAGGTAAGTATGTAGTCATGAAATATTAAATGGTAAATGGCTTTGTTTGGGGAATAATAAAAAATGATTTAAAGCAAATATATTGCATGATCAAATCTTTGTGAGATGGGGAATAAGAATTAAGGAAATAAGGAATTTAAGGAAGATAATTAAAATATAAAACTAACAAAATAATTAACCCAAAATTAACATAGGGTGGCCGAAAATATTGAGCATATCCATGCTCATATTTCGGACCTCCACGACTAGTTTTAAGAAAATACTTGCCAGATTTTAAGGATTATAAATGATTGTGTAAATAATATACTTTGTAGAAAATAATTAATTAGAAAATATTAACTTGAAACTAACTTAATTAACTAATCAAAATAAGATTTTTTACACTTAGGAAATCCGAAAATCTCATTAATTAATTTAGGGATTTCGGCCATTTAATTTATATATAAGAAATACAATTTTTGTTAATTAAATATCCGAAAAATAAATATATAATTCGGTTTTTATTAAAATGAATGGATAATAAATCTTATCCAAAATTAAAAATAATCATTGAGTTTTGAAAATGTTGTTGGCGCCAAAATTCAAATATCATTTTGGCTCCAAAATTCAAATAGTAAAATAAATTACTAAAATACCCTTTTTAGAAAATACTAATTACTTAATTATATGGAAAATATATTTCAAAAATACGGGGTATTATAGTCTACCCCCCTTAAAAGAAGTTTCATCCCGAAAATTAGTAAAACTAAAGAAATCGATTTTAATTCTTAGACTCATGCACATCCTAACCAGACTCAAGATCATAACTAACTAAAGAAAGACTCAAAATTACTCAAAAATGACTCGAAAAGCAAACGCACGAAACTCTATCACACTCTACCCCCTTGAAAGGAGTTATGCCCCCATAAGTCGACCAACACATTCACGCATCAAATATATTAACACTTTATCAACAATCATCAAGCAAAGTAAGGAAAACCAACAAGTTTCTCAACACATTACTATTCAATTAAAACATCCAAAAGAGTTTAGGTTTAAAAATGATTTGCTTACAAAAGTAGTGAGAAAACTAGTAAAATATTTTTATGAGACATTCGAAAAATTTAAAATACTTACATTAGGAGAAATCGTTGAAAACACCGTAAAAGTCTCATATATATTTAATTATAATGTATGAACTGAAATCAAAATATTTAGTAAAAGATTTTAAAAGATCTATGAAAGTTTTCAATTTAAACAATTATTTTAAAATAAGGAATACAAAACTTTACTTTGAAAATTGTATATTTGGAAGTTCATTTTTTGTATACTTGTAAAAACTTGTTGTAATATAAGCTTACTTTTTCATAAAGAAACTCTATAATTACAATAACATATTCAAATTTATAGTAAATACTGTCATATGTACCAAGCATAAAAGAACACATCTTATCTTGACCCTCTTATCGTTCGTAAATTAGTAACTTGTCTTAGGGTAACTTCCACAAGTATTTGAAAATTTTCTCACAAATTCATGAATTTTGGTAATCCAACCTTAAATCGTAATCATTAACTCTTGGTCACTTCAAATAATACTTCGCCTTTAAAACATTCAAAAACTCGATCATCTTTTCTCATAATAACTTTAAATTCCTCAATCTGGTTTTTCTTTAAGGCAATTCATTAAATAAATCAATTGAACAAAATGCAATCATTAATTCTTCCATTAATAACTTCTCAATATCAGTTAACTTTGTCGTCAATCCCTTAATGGTAAACTCTTTTAAATAACCATCCAAACAATCATTCCTTAACTAACTTCAATAAATCCTTCACAAGGTATTATTTCATCAAAATAACTTCAATTTAAGACAACTTCCTTTATCTCAAATACTATTCTTATACTTCCTTTCACTTCAATTGACTAAAAATCCTCTAACTTTTGTATTAAGTTTCTTCAAAGATTTAACCATTAATAATTTTGCTTTAAATAATCATCCCAGTACTCATTCTCTCAATATGTATACTTTCCACCTTAGATATAAACGATCATAAATTAATAATGTTAATCTCATATCAAAGTTCATGTCTCCAAAAGGTATCCTTACTCCAACATTTATATAAAATGTTTAAGCCATCATTAACACAAATAATATTTTCATGCTCACAATAAATCGTATTCCAAAAATTAGTAAATACTTGATAACACAAATCCTCCAAATATTCATGTTTTTTACCATTAACAATCCAAAATAACTCATTTCACATGGTAATCATCAAATCCTTTAAACTCAAAATAACAAACTCAACCATATTGACCACATGTAAACTTCGTATGATTCAAATACTTGCCACATATCACATAGTTAATTATACCAAATAAGGTGAAAGAAATAATCAATATTCACACTTAAATGGATAAACCAATACAACAACTTATTGAAATTCACAATCATTCCAAAATACGATTTTAATATATAAAAGAAATATTTCACAAAAACACATATAAGGAAATTATTTACCAATTCAACATTAGGAACACTTATTAAATAACTCTCATTCCACCAGTAATCTTGGAATTGATATATTCTGTCATATAAACCATGTAAATAACATATATACACACAATGATAAGCACATGAAAATATTTATTTCCAACTTCCACTTGATATTAGCAAATATGTATCTTCCACCTTGGAATTAAAATTCTGTAAAACTTCAACATACACTAAGAATTCGGACAATTATGTTTCTCATGAAAATTTCACACACTACAAGAAATAGGCTTATTTCCGACGCACTTCTTCCGACGGACAAGATATTCTATCGGAAATCCCGTATATTCCGACGAAATATAAATCCGTCGGACATTTCCGACGGATTTCCTACGGAATTTAAACCCGTTGGAATATATGGGCTTTCCGACGGAATTTTCCATCGGAATATTAATTTTCTGGCGGAATTAAAATCTGTCAGAACTTTCCGACAAAATTTTCTGTCGGAATATTAATTTTCCAGCGGAATTAAAATCCGTCGGAATTTTCCGACGGAATATTCCCTCGGAAATCCCAAACATTCCGACGGATTATTATTCCGTCGGAAATTTCCGACGGAATTTCCATCGGAATAATAATTTAATTTTTTTTAAAAAAACCAGGAAACCCTAATCCCCCTCCCCTTTCATTTCTCTTTTCTCTCTCCTCTCTCTGCCGCTTTTCCCTTTCTCTCTCCTCTCCTCCTCTTCTCCTTCCTCCTTCGTTCTCCCCGTAATCTCTTCTCCTTCCTCCTTCTTTGTTCTCCCCGTATTCTCTCTCCTCCTTCCTCCTCTGATCTCTTCTCCTTCTCCTCCTCCTTTTCTCTTTTCTCTCATCAACCACAACTACCACCAGCCCAAAAACGAAGCTGCCATTAAGGTCCGACATTGTCATTTTTAAAGGTTTTTAAGGTCAATTTCGACCAAGAAAACTCTAAATCTACAGTTTTCTTGGTCGAAATTGGCCTTATTAAACAAGTTTGAGGTGAAGTTCAAACTTATTTCAAATTTTGAGGTAAGTTTCGTGATTTTAATTATTTTTTGTTTTTTTTTTGAAATTTTTGTTTTGAAATTTCTGGTTTTTGCAAGATCTATTTCTGGATTTGTTGGTTTCGAATTATTTCTGGTTTTTTTGTTTTGAATTATTATGGGTTGTTTTTGTTTTGAATTATTATTGGTTGTTTTTGTTTCGAATTATTACTGGGTTAGGGGTTGCGGTGGTGAAGTGGGGTTACAGTGGTGGGGTTAAGGGTGTAGGTTGGGTTTACGGTGGTGGGGTGGGGTTACAGTGGTACGGTTCTGGTGGGTGGGGGTGGCGGTGGGGTGGTCAGCAGGGGTGGCGGTGGGGTGGGTTGGGGTGGTGAGCAAGGGTGGATCTGAGTGGGATAAGGGGTCTGGTCTGGGTTGGGGCTGGTGGTGCTATGGGGTAGGGGCAGGGGGTGGGCTGGTGGTGTGTGTGAGGTGGGCTGGTGGTGGTGTGTGAGGTAGTCAGGGTGTAGGGGGCAGGGGGTGGGCTGGGGGTGTCTGGGCAGGTGGGGTGGGGTGGGGGTGGTCTGTTTTTTTTTTGTTTTTTTTTGTTGACTTTTCCGACGGAATATTCCGTCGGAATGTACCTCTTCCGATGGAATTCCATCCGAATGTACCTCTTTCGACGTAATTTTCCGTCGGAAACCTACCCACCTCCGACGGAAATTTCTGTCGGAAATTTGCGACGAAATTTCAATTAAAGTCAAAATCAACGCCGACAGAATTAGATCCGTCGGAATAACGCCTTCCGACGGAATTTCCGCCGGAAAAGGTCGAATTTCTGACAAAGGCTGTTACGACAGACTAAGTCCAACGGAATTCCGTCGGAAAGCCAGATTCCGACGGGATTTCCTATGTTTCCGACGGAATTTTTCCGTTGGAATCCAGCTGTTTTCTTGTAGTGACATGAATCTTGAAAATTCAAATGTTATTGTAATTCAAATTTTATTAATGAGAAACACATAAAAGGATTCAAAAAGTTTGAACAAAATTAAATTCTAACAACATAGAGAACATATCAAATCATTTAGAGCTTTCACGTTCACAATTATTCATTACGAAAACACGCCCCTTTGGAACATTCCCTCCATTGCTACTGGTTCCAACTTGTGGTCCACTAGATTGAGATGGCTTGAATGAGTTCTTACTCTCTTGAACTTTCCCTTCCTTGACATCAAATTCTTTCTTGAAGCACTCATATTCACGGTGTCCCAACTTTTGACAATAATGACAAGTCACCGGGTTACCTTCAAAATCTTTCCCACGGTGGTTCTTCTCACACCTTCTACAAAAATACAATCTCTTGGGTTTCTCACTGTTTCCTTGATCCTCTTTTCCTTGAACATTGATTTCTTGTCCATCATTTCCTTTTCCAAAGTTCCCCTTATTCTCCCTCCTTCGATTAAAAACCTACATTCCCCTGAGAATTCTCATTTGGCTTGAGTTTTTTTTTTCACCTCCGTGAACAGACTCAAAACTCTTTCTTTTCTCTCCCTCAGAACTCTCAATCTCCCTTCCTCTAATCCCATACAAATGGGTAGCACGACCATAAACTTCATCCAAGGTTTCAAAAGTCACTCCTCCTAGCTTCCCTTAAAGAGTTAAGGCCTTGCTCGAACTTCTAGGCTTTGATAGTTTCAGTTGGGACAACTTCAGGTGCAAACCTCATTAGCTCAATGAATTTATTGTAATACTCACTGATTCTTCACACCAAAAACTCAATTCTCCTATTCTCTCTTACTCTTCTTTTCCATTAATCTTTTCCTACTTTTCTTTCCCTCTTTTCGAAAAGAAAATCAGCCTGTATATTTTTGGATCCAATTTTCGGTTACTTTTGGTCGGTTTTGGGGTTTTTCTATTTCTTAAAAATTGTTTCTCTTGAAGAATACTTGAGTTTAGGTCAAGAATCACCCTATTCGGAGTTATATTAAAGGAGTTATAGCCTCTGCAAGTTCTGCCTATTCTTTTCAATGCAAATTCAATTCTCTTTAATCCTATTCCTTTATTTTCTTCATGGGTAGTTTTCTAAAATATAATACCTATTTCAAAGCTATAATTTTATATTAAAATATTATTTTTTTAAAAGTTTTACAGTCCATGCACATTAAATTTGGGTTTATGTCTAAAGATGTTGTGATAACCTTATGGTTATGTTAATTGCAAGGTGTATTCGTGATTGAACTTTGAAAGTGCGAAGTGTTGATTAAGATTCGAAATCAAGGTACGTTTAGGTGGCTAGATACCTTCGAAATTGTTGAACGAATAAGCAAGTTGTGTGATTTTAATCGTTTTGAATTATGATTTATAAATTAACCTTGAGAATTCATGTTTTAATAAATATGTTTGAGAATGGATTTCTATCTTGTTTTGAATGGTTTGAAATTATTTATTATGTTTAAAGGAATTTTGTTTTTAAAAGTATGTTGGATTGATTTTAAAGAGTTTTTTTTTGTTTGATTTTAAAAGCTTGTTGAATTAAATACAAAGAGTTTTTGAGTTATACTATTGTAAAGTTTGATTTTATTCAAAAGAGGAATTTAAAGAGGATTTATTGAATTATTTATTAAAAGTTTTATAAGCAAGATTATAGTAATCCCACTATGCGGATTTGGTTGATAAGACTTTGGACTTTGTATGACTGAGTCTTTCCTCAAGAATAGTCTTTCAATATAAAGACACTAACTTGGGGGGTGTGCACACTAGGGTGCGGAGTTGGTTTTAAAAAGAGGAATTGCTTTTTAAAAAAGAGGAATTGGTTTTATAAATCGTTTTATTCAATTATTTAATTGGAATTGGTTTTGAATCATGAGTTTTGGAATTATTGGATTAATTATTGGAATTAGTTTTGAATCATGAGTTTTGAGATTATTAGATTAATTATTAAAACTGGTTTTAAAAGCATGTTTGCTAATAATTGAGTTTACTTATCTTGCACTTATCGTAGTTAGCATATTTTGCTAATCCGTATTTCCTATTTGTTTTGGTTCGCCCTGTTTACCTTATTGGTAAGCAATGTTGACTATTTTCAGGTGGAGTCATGAATGAGCATATGGGAGTCCCGGAATTTGCTTCACCTAGTTTAGGAATGTTGGTTTTGTCTTTATTTTGAGTAATCATAACAATGTTATTATTTTATAAGAATTAATAAAAGAAGAGTTGAGTTTTCCGCTGCAAGTTTGTTATTAAGTTAAGTATTTTGAGTAGCCTTGCATATTCACGCGGCAGTAATACCCCTAAGTCTATCTCTACGGTATAATTATACGTATTATACTAGTATTTCCCTAGAGGGAGATTTAGGGGTGTTACATGGTGCTCCCTCAAACATGACAACACTTGTCTCAAATGCTCCTTATGCTCCTCTTCATCCTTTGAATAAATCAAAATATCGTCAATAAACACCACTACAAACTTATCCAAGTATGGCTTGAAAATCCTATGCATCAAATCCATGAACACTGTTGGTGTATTAGTCAAACCAAATGGCATAACTGTAAACTCATAATGACCATAGCGGGTCCTAAAAGCACTCTTTGGAATATCTTGCTTCGCAATTCTCAACTGGTGATAAGCAGACCTCAAGTCTATCTTTATTGAAAACACTCTAGCCCCTTTCAGCTGGTCAAACATATCATCAATCCTTGGTAATGGATAATTATCCTTCACTGTCACCTTATTCAACTCTTGATAATCAATACACAACCTCATACTCCCATCCTTTTTCCTTACAAACAACACTGGAGCTCCCCAAGGTGAAGAACTAGGTCGAATGTAACCTTTCTCCAATAAATCATCCAACTGAGTCTTCAACTCTTCATCTCAGCTGGAGTCATCCTATATGGAGCCTTAGAAATAGGTCCAGTACCAAGCACTAGGTCGATAGTGAAATCAACATCCCTCACTGGTGGCATAGCAGGAATCTCATCTGGAAACACATTCGGAAATTTTTCTATAACAGGAATACTTTCATCACCCTTCTTTTCCTCACTTCCAACTTCTTGAACACTACACATAAATAGAGGATAACCCTTCTTAACCAACTTTAGTAATTGCATTGCAGAAATAATTCTCAACCCTAACTTTTACCTTCCTTTTTATACACCAATCTGGTCTTACTTGGGCTATTCAAAGTAACCTTTTCAGCTGCACAACCAATCTTTACTACACACCACCCCAACCAATCCATACCCAAAATCACATTGAGATCCCTCAAATCAAACTCGATCAAATCCGACGAAAATTCCACCCCATTAATGGAAATGGGTACACTCTTAAACAAGGGTTTGTTCTATTCAGCTTAGTTTTAGTTCAATTTAGTTCAGCTCTAATCTGTTCAGTTCAGTTAAGTTTAGCTCCTAATTTCCTTCTCTTATAAATAATTCATTTCAGCTCTATTCAGTTCCGTTCAGTTCAGTTCAGTTTAGTTTAGTTCAGTTTAGCCCCAATCAGTTCAGTTTAGTTCAGTTCAGTTCAGTTTAGTTCAGTTCAGTTTAGTTCAGCCCCAATCAGTTCAGTTCAGTTCAGTTCGGTTGTTTTCAGTAAATCGGAACAGGCCCTAACTTAGAACAATTCCTCACTTCCCAAGACGGAATAGACACATCTAGAGAAACTGGCTCAGGACTCTCTAACCCGAGACTTTCAACTACTCTCTTAGAAATAAAGAATAGGATGCCCCCGAATCAAACAAAACTTCCACAGACAAAGAACTTATAAGGAAAATACCAATTACCACATCATTAGCAGTTTTAGCCGCACGACTGTTCATCATGAACACACGACCCTTTGGGGCACCTCTGCAACACTACTGGTTCCAACCTTGGGTGCAGATCCACTAGGTTGAGATGGTTTTCTAGGAACACTAGACTCTTTCACCTTCCCTGACTTAACGTCAGCCTCTTTCTTGAAACACTCATACTCACGGTGTCCCAACTTCTGGCAGTAACGACAAGTTACCAGGTTCCCTTCACAGTCCTTCCCTAGGTGATCTTTCTCACACCTCTTGCAGATATACTTCCTCTTGGGTCTCTCACCCCTTTGGTTTCCATTCCCCCTTGCATTGGCCGACTGGCCTCCATTCCCTTTCCCAAAGTTCCCTTTGTTATCCCTCCGATCTCTAGAATTCCCTTGGTGGTTACCATTGGGTGTATGCCTCTTTTTACCCCAGTGAAAAGAACCCTAGTTCTTCCTCTTCTCCAGAATGCTCCATCTCTCTCCCCTTGATCTCGTATAGGTGGGCTGCACGACCATAAGCTTCATCTAAGGTCTCAAAAGTAACTCCCCCTAGCTTCCCTTGGAGGGTCAAGGTTAGGCCTTGCTCAAATCTCTAAGCTTTGATGGTTTCGGTAGGGACTACTTCCGGGGCAAATCTCATCAACTCAATGAACTTGTTGTAGTATTCATTGATAGACATGTTCCACATTCTCAGGTTGGTGCACTCTATACACTTCTGCTTTCTCAGGTAGGAAAGGTAAAACTTATCCCTCAAGGCTTCCTTAAACTCGTCCCACCCAAAATTTGGTCTTTTCAGCAACTCATCTTTTCTTTGGGCCCACCATAAGTCAGCTTCCTGTCTCAGGTAGTAAACATCATTGTTCACCCTCAGCTCACTTAGGCAATTGATAGCATCAAACAACTTGTCAAACTCCCTAATCCAGTTTTCAAGACTTGTTGGGTCTTCCTTACCCGAGTAAACAAGTGGTTTAGCTGCAACAACTCTCTTAAAAACTTCACTATAAGATTCAAGGTTGGTTTCCTTAGTTCACCACTTTCGTGATGTTTTCAGTGATATGGGTTAGCTTTCTACATACCTTCCCTACTTTAGAACCAGTGCGCTTACTTCCCACTTGGTTTCTCATCCTTGCTGACATACTTCATGGGTATAATTATCATACTTTGAAAATTAAAACAAGTTCTACTCACATAAGCATTTAATTCACTTAATAACATAGAGAAAATTTCAATAAATAACTTCTTTTCATTAATAATCAAATAAAAGTACAACTTTGCCATCTAAGGCAATTATTGAAAGCAATAAACATAACATAGTTCAATTATTCAAGCAACACTCTTAGCATAGTCATCCTCATCAGGATCATAGTCAAGATCATCTTGCTTGGACTTTTCCCTATCACTTGGGTCAGTGATGAAAGTTAGGTTATATCCACTATAGCTTGGAGTATGGCATGTACTTGAATTGAGGTCACTTAAAGTATCGTCCGGGCTTTCATAAGGAGAGTAACTTGGGCTTTTGACTGGGCTAATACTACCACAAGGTTGATTTGAAGAAGCATTGGGCTTTGGATGATATTCTGGACTTGGTGGCTTTTGATTGACTTCTTAGGTATGGGTTCTGGGCCTTTTTGCAACATGAAAATGAACTTTTGGGCTTGGACGCTTTGGAGGTTCATAGCTTAGAGTACGAGTAGGAGAAGGATAATTCTTGCTCCTTCTAAGAGGTGGTATGGGCTCATCACTGGATGACATAATTTCATGAGGACCCTTTTGGTATGAAAAAGGTAGTTGGGCATTTAAGTAGTACATTTGGTCATCTTCTCTCAAGGTACCAGTCTTTGAAAGTTTGGGAATCTCACAATTCTCCTCCTAGGCTCATAGTCACGTTTAACATAGTGCAAGTCTATTTTAAGGCTATACATACTTGCTGACCACTTCCCTTCATGATGGTGTTTTTCATTCCTCAACCCATTCTTCATGATCACATCCCCATACTTGTCAAAGAGAGGTTCATATTTGAGAACTCTAGGTAGATGGGCTAAGGCCAAAAGAACCATCCAAGGTGGTTGGGTCAAAGCTTCCAATCCATATTTTTCATAGAGGGTTAAGGCCAAAGTAACAATGTCAGTCATAAACTCACTAACAGTGACTCCACCATCTTTCAAGTAATGCAAGTTAAAGTATTTCTTTCTCATTTCATCAATCATTTCCATCTATTTCACATACACATGCAAAACAATCAATTCAATGCTAAATCACATAAATAATTCAACTCAAAAATCCATTTTCATAAAGCAATCCATAACTCAATCAACCATGTATAACTCAAGATCACCCAACCATGGGCAATAACTAACTCAAAAATTTCGGACCTATGACCATAGACTAAGGTGTTTTAACAACAAATTTAATGCACACGTACATAATCACACAACTCAAGTTTTAAATACTTTCAATTCTTTTTGTTTTCGAAAATAATAATAATGTACTTGAATCATGATATAGGACGATTGAGCCCGCGTCTCCCAGGTAAGTTACCTACAGCGCCGAGGAGAGCCTAACCTAGACAGAGAGTCATACCCATTATAGGCTTCCGTAGAGAGCACGAGCATCCTTTTCTCAATCATCTTTCAACAAAGTAAAATAGTTTTGATATAAAGTAAAGCTTTTGACTTTCACACGCAAATGCGAAACTCTATCCTATATGCCTTCTTAAGTCTACCCACAATTTTTATTTTTCTCAATTTTAATCTTTTTAGGACCGGAAAAACTAATACCACTTTGTAACACCCCCAAATTTCCCTCTACAGAAATACCAGTATAATACGTATAATTATACCATAAAGATAGACTTGGGCGTATTACCGGCGCATTATTACGCAAGGCTACCCAAAACTACTAACTCAAACTAAAACTTTGCAGCGGAAACTCAAACTCTTTCTTTATTAATACTTAACATAAATAGAAACCATTGTCATGAGTACTCAAAAGAGAAACAAATACCAACATTCCTAGATCTAGGTGAAGAACATCCCAGGACTCCCAAATGCTCAATTATTGAATCCACCTGAAAATAGTCAACACTGCTTACCATTAAAGTAAACAGGGCGAACAAAAAACAAATAGGAAATACGGATTAGAAAAATATGCTAAGTACAATAAGTGCAAGATAAGTAAACTCAATTTATTTGCAAACATGCTCTTTAAACCAATTCCAATAATTAATCCAATAATTCCAAACTCATGATTCAAAACCAATTCCAATAATTAAAATGATTAATAAACCAATTCCACTTTTTAAATCCAATTCCTCACCCAAGTGTGCACACTCCCCAAGCTAGTCTCCTTATATTGTAAGGCTATTCTTAAGGAAAGACTCAGACATACAAATTCCAAAGTCTTATCAACTAAATCCGCATAGTGGGATTACAATCATCATGCTTGTAAAGCTTTGATAAATAATTCTATAATTCCTCTTTAAATCAATAATTCCAGTCTTTATAATAAACAACTCAAAACTACTTTTTATTTAATTCAACATGCTTTCAAAATCAAACCTTTTTAAACATGATAATTAATTTAATCATTAAAACATGATATAAGAATCATTCCTTCAAACTCAATTATTAAAACCAATTATTTAAACATACTTTATTTCATAAATCATAATTCGATTCAATTTAATTCATTCTTCATGAAAATCATATCAAACATACTCATTCAATCCAATCAATTTCAAAGGTACCTAGCCACCTAAACATACCTTTGATCCTTTCTTATTAACACACAAAAGAACTTCAAGAACTCTTGTCAAGCACACCCTAAAAATATATGTAACCTTAATATAAGGCTAACAACAATTAAAATAAAACCCCCAACTATATGTATATGAACCTTATAAATTATTTTTAAACTTAAATAATAAATTGATTTTATTTAATTAAAAACACTCATAATAATTTTTATAAAACTCCCATAATAATAATAATAATAATAATAATAATAATAATAATAATAATAATAATAATAATAATTAAGAGAAGAGAAGAAGAGGTAGAAAACCAAGGAAAAAATAATAATAGGTGGCGACAAAGGGGGCAGCAGCCGTCCAGCAGGTGGCTGCTGTGGTCGGCGGTGGTGGCTGGCGTCGGCGGCTGGCCAGAGGAGGTGGCAGTCGGCGGTGGAGGTGGTGGCTGTGCAAAAACAACAGAAAGAGAGGAGAGAATTAGAGAGATTAAGAGAGAAATTAGAGAGTTTTTGTGTGAGTGTTTAGCTATAATTCAAGGGCTATTTATAGGCTAGCTAATGCAAGAATTATGGTAGGAAGATGTAGGAAGAATTATGGTAAATTGGTTTAAGGAAATTACTTGAAGAAGAGAGCTAAGAATTAAGGAAAGTTCAATATTATGGTGAGTAAGGAATAATTACTTTATAAAAAGTATGTTGTCGTGAAAAATAATATAGCAAATGGATTTGCTTAGGAATAATCAAGAATAAATTAAGGTAGGGAAATAAGATGATCAAATATTTAGGAGATGGAAAATAAGAATTAAGCAAAATAATAGAATCAAGGAAGATAATAAAAAATACAAACTACCAAAGTGTAGTATATTATTGCTCAAAATCAATCCAAGGTGGCCGAAAATTTTGAGCTTTCCATAGCTCAAATTTTCGGACCTCTTGTGTAGATTTTAGGAAGTTATTTTGCTAGATTTTAAGGATTAAAATTGATTTTATAAATAATATTTTTTTGTATAAAATAATTAATTAAGAAAATACCAATTATTCACTAAATAAATTAACTAAGAAAATTAGATTTTCTGCACTTAGAAAATCGAAAATCATAGCTTATTATTTAGGAAATACGGACCTCCTAATTAAATAATTAAAATATAATTTTTGCTTAATTAAAACATCCGAAATATATATATAATCCGATTTTTAAAATAAAATAAATGAATAATAAATCTTATCCAAAATCCGAAAATAATAATTAAGTTTTAAAATACTTTTGGCGCAAAAATTCAAATATTATTTTGGCTCCAAAATTCAAATAGTAAAATATATTACTAAAATACCTTTTTTAGAAAATAATAATTAATTAATTAATCAGAAAATATGTTTCAAAAATACGAGGTATTACATTACAAATACAAGATTAAGTACTTAAATACCTATTAACTTGACACTATAAGCCACGTATCCAAATCTATTCATAATTACATCAAAGTTATGCCCCTAATAGCTTCTTGAAGCGGCTAAACCTCGTACTTATAAAGGTCGAATTCCAAACATGCTCCTATGACAAAGCACAATATCAAGAATTCTATTAAGTTAAACAACCTCTTATACATCACAAAAAATCTGAAACTTTACCTTGGATGATTAAAGAAGTTCCCAATTAGCAAATGAGAAAGTTAATCTTATTGAACTTAAGACCCAACGTCTTATTGGGCGTTAAGTTTATACTCCCTCATTTGTAATTATTTAGGGCTGCAATCCTAAACCGATTGTCATCATCCCGTTGTTAACATTTCTTGCCAATGCCTTTGTGAAACAATCGGTGAGATTAAGGTTTATTTGAACATAATCAATAGTGATCACGCTATCCTTGATAAGTCCTTGGATGTAATTATGTCGTACTCCAATATGTCTTGACTTACCATTATAAACTTGGCTATAAGCCCTTGTTAAGGTAGCATTGTTATCACAATGTATCACTATAGGTGATATCAGTTTTGGCAACAAAGGAATCTCAAACATGAGATCCTTCAACCATTCGGCTTCTTTACCAGCCGAAAGCAAAGCAATGAACTCCAATGTATTGTGGAGTCCGTAATGCAAGTTTGCTTCTTAGAAGCCCATAAGCAACTGCATAAGCAATATCCGGTCTAGTACTTGTCATAGCATACATCAAACAACCTATAACTTTAGCATATTCAAGTTGTGAAACTGCATTACCTTTATTAGGTATCAACTTTATGCTATGATCCATAGGTGTTGAAATAAAGAGAAGTAGAGTCATCACTGACATTAAATTTCTTGAGCACTTTCTCAATCTAATGAGATTGTGACAAGATCAACTTTAATTTTTTTTTCCCTCTTTATCCTTATGTCCAAGATGACGTATGCTTCTCCCATGTCTTTCATGGAAAACATTGAACTAAGGAGACTTTAATTTCAACTTGTGACAAATCCGTTCCAAAGATCAACATGTCATCTACATATAGACAAATTATGACACCTTGACCGTTGTCATCAAATTTGCTATAAATACACTTGTCTGAATTGTTCAACTTGAAACCATTAGACAACACAACCTCAACAAACTTTTGATTCCATTGCTTAGGTGCTTGCTTTAACTCATACAAAGATTTAATTAACTTGCAAACTTTTCCTTCTTAACTTTCCACAACAAACCCTTCCTGTTGTCGCATGTAAACTTCTTACTCTAGATCTCCATTCAAGAACGTTGTATTGACATCCATTTGATGGATCACAAGATTGTGGATTGCCGCAAGTGCAATCATAAACCTTATAGTTGAGATTCTAGCAACTGGTGCATAGGGGTGTATTTTATCTGGTCAGGTACCCAAAATAGTAATTTAATGGGTCGAGTCATGGGCCGCAATTTGGCTGGCTCGGGGGCCCGATTACCCGAAAACAAAAAATTACCCTCAAGGCCTCAATCCCTCACCTTCACTCTTACTCCCTCAGCCAGCCCACTAACACTACCACAAAAATGGGGATAAGCAATACATAATACATAATTGTACACACATAAAAATGTCTCCCCAAAACCAAACTCGATGATGAATAACCTTTCACCGCCATTATTGGACGGGTCAAGTATTTAATCTCGGGAGTGCTTAAAACCCATGTTCAATCAAACATATTAAGTTAAGAAATCAGTCAAACCATTTTAATTCATTTTGTGTTATTTATTAATTAAGCCCGATTAATAAATAATAAAAATCCTAGGCCTGAAATTAATTCAGAACAGCTGAAATGGCGCATAAAATATCACGTTCTTAGTCATTAAGCAAAGAATAAAATGAATCTGGACGGTTTTCAAGAAAACACGTGTACCGTGTCACGACAGATATGCCGCGTCTGAAAGGAATGGTGTCCTTCCAACAAGTGTATTCTTCCGATAGAGGGTTCAGAATTATTACGGAGCTAATTCTTCAGTAAGGTCAAGTGATCGGAATGCCTAAGTGGAGGCCGCTTCCAATCAGTAATATCAATGTACAATTGATGTTACAGCTTAATCTTAACTAAACCCTTCGGGTCGAACCCAATCGAATCACCGATCCGAGACGACGAATTAATCCGAAAGGATTTAATGAGTCAGCAGAGTTTTACGAATACAGACGTCGTATATCGAGCCTAGGGCGTCGAGACCGAGCGTCGCGAAATCACAAAGCAACAAGTATGAACATAGCCCTAGCACCACACTGGCCTAGCCATGTGGATGCTAGGCTAGTTCAGGCTAGCATGGCTAGGCGCAAGCCCAAGCACACTAGGTGTGCTAGGCAGCCCATCGCAAGTGTTATGCGCACCATAGCACACCATCGCAGCCCATCGCAAGTGCTATGCGCACCATAGCACACCATCGCAACCAGCATGCCTGCGCACATGCGTACCTTCGCATGGCACTGCATCGCAGCATGCGTGCTAGGGTGCTAGGAACCATCACATGCCCCTCGCACAAGCACAGCACCATACTGGGCCTTGTGTGCGTGAGCATGTGCGTGGAAGGCACCGCAGCACGCAGGCCAGGCACCACGCACAGCACCATCGCAGTGCTAGGCACATGCGTGTGTGTGCGTGTGCACTGTCGCCCAGCATCGCCCAGCATGCGTGGCTCGCTAGCAGCACGCATGCTAGGCCTTGCGTGCGTGAAGGGCTGGCTGGCATGAAGTGCGAGGGCATGGGAATGCGAAGGATGCGAGGGAGTGTTGGCTATGCTAGCGTGTGTGCGATGGTGATGCGTGCCAGCAGCCAGCACTAGCTAGCAGGCAGCATCGCCTGGCTAGCTAGCGAGCAGCAGCGCTAGGCGTGCTGTGCATGCGAGGGAGCTGCTAGGCAGCCTGGTGCTAGCTGGCTGGGGGTGCTGGCAGTACCAGCTAGCCCAGCCGCCTTGTGTGTGGCGGTTTAGGAGAGGTGGGGACCAAAGCCTCTAGGCTTCCCTTGGGGAGCAAGGCAATGGTCCCCCCATGGGATATGGTCCTCACCTAACCCATTCTCTCCTCTTGCCACTTGTTGCCTTGTGATTGCTTTTGCTTAATTATTTATTTTGGAATTAAATAAATTATTGCAATTGCACATGATCCCACATTGACAATGAAAAGGGGGTTTAAGTCCCCATTCTCTATAAATACCCACTTGGTTGGGATTTTGAGAATACAACCTTGAGTGGAATTAAAAAGGCAACTCTAAGTAAGAGTAAACCTTTGATTCGTAAAACTCATAGTTATTTTGTCCGGACGCTCGGGTCGGGTCGAGGGTACGATCCGTCGGAGATCTCGTGTTTTCGGGATTTTGAAGTAAGAGCTCTTTAGGAGCGAAGCACGCGTCAAACGTATAATTCTTTTTCTTAATCTTGTTTGATTAAGTTTAATATGCTTGTTAATTGTTTTAATTAAGGGGCGGGTCTTGGTGGGTTTCCTTCCGCGTAATGTCGGGTCACTACGAAACCCTACAGCGGTATCGGAGCCACGATCCTTTTAATTTTTGCAATTATTCTTTAATTAAGGTGTTTTAAAAGAATTTATTTTTCTGGTTCATGTTCTTCTAATTAGATTAGATGCTCGTTTTAATTAATTTTAAAACTCGATTTTATTTTCGATTTGGCTGTCGAACCCATATTTTGGCTCAAAAATAGTAATTTTTGGATGGAATCGACATTCTGGAACAGATTCAGTCCTATTAGGGTTGTGCAGAAGCCAAATTCGAACCAGAAACCTAATTTTTCTGGGGTTTTTCGTTTTTTAACGAAAATTTTAATTCTTTTTAAGCCTTGATTAATGCAAGCATTACAAGGTTAGAATAAATGCACATTTGCATCACTAATCTACTGGTTTTAAAATGTCCTTGAGCATAATAATGGAGTTTTTATTAGTGCTTAAGTTGATATTCCAATTTTTCACATGAACTTGTTTTTCACAAATTTTCCAAATAAATTGCAATAATGTGTGAAAACTTATTGTGATCTTGTAATTTTAAGTTCCCAAATAATGTTAAAGTTCTAATCTTTAAAGGTTTAAATGATTGGAACCCTAACCCTAAATTCCATGTTGAACAAAGTTTGGATTTTTTCATTTTAGTTGATTAAAACCCATCAAGTTCAATTACTTGTGAGTAAAATTTGATTAATCTTCATATTGGAAGATGTAATCTTGGTATTTTACACAAGTATGCAACTTGGAAAAATTTTATCATTGGATGTTTAATTTATTTTTCCAACTCCCATTTGTCAAATCCATTGTTAATTTGCATATTGGCAAGATTAATTTTTGGACATAGCTCATTTTATTTTAAGCATAAAATTAGACCTAATTTTGTTTAAAATTGAAATTTTGGATAATTTAGGCTTGTGCACCAATAAAATAAATTTTATTTAAGTAGGACTTAATTTAATTTTATTTTATTTTCCCTCAAATTAATTCTAAAATGTAATTTGAAATTAATTATTGTCACACAAAAATCGGAATCAAATTCCGAGAATTGGCACGCAAATCAAGGCAAAAACGCCCAAGTGTCACCAAGGCTAGCCAGGCTGCCCAGCAGCCCACATGTGGCTGCCTATGGTGCGCACAAGGGTGTGCCATGATAATGCGTGAGAGTGTGTGGCAGGGGGCTTGCTGGGCGCAGCAATGCGTGGGGCACTGGCTGGGCAGGGGCTGCCTATGCATGCTGCCTAGCAGCAGTAGGCGCCAGCCCAGCACGCAAGCAGCTCGCAAGCACCAGTATGCTAGATAGCATGCCCAGCATGCTAGTAGGCAGCTGGGCTAGCAGCGATGCTTGCTGGGCATTGCAGACCTCGCCCACACACCATGGCGCCATGCCATGGGCTGCCTAGCAGCCATGGTGCACACCCTCAAAGGGCTTTGTGGGACGTTTTTCTTAGTACTTGAGCTATGATTTTGCAAATTTTTGCCATTTTAATAATTTTATATAATTATTTTAACGAGGCTAAAAACCTCGATTTTCGATTTTGCAAAATTTTGACAAATTATAAGTTATGCCGACTTAATTAATCGGATTAATTAAGTACGGATGCGGAATTTAGTGGGAGCTTAATTATGTGCGTAAGCATTTTGCGTTTAGAAATAATGGATTAAACAACTTTGACTAGTTTTAATTAGGCGCGTTAATTGGATTAACCACCTAAGTTAGGTATTAGTTTTACGTGTTTAATTATGTATTTCGTAAAATTGCATGGGCCATTCACAAATAGTGAATGGGTGAATGGAAGATTGTTTTCAAAACAAGTCTTTGGAAATGGAAACTAGTGGGGCCCGACTAGGATAGAAAATACGGACTGCGTTCCGTTATGTATTTTTGTAAATCTAAATACGGTCTGCGAACCGTTAAGTATTTTTGTACTATTAGATTAATCTTAGTCGTTCTAGATAGCTTATTTTTTTCATTTTGGCCAAGATGTCTCAAGACGGCGTTTCGACGAAGACGAGCCAAGATGAAGACCCATGGAAATTGAAGATTTCAAGGGGTCATGCTAGTTTTCAAATGCATCTATATTATGCCTTATATATTGTTATTATATATGATTGCTAGATGCATGTCTAGGATTTCTATTATGTTGCGACGATTAGTTAACTTCACTTAAATCAACCAATATAGAAACCCTAGGTCCCTTAATAATATTGAGCTAAAATTTGTCGTTCCAAGAACAACACTTACCAAACTAATGCGCGTACGTGATGGATTACGCCAAAGCGAGGCATCACTACTTCCCTAGGAACGTAAGGTATACTAGGTATACAAGTTGTCTTGGTTAAGCTCAACGATATCTGTAAGGAGACCTTAGATGTCGTGGCAAAAGAGATAAAATGTCAAGAATGCATTAGATGCGACATTTTATCAAACCGAGAGTAGCTTGGAGCTATTAGCAATTGGATTGCTTACCTTAAGATATTTAATGATTAAGACAAGCCAAAGCATGCTTAACCATTTCTTGATCTTTGGGATCTCGGAATCATTTTATTCTCGCCCATAAGGGACTTGTGTTTGACTTGACTAGGTCACTCTCAAACATGAGGATAAAGCCACCAAACGTGGGATGTCTTGCTAAGGAAAGGCGACGGCTTTGGACCAAGGTCTACAATGCCAAATTGAGACCCGGCATGCCCCTCCGACCTCATGTGCTTGGTATGACTAGGCTCTTCAAACACATGCAGCTTCTCAGAATCTCGATAGAAGATGAGATGGCGGGGTATATCTTGCTTGCTTCACTCCACTCGGGCTATGATGCACTTAGAGTGCATATCGCTGCGGGAAAGGAGACACACTCCCTCAAGGAGGTGGTGCAACTTCTTAGCCAAGCCACCGCCTATGGAATGACCAAAAGGCCCTTGAGAGCTAAGAAGAAGGAGTTCAAGAAGGTCAAGGCAAAGATAAGATGCTTCCATTGTGGCATGCAAGGCCACTACAAGAGAGAATGCATGCTCTTCAAGGAAGAGGGGATCACTCCGACTACCTCAGGTATCTTCCTTAACACTTGTGAATTAAGCTTATCATAGGTATTAGATACCAAGTATGACTCACTTAATGTTGCCTTTTCAGGGACCAAGTGAGAAGCTTATCAAGTGTTGGTGCATGGACAAGAAGACGACGAAGATGGTTTTTCGGTCGTGCTTGCATGCACTATTTTTTCTATGACATGTATTTAAACTAATTCTAGTTTTTCATCATGCCATTGAACATACTATGATCCACGGTGTTGGACACCTAGGAATTTTGCATATGATTAGACAAAAGTTGATACCACTAGCTAAGACCATCGAGTCGAATCAAACCTACTTGTCGCATTGTCGTCTTGGCCATATTAACATCAAGCGCATCAAGAAACTTCTTCAAGAAGGTATTCTTGACTCATTCGACTTAGAGTCGTTTGACAACTGCGAAGGATGCTTATTAGGCAAGATGATAAAACAGCCATTCTCCAAGTTGGGAGAAAGGGCAAGTGACTTATTAGGTCTAATACAAACGGATGTATGTGGACCAATGAGCACAGCCGCAAGACAAGGTTACCGATATTTCATCACTTTCAGCGACGATTATAATAGATATGGCTATGTCTACTTAATGTTGAATAAATCTGAATCCTTTGAGAAATTCAAAGAATTTCAGAAAGAAGTTGAAAATCAACTTGGCAAGAAAATTAAATCACTCTGATCGGATCGAGGTGGCGAATATTTGAGCCATGAATTCGACGATCACTTGAAAGAAAATGGCATTCTTTCAGAGTTGACACCTCCCGGAACTCCTCAATGGAATGGAGTGTCCGAACGGAGGAATAGAACCTTGTTAGACATGGTTCGATCAATGATGGGTCTTAGTGAACTCCCTATATCCTTTTGGGGACATGAACTACAAACTGCAGCACTAACACTGAATAGAGCTCCCTCAAAAGCTGTTGAAAAGACTCCATATGAATTATGGACTAAGAAACCTCCTAGGTTGTCTTTTCTCAAGATTTGGGATGCGAATCATATGTCAAGCGATTAATTTCGGACAAACTTCACCCCAAATCGGATAAGTGTTTCTTTGTGGGATATCCAAAAAAAACCAAAGGGTATTACTTCTACAATAAATCCGAGAACAAAGTTTTTGTTGCTCGTGATGGTGTCTTTTTGGAGAAGGATCACCTTTCCAAAATGACAAGTGGGAGGAAAATCGAACTCCACGAAGTTCGAGAGGACGAGCAACAATGTCAACCTGACAAAACTGACAATCTAGAAGCTTTGGAAGCATCTAAGAAGATTGGTCAGAATCAAACAGACAATGAAAATGCTCAACCAATTACCCTTCGCAGGTCGCAACGGCAAAGATCTCAACCAGACAGATACCTCGGTATCGCCTTAACCGATGATCAGGACTTCCTAGTCATGGATGGTGATGAGCCGGCGACATACAAGCAAGCTATGACGAGCCCCGACTCTGCAAAATGGCAAGAGGCCTTGAAATCCGAGATGGACTCCATGTCTGAAAATCAAGTCTGGAACTTGGTGAATTTGCCCGAGGGTTATACACCCATTGGTTGCAAATGGATCTTCAAAGTGAAGACAGACAAGGATGGAAATGTATCAATATACAAAGCTAGACTGGTGGAAAAAGGTTATAGACAAGTCCACGGGATTGACTATGATGAAACTTTTTCACCAGTTGCAATGCTAAAATCCGTCCGGATCATCCTAGCGATTGCTGCATATTACGATTATGAAATATGGAAAATGGATGTCAAAACCGCCTTCCTTAATGGAATTTTGAAAGAAACTGTGTATATGACACACCCGGAAGGTTTTGTCGATCCAGGCAACGCTGGAAAGGTTTGCAAGCTGAAGAAGTCCATTTATGGACTAAAGCAAGCCAGCAGAAGTTGGAATCTACGATTTGATGAAGCCATTAGCAAGTTTGGTTTTATCAAGAATCCAGATGAATCTTGTGTATACAAGAAGATCAGTGGGAGTGATATTGCATTCCTAGTCCTGTATGTCGATGACATACTTCTCATTAGAAACAACACAAAATTGTTGGAGTCCGTAAAGGGCTAGTTGGGAAAGTGCTTTTCAATGAAGGACTTAGGAGAGGCACAGTACATATTGGGCATCAATATCTACAGGGATAGATCTAAGAGGATGATTGTATTAAGCCAAAGTACTTACATTGATAAGGTACTGGCTCGATTCCACATGGAGAATGCCAAAAGAGGGAATTTAACCATGTCCCATGGCGTAACTCTCATCAAGAAACAGTGTCCACAGACAACTGTTGAGCGAGAAAGAATGAATCAGATCCCATATGCTTCGCTAATCGGATCGATCATGTATGCCATGATATGTACAAGGACAGATGTATCGTATGCCCTGAGTGCAACGAGTCGATACCAATCGAACCCAGGAGAGGCGCATTGGACTGCGGCCAAGAACATCCTTAAGTACCTGAAAAGGAACAAGGATAAATTCCTGGTGTATAGAGGCCACAAAGAACTGGTTGTTGAAGGTTACACCGACGCTAGCTTCCAGACTGACAGAGACGACTTCAAGTCACAGTCGAGGTACATATTCTGTCTGAATGGAGGAGCGTTTAGCTGGAAGAGTGCCAAGCAGAGCACCACTGCAGACTCTACAACTGAAGCCGAGTACTTGGCCGCTTCAAAAGCTGCCAAGGAAGCTGTTTGGATTCGCAAGTTCATTAGCGAACTTGGTGTTGTACCCTCAATCAAGGGGCCGATAGACCTCTATTGTGATAACAATGGAGCTATCGCTCAGGCCAGGGAGCCGAGAGAGCACCAGAAGGTCAAACACGTGCAAAGGAGATTTCACATGATAAGGGAATGGAAATTCAAAGGTGAAATCAGAATTTGTAGGATTGGCACGGATGATAATGTAGCTGATCCTTTGGCTAAACCGCTGCCTCAAGTGAAACACAACAAGCACATTGAGGCGATGGGAGTCAAGCATGTTGGTTACTGGCTTTGAAATTCCCTGTACATGTGTTTTAATTAAATAGGATATTTAATGTAAGACACTGTATTAAAACCATTCATTAATGGAGTAATTAATTTTTGTGCAAAATTATAAATTCATTCCATTACTATTTAATTGTGGTTTAGAATTAAATAATGAGTCCATCCGATTTACGGAAATATTCAAAACAGGGTATCAAGACCATGTCTTGGATAAAGAAACACCTATTAAGTGAACATTGAATATTTAAATCGAAAATTGTCCCTAATCGAGGTCATCTAACAAATAGACGATTGATGACCCCCATAGATTAGTGTGTAGTATGATTTACAGCACCGTTTCTTGTGCTGCAAGGACGTGACGGTCATAAATCATTTGCACAGGCACAGTACTGGATAAGACCTATGAGACTACTTTTAGAAAATTTAAATTTTGTCATAAATACATTTCTCATTATGACTATCGGAACTTTTTTCCTCCGACCATGAGTACTGTAAAGTTTTCTTGTTTGAGTACTAGACTCTTTGATGTTTCCAAACGTCTGCCGTAATTGGGGATCATAACGGGAACACTCAGGAGACTATGTCCTCTTAGTAAGAGGAACTTACAATACAAGACTGGGATTGTCCCCCTACTAACAATAGGGAAAATGTTTTGTTGTTTACAAGGCCGCTCGAAGAGCGAGACTGTGAAAATGCATGGTCGTGCTCAGATGGATTTTAGAAATCATATTCTTATTGACAGTCGAACTCGGAGATCGAGAAACACTTCTAAACGTAATAAGGATGACAAAGAATCTTACCTTATAGTTCACGAAAAAACATTAAGTGACATAGGAAATGGGTTATACACTGTATGCACACTTGTTCGGAAGAACAAGTGGGAGATTGAAAGGAATGGTGTCCTTCCAACAAGTGTATTCTTCCGATAGGGGGTTCAGAATTATTACGGAGCTAATTCTTCGGTAAGGTCAAGTGATCGGAATGCCTAGGTGGAGGCTGCTTCCGATCAGTAATATCAATGTACAATTGATGTTACAGCTTAATCTTAACTGAACCCTTCGGGTCGAACCCAATCGAATCACCGATCCGAGACGACGAATTAATCCGAAGGATTTAATGAGTCAGCAGAGTTTTACGAATACAGACGTCGGATATCGAGCCTAGGGCGTCGAGACCGAGCGTCGCGAAATCACAAAGCAACAAGTATGAACATAGCCCTAGCACCACACTGTCCTAGCCATGTGGATGCTAGGCTAGTTCAGGCTAGCATGGCTAGGCGCAAGCCCAAGCACACTAGGTGTGCTAGGCAGCCCATCGCAAGTGTTATGCGCACCATAGCACATCATCGCAGCCCATCGCAAGTGATATGCGCACCATAGCACATCATCGCAGCCTATCGCAAGTGCTATGCGCACCATAGCACACCATCGCAACCAGCATGCCTACGCACATGCGTGCCTTCGCATGGCACTGCATCACAGCATGCGTGCTAGGGTGCTAGGCACCATCGCATGCCCCTCGCACAAGCACAACACCATGTTGGGCCTTGTGTGCGTGAGCATGTGCGTGGAAGGCATCGCAGCACGCAGGCCAGGCACCATCGCAAGCTTGGCACCACGCACAGCACCATCGCAGTGCTAGGCACATGTGTGTGTGTGCGTGTGCGTGTGCACTGTCGCCCAGCATGCGTGGCTCGCTAGTAGCACGCATGCTAGGCCTTGCGTGCGTGAAGGGCTGGCTGGCATGAAGTGCGAGGGCATGGGAATGCGAAGGATGCGAGGGAGTGCTGGCTGTGCTAGCGTGTGTGCGATGGTGATGCGTGCCAGCAGCCAGCACTAGCTAGCAGGAAGCATCGCCTGGCTAGCTAGCGAGCAGCAGCGCTGGGCGTGTTGTGCATGCAAGGGAGCTGCTAGGCAGTCTGGTGCTAGCTGGCTGGGGGTGCTGGCAGTACCAGCTGGCAGCCAGCCCAGCTGCCTTGTGAGTGACGGTTTAGGAGAGGTGGGGACCAAAGCCTCTAGGCTTCCCTTGGGGAGCAAGGCAATGGTCCCCCCATGGGATATGGTCCTCACCTAACCCATTCTCTCCTCTTGCCACTTGTTTCCTTGTGATTGCTTTTGCTTAATTATTTATTTTGGAATTAAATAAATTATTGCAATTGCACATGATCCCACATTGACAATGAAAAGGGGGTTTAAGTCCCCATTCTCTATAAATACCCACTTGGTTGGGATTTTGAGAATACAACCTTGAGTGGAATTAAAAAGGCAACTCTAAGTAAGAGTAAACCTTTGATTCGTAAAACTCATAGTTATTTTGTCCGGGTCTTGACTAACCTTTAAGTATTAGGACGCTCGGGTCGGGTCGAGGGTACGATCCGTCGGAGATCTCGTGTTTTCGGGATTTTGAAGTAAGAGCTCTTTAGGAGCGAAGCGCGCGTCAAACGTATAATTCTTTTTCTTAATCTTGTTTGATTAAGTTTAATATGCTTGTTAATTGTTTTAATTAAGGGGCGGATCTTGGTGGGTTTCCTTCCATGTAGTGTCGGGTCACTACAAAACCCTACAGCGTCACGGTATTCCGCGCCGTGTTGCGGTATTTGGCGCCGTGTTGCGGTATTTTGCGTCGTGTTGTGGCACACATGCCGTGATAAGGCATTTTTATAGGGTTTCTCCGCAACGCCTTTTCATTTCTACGGTTTTGTGCTTCACCCTACACATTTCCTTTATAAATACGAACTTGATTTCTTCAGTTTCGGGGCACTAACAATCATTCTCTTCTCTCTCTTTAGCCTAAACACTAGCCACCCTATTCTCTCATAATACTTCCCCTAAGCACTCCAAGGAGTCCATACTTGACCCGAAATTCTATACTTAAACCAAGGCGTGAAAGGTAGAATTAACTAAGGGTTTAGACCAAATCAACTCTACTTTTCATTTAATTTAATTCAATTTGATTTATTATTTATTGAAGTCACTAAAAGTTTATTCTTGATTTAGCAGTTCAAGGAAACCCGGAACGTGAGTAATTAATTCACTTAATTACTCTTTTTATTATTTTTTTTGCTAGTATCGTGATTAGGTTTATGACTATTTGATTTGGCTAACGTTATTATGGTTAAATTGCTTCCAATATTGATGTTGATTCTATTATATTTATTGATCACCGTATTGCATGTTTAAAGGGAATATGTAATTGAATATCATGCCTAATAAGATAATTTGGACGACCGGTTTAGGTTCCTTTTTAATCTTGTTGTTTAATCGAAGTGATCACGATATTTTAGAATTATGTGTTGCTTTAAACATTAAACCAATTTAGCTTAATATTAGTTTGAAGCAAATTGAATCATTGTTTGCATGCCTTTGAGATCGCAAGAATCATTTTTCACAAAAAGAATCGAGTAGAGGCCAATACGGGCGAATGTGACTCCATGACTCACTTCGTACCATCATCCCCGATCCTCTTTGTGGTTCCGAGCATATGGAGTTAGTAATCTCATGGATTATGAATGGGGTGTAACCTTCACGAGTCAATCGTTGTTGCCTTTCATTGTCCTTTAATCGTGGTTGACCATAATGATCCGTGAACGGTTTACAAGTTCCTTAAAAACTTGTTGGCGGCTCCCTACTTTCCTTGTCCCTAATCGTATATGTCAATTCCCACTTCCTATGAGTGTCAAGCATATTCACAACATGCTAAAATAGGCGCACTTCGAATGACGCCTACAATAACTGTCAAGTTTCATTCATAGGCGATTTCTAGCATTATACAGAGCACCTATGTAAGATAAGTGTTTTGTAGGTTGAAACCTATAGAGCGCATGTCTAAGTTAACAGCTCTATATGATATATCCAAATATAACACTATATGATATAGATCGCCCCTTATAGATAACCGTTCTATAAATATAATTTATTGAGAAAAAAAAGGAAAAAAGAAAAAGAAATATGGGTATTCCACATTTCCACTCTAACCCTTGCTTTCAAACTCTAACTCCGATGTGGTAAGGTGGTCGCGCCTAAATCTACCGCAAGTGTACGGGTCAATTTGAAAGGAATGGTGTCTTTCCAACAAGTGTATTATCCCGGTAGATTTAGGCGTGACCACCTTACCACATCCGATGTGGCGTGGTGATGGGCTATGCCAAAGCGAGGCATCACCGCTTCCCTAGGAACGTAAGGTATACTAGGTATACAAATCGTCTTGGTTAAGCTCAACAATATCGGTAAGGAGTCCTTAGATGTCGTGGTAATAATGGAGACAAAATGTCAAGGAAGCATTAGACGCGACGTTTTATCGAACCAAGAGTAGCATGGAACTATTAGCAATTGGATTGCTTACCCTAAAATATTAAGTGTTAAGAGCCAAAGCATGCTTAATTACTTTTGGATTTTTGGGATCTCAAAATCATTTTATTCTCGCCTAAAAGGGACTAATGTTAATGCGTGGATAAAATGCTCAATAAGATTGAAAATTTGCATGAACACTTTAAATTTCAAACTTATTGGTTTATGAATGGTTTTTCATTTCAAATTCTTTCAATTGTAGAAACATGTCTGCAAGTAACTCAAACAACAACTCTATGTGCCCGGAACTCCCAGACAAGTTGGCTTTTAGCCTTAACTTGGTCAACTTCATGGAATGGAAGGAGGAACTCAGGAAAACTCTTCGGAATTGTTCCTTGGAGTACACTCTTGATACTCCCATTCCAAGCTTCTTCTATAAGGGAATCATGAGCGATGAGGCTCATGATAAATGGTCTTCCGATTGCAAGAAAGTCACACATCTAATGGCTAATTACATCCTGGAAGATTGGAAGGAAAAGCTCTCCTTCTATTTTTGGGATATTTTCCTCAAAGCACTTGAGGATGTTGTCAATGTAAGAGTCACCAAGAGTGACAATGGAAACTATGATGGACTCGTGTTTGATTTGACTAGGTCACTCTTAAACATGAAGATAAAGCCACCGGATGTGGGTTGTCTTACTAAGGAAAGGCGCCAACTTTGGTCAAGGGTCTACAATACCAAATTGAGACCCGGCATGCCCCTCCAACCTCATGTACTTGGAATGACTAGGCTCTTTGAACACATGCAGCTTCTCAGAATCTCATTGGTGGATGAGATGGCGGGACATATCTTGCTTGCTTCACTCCACTCGGGCTATGATGCACTTAGAGTGCATATGGTTGCGGGAAAGGAGACACACTCTTTAAAAGAGGTGGTGCAATTGCTTAGCCGAGCCACCTCCTATGGAGCGACCGAGAGGCCCTTGAGAGCAAGGAAGAGGGAGTTCAAGAACAAGGAAAGGATGCGATACTTCTATTGTGGTGGGCAAGGCCACAACAAGAGGGAATGCAAGCTCTTCCGAAAGGAGGAGGAGAGGAATGTGGCATCTGCCTCAGGTATCTTCATTAACACTTGTGTTTAAAGCTATTCATAGGTATTGGATACCATGTGTAACTCACTTTATGTTTCTTTTTCCGGAACCAAGTGAGAGGGCATCACAAGTGAGAAGGTATTGGAAACCATGTGAATCGACAAGCGGACGACAAAGATGGTCTTTTGATCGTGCTTGTAGGCACATTTATTTTGTCTATGACTTGTAATTAAACAATGGTTATTTCTTATGCTTTTGAACATACTCTTGATCTATGGTGTTGGACACCAAGTTATTTTGATCACAAGACTTAATCAATGGTTGGTTTGTTAAAATGTCTTGTTTATATGTTCTATAGAATTGCATATGTTTAGACAAATTGATGATATCGCCAAAAAGGCTAAGACTATCGAGTCGAGTCAAACCTACTTGTGGCATTGTCGTCTTGGCTACATTAACATCAAACGCATCAAGAAACTTGTTCAAGAAGGTGTTCTTAACTCATTCGACTTGGAGTCGATTGAAAATTGCGAAGGATGTCTATTAGGCAAGATGATAAGCAGTCATTCTCCAAATTGGGAGAAAGGGCAAGTGACTTTTTGGTCTAATACATACAGATGTATGTGGACCAATGAGTACAATCGCAAGGCAAGGTTATCGATACTTCATTACCTTCACCGACGACTATAGTAGATATGGTTATGTCTACCTTATGTCGAACAAATCTGAATCTTTTGAGAAATTCAAAGAATTTCAAAGTGAAGTTGAAAATCAACTTGGCAACAAAATAAAAGCACTTCGATCGGATCGAGGTGTCGAGTATTTGAGCCATGAATTCGACAATTACTTGAAATAAAATGATATTCTTTCAGAGTTGACACCTCCCGGAACTCCACAATGGAACGGAGTATCCGAACGGAGAAATCAAACCTTGTTAGACATGTTTCGATCAATGATTGGTCTTAGTGAACTTCCTATCTCTTTCTGGGACACGCACTTCTAACTGCGGCACTAACACTGAACCGCGCTCCGTCAAAAGCTGTCGAAAAGACTCCATATGAATTATGGACGATGAAACCTTCGAGGTTGTCTTTTCTTTAGATTTGGGGTTGCGAAGCATATGTCAAGAGATTAATTTCTGACAAACTTCACCCAAAATCAGACAAGTGTTTCTTTGTGGGTTACCCAAAAGAACCCAAGGGGTATTACTTCTACAATAAATCCGAGAACAAAGTGTTTGTTGCTCGTGATGGTGTCTTTTTTGGAGAAGGAACACCTTTCCAAAATGATCAGTGGGAGGAAAATCGAACTCGACGAAGTTTGAGAGGTAGAGCAACAAAGTCAACATGACAAAACTGACAATCAAAGTGCTTTAGAAGAAGTTGTTGCCATTGGTCAGAGTTTGTAATGGAAATCCGGGGGTGAATACAGAATTTGTAAGATTGGAATGGACGACAATGTAGCCGATCCTCTGACTAAACCTTTGTCTCAAGTGAAGCAAAACAAGCACGTTGAGGCAATGGGAATCAAGCATATTAGAGATTGGTTTTGATTTCCCTATATAGGTGTTTTAATTAAACTCGATGTCTTAATGTAAAACACTATGTTGAACCA
The DNA here is from genome assembly GCF_001683475.1 of Chenopodium quinoa. Taxonomy (NCBI): domain Eukaryota; kingdom Viridiplantae; phylum Streptophyta; class Magnoliopsida; order Caryophyllales; family Amaranthaceae; genus Chenopodium; species Chenopodium quinoa. The sequence continues at coordinate 2,189,326 of NW_018744517.1, forward strand.
TTTGATTTTGGAGCAATCTAATTTTCTGCAAATTTATGATTACTCAATATCTATTTTATTGTGGTTTAGAATTAAATAATGAGTCCATTCGATTTCTGAGACTATTCAAAATAGGGTATCAAGACTATGTCTTGGATAAAGAAACACCTGTTAAGTGAACATTGAATATTTTAATCGAAAACTATCCCTAATCGAGGTCATTTAAACGATGGACGATTAATGACCACTTGAGATTAGTGTGTAGTATGATTTATAGCACCGTTTCTTGTGATACAAGGACATGATAGTCATAAATCATTTGCACAGGTATTAGTTTGAAACTGTACCGGATAGACCTATGAGAATACTTTAAGAGATATCAAATCGTCATAATTATATTTCTCATTATAGCTATTGGAACTTTTTTCCTCGACCATGAGTATTGCAAGTTCTCTTGTCTGAGTACTAGTCGTTTTGATGTAGTCAAACATCTACCGTAAATGGGGATTATAACGGCAACACTCAGGCGACTAGGTACTCTTAGTAAGGGAAGCTTACAGTACAAGACTAGGAATATTCCCCTATTAACAATAGGGAATATGTCTTTGTTGTTTACAAGGCCTCTCGAAGAGCGAGACTGAGAAAATGCATGGTCGTGCTCAGATGGATTTTAAAAATCATCTGTTTATTGACAGTCAAACTCGGGAATCGAGAAACACTTCTGAACGTAATAAGGATGACGAAGAATCTTACCTTATAGTTCATGACAAGACATTAAGCGACATAAGAAAAGGGTTATACACTAATTGCACACTTGTCCGGAAGGACAAGTGGGAGATTGAAAGGAATGGTTTTCTTCCAACAAGTGTATTATTCCGGTAGAGGGTTCAGAATTATTAGAAAGTTAATTCTTCAGTAAGGTCAAGTGATCGGAATGCCTAGGTGGAGGTCGCTTCCGATCAGTAATATTAACGTACAATTAATATTGCAGCTCAATCTTGACTGAACCCTTCGAGTCAAACCCAATTGAACAACCGATCCGAGACGACGAATCAATCTGAAGGATTTGATGAGTCGTCAAAGTTTTACAAACAAAGACGTCGAATATCGAGCTTAGAGCGTCGAGACCGAGCGACGCAAGTCGAGTCGAATTTAGAGTTCGACGAGACGTGAAGTCAATCAAGTAACAAGTTCGAGCCTAGTCGTAGCCTCGCATTGGCCTAGCCATGTGAGTACTAGGCTAGGCAAGGTCTCAAGCAATGCGTGCCTAGCAACCCCTAGCACACGCACACGCACACGCACACGCATGGCACAAGCATCGTAAGATGCGTGCATGCGTGTGGTGTAGTTGTGCATGCGTGGCTAGGCGTGCTAGCATAGCAGCGCTAGCCATCGCATCCTGCTAGGCATGGGCTAGCACAGCCCGGAAGCATCGCAAGCATGGTGCGTGCTTGCTAGCATGCTAGGCCAAGCACCAAGCCATCACTAGCCACAAGCATCGCAGCACGCTGCTAGCATGCTGGGTTGTGCGTGCTTGCTAGCATGCTATGGCCTGGCGCATTCAGCAATGCACATCGCACAGCACCATGCACCAGCCAGCAGCGTGCTGGGCATGCTGGGCTGTGTGTGTGCTAGCAGGCAGCAGCACGCTATGCGTGCTAGGCCTCGCATAGCAGCAGCGCCCAGCAGCACGCACCAAGCAGCAGCGGGGCATGCATGCTGACTAGCCTTGTGCTAGGTGGTTGCGCATGCATTGTGGGTTAGCTGTGTGTGTGTGCTAGCTAGTTGGCTGGGCTGCCTAGCCTTAGTCTTAATATATATATATATATATATATATATATATATATATATATATATATATATATATATATATATATATATATATATATATATATATATATTGTGGTGGTTTAATTTTACACTTTTACTTCGATCTTGATTATGGATCTATTCTTTTGCTTATGAATGATTTTTTTGTTACATGTTCAAGTTGATTATTCATGAGTTATTGAGAGTAATTTGGCCAATTAGTATGCTTTGGCCAAATTAAGTTGCATATTATTTAGATTTAAATTATTCTATGATTTGTTGTTAATATGCAAGTTGGTGAACAACCTCGAGGCGCAAGCATTGACAAAATCTGCTTTGATTTTCTTCTCTATAGCAGTATACGAAAATAAGTAGTTATACTCCGTATAAAAGAATGTGTAATGTTTTTCTCAACGAATTCAATTATTGTAACTAAAATACATGTATTTTAATTTTTTTGATAAATAAAATTTTATTGTTATGGTATTTTATTTATGACGTATTAATTATTATTATTATTATTATTATTATTAATAAAATTAATAATATTGCGAGGCAATGTCGGACTACTGTAACAAGTTAGTACTAGTAGAGTTGATTACCATTTGTTTTTGTCAAAATAAAAAAAATAAATAAAATTAATAATTTTTTTTAAAAAAAAATAAAAGGAAAAGAGAGTGCCTATCTATGATAGGCGCTCTTCTTGTATATACATCTATAGAGAGCCTACCTAAAGAGGACAGCTTTCTTTTCCTTGTTTTTTTATTTACTTTGTACCTAGAATACGAAGAGTCTATCTTGAATAGGCGTTCTGTATTGTGTGAGATATAGAATGCCTCCAAGAGGCGCTCTATAGACTTTATAAAGCACCCCACCAAAAGAGCGCCTTGGAGGCGATCTATATTGCTTGTTTTAGGCGATCTATATTCCCCTTTTTTGTAGTAGTGTAGGGTTTTAATTTTCATAAAAAAAAAAAAAAAAAAAACAATCACTCTTCTCTCTCTTCCCCCCCCCCCCCCTTTTCTCTCATGCTCATTGTCAATTTCTCACTAAACGCTTCACTTGATCTACTCATTCTCACTAAAAGCTTCACTCGATCTACTCATTCTCACTCTTAAATGTTTCATCCTCATGCTTCTTCACTCGATTGCTCTACATCATCCTCACGGTCATGGCCTCAGCATCTCGAGTTAGTTGATTTTTGTGGAATTGTTGATTTTTGTAGTATTTGCCCATTTTTGTAAGATTTTCCTTGAGTCCACATGTTCACGCGGCAAGAGATCAGAGGAGCAATAGAAAAATCAAAAGATATTTGTAAGTAATATGGAGAGAATAATTATATTTTGGGTATTAAATGTACGAACTCGATATTTTTTGGAAAGTAAGTATGAAAAGTTCATCTCTATTGTACTTATGATTCATGTTATAGAGTATAGGAATCCATCTCCAATGCTTTTCTCTCTGTTAAAGCATATATTGGTCAGATTTAATTTCTGTTTTTTTTAAATAGCATATTTAATTTCTGGGTTTTTTTTGGTAATAGCAGATTTAATTTCTGGTTATTATATTTTATATTGTAACTTGAATTTATTGTTGTATGGTTGTTGCAATTCCAATTTTGAGGATCTTTGCATGTTTAAAGCTATTTTTTCACTCTTTTTATGCAATTGAGTAGAAGTAATTAAGTTGAGTATCAAAGAAAAAATAAGAGAAAAAAAACGGGTACCCTACGACCCGACCAGTTAAAATCGGGTCGGGTCATGGGCCGACTTTTCAAACTGCAGAACAAAGTGGGTACCCAAAAAGCCAAGCACCCGGATCTGAACGCCCCTACTGGTGCATATGTATCAAAATAATCGATACCAGCTGATTAGGGGATTTTGCTCCTACCAATCGGAATGCGCCACGTGGGCCAATCAGGACCTGCCAAGTGTCCCCTAGTTGGAACTGTCAGGGCTTGCCACGTGGCACGCGCTTATTCGTCCACCTTGGACCTGTTATGTCACGACATGTGGCATTCTCCATGCCTAATGGAGAAACCGGCCACCCAGGCCCAACTTCCGAGGGAAGCCCAATCGGCCCTAGGTTTACCTAAACCTAGGATGGGCACGTTTCCCAAGGTTATAAATACCTCCCTTAATCCTCATTAAGGGGGGGGAAAAAAAAACAACACGCGAAAAACATTACGGAACACACTAATAACCGGCTGATCTCGCTAACAAAGCAGATTACCTACATTAAACATTCTCACCTAGAGAGACCTTATTACTTTAATTTCCGCATTAATTACTCCTTAATCAGGTACTAACTTGACCGTTGGAGGCGGAGCTCACAGGAGTCTCCGTTATTTTGCAGGTACAGGCGTCCGGTTCCAGTCTCGGAATTGTAACTCTCCCGCAGGACATCAGAAAACCCCGAAACATTTGGCGCCGTCTGTGGGGAGAGTACTTCAGAGATGGCATCCAAGTCTGTACCGACTCCTGAAGAGAGGCGTCCCGTAGACGACCCTCAAGTTCAGTCGGACCATGACACCGAAAGTGAATTTGAAGTTGAAACTCATACAGCTTCAGACGGGGCCTTAAGGGCCCGACGTACCCGTCATACCGAAAGGAGGGAACGGGAGCATCTTCAAACAGGAAGCGAGCCAGCAGGCGCACCGCCTGTTCGGCAACAGCCGACTGATGGGTCTACTCCCATCACAAGGAACGAACTCATGACCTTCATGAGGGACTTCAAGGGAGAGATTCAAGAGTTGATCAACAAGAAGCCGCATGCTTCAGTCAAGGAGCAGTCGGCCAAGAAACCCTCCACTTCACTGAAGAGGAAGCCAGTTCAAGGGCGAGAGGCGACTCCTCATCCTAAATCTAGGAAGCGGGAGCCACTTGCCCTTGATTTCACAAAATTCCGTTATCCTACAGGAAATAGGAAACCGGTTCGTCATATTCAGGCGGACGGGTCAAAGAAAACATTCACAGATGCTCGGCTACTGCTAGAGCAGAAGAAGAGTGACCGATTGTCAGAGTCGGCTTCTACTTCAAACTTTCAAGACAGTTTGCGAAATGCCTCGATGAGGCATATTCAGTCGTACCATGAGAGTCAGTCAGGCGGCACCTCCCGTCAGTCCGGCTTTCATAGTGCCCAGGCGGTACCAAACTTACCATTTGTGCCGCAACAACAGTATTTTATGCAGCCACCTCCATTTGGTGGACCTACAGCAAAAAACGTCCAACCTATGGACTGGCAGCTACGGTTGCTTAGACTTGGTGAACAGCCGTCGGCCTTCTCCAAGGAAATTACTGAAGCCGCTCAGCCGGCCTAAGTGAAAAATGTACTAGTAGGCGCCTATGACGGCACTACTAACCCAGAAGACCATCTGATGGCATTCACCAACCTGATGTACCTTCAAGGGTTGGATGATCCCACTTGGTGCAAGTGTTTCCCAGCGACTCTCAAAGGAATCGCACAGCAATGGTTCGGCAACCTGCCGACTGGTTGTGTAAATAGCTTCAGGACGCTTGCTTACTTATTTGCCTCCAACTTCGCCATGAACATCCCTGCGAAGAAAACGACCCTTGATTTGGGAACAATTCAGCAGGGCGAGAAGGAGGGGCTTCGTTCTTACATCAGGCGGTTTAACCTGATGAGAATATAGATTCAAGGGTTACCGGATGAGGTAGCTTATACCGACTTTTTTAGAGGTCTCAAAGACGGGTCTACCTTCAAATTTGATTTGGTTCGAAAAAGGGTGGCGACTCTTCAAGAGGCCTTGATTGAAGCAGAAGCCTATATACAGGCGACTGATCTGTGTACGATAAAACAGTCGGACGGGAAAAGGTTCGACAAAAGAGAAGGACGACAGAAACAGTCGTCAAACAAAGATGAGAAAAGAAAAGAGGTTTGGGCGGCTGATTCCTCTAAACAGCCGGCCCAGAAAAAGAAAAAAGAATTCAAACCATACTCCCCAAAGTATGCGTTTAACAAGGATAACCAGTTTATCCTAAAAGAAATCAAGGGACGGATCTCAATTGAGAAGCCGGTCCCCATGAAGGGTTCTGAAAACAACCGGAACCAAGATAAAATCTGTGCTTATCATGATGACGTTGGTCATCACACCAATGACTGCATCAGTCTTATGCGGTACCTAGACCGCCTGGGTGAGCAAGGTGATCTTGACACTTATGTCAAGAAATCTACGGGGAACACTTCCTCAAAAAAGTTGTCGGCCAAAAAGAATCAACAGGCCGACAGCTCCGATACAGATGATGCAGTCGTCTACACCATTGCAGGCGGCTTCTCAGGAGGCGGCCCCACTATTAGGGGCAACAAAGATAATATAAGGCGGTTAGATGTAAATTCCGTCCACCAAGAACGGCCGTCCAAATATACATTTCCTGAGATTGTCATCACTGAAGAGGATCTAGGAGGGGTAAGGGGGCCGCATGACGACCCTCTTGTTATTGAATGTAAAGTGGCCAACCAGAGAGTTGGCCGAATCCTCATAGATACCGGGAGCTCCTCAGATCTCATCAGCAGCAAATGTCTGTCGAAACTGAAATATCAGACTGACTGCATACATCCGGCCTCCCACCCTTTAATAGGGTTTGGAGGAGGAGTCGTCCACCCACTAGGACGAGTAGATTTACCCATTCGCCTGGGCGAAAAAGGGGAAGGACGACACATGGTAGTCCGGTTCCTAGTAGTAGAGGAACTCTCGGCCTACAACATGATTCTGGGTCGACCAACCCTGAATAATTCCAAGGCTGTTATAATCCCGTCTCTTATGTTGCTCAAGTTTGAGAGGGATAATGGAACAGTCGGCTCCCTAAGGGGAGATCAGAGGATGGCCCGAGAGTGCTATCTCTCGGATGCCAAGCCCACTGTTATGGCCACTGGGTCAAGTGGTGAAAAAACAGACCTTGACAATGTCAAGGAGAGTGCGCCTGTTCAAGAAGCAGGCGGCAAAAAGAGAAAGGCGTCCCAGACAGAGTCCGCAAGAAAAGCAAGAAAATAACAATCATTGGCAGAGGAGCGGCCGGATGAGTTCCGCCCTCAGCCGGCTAGTGAGCATGCGGACCTGATCTTAGACGACTCACGTCCTGACCGAACAGTCAAAGTTGGGACGACTGCTCTGAGAAACCTTGGTGACGACTTTCACAACCTATTGAAAGAATACAAGGACATCTTTGCATTTGAAGTCCATGAAATGCCAGGCATTAGTCCTGATCTGGCGGTACATAAACTCGCCGTGGATCCGAAAAAAGAAGCCGGTACGGCAAAAGAAGCGGAACCATGGCGAAGAAAGAAGTCAGGCGGCAGCCGCCGAAGTTAAAAAATTACTTGATGCAGGGTTCATTCGGCAATGTTACTTCCCAGACTGGGTTGCAAATGTGGTGCTTGTTAAAAAGCCGAATGGCACCTGGCGAATGTGTGTAGACTACACAGACTTAAACAAGGCGTGCCCCAAAGACAGTTATCCTCTGCCTAAAATTGATAACCTGGTCGACTCAACAGTCGGCCATGCCTTGATGAGTTTCATGGACGCCTATTCTGGTTTCCATCAAATTCCCTTATGGAAGAAAGATCAGGAGAAGACGGCCTTCGTCACTGATCAGGGGTTATATTGTTACACGGTCATGCCGTTTGGTCTTAAGAATGCCCCGGCTACCTTCCAACGAATGATAAACACTGTGTTCTTTGATCAGATTGGGAGAAACGTCGAGGCATATATTGATGATATGATTGTCAAGACTAAACTTCAGAAAGATCATCTGTCGGACCTCCGAGAAACTTTCGCCACACTCAGGCGGCACCATGTCATGCTCAATCCCAAGAAATGTGTATTTGGAGTTGAGTCTGGGAAATTTCTCGGATTCCTTATCAATCAGAGAGGAATAGAAGCGAACCCTGAGAAGGTGCAGGCGGTCATTGACATGCAGTCGCCTCGTACCATCCGAGAGGTTCAGAAGTTAACAGGTTGTTTGGCGGCCTTGGGAAGATTTCTAAGCCGATCAGGCGACAAATGCCTATACTTTTTCCAGGCAATTAAGAAAAAGGCAAGGTTTGAATGGGGGCCGGATGCTGAGGCCGCCTTCCAGAAATTAAAAGTTCACTTGCATTCCTTGCCGAGGCTGGTCAGCCCTTTGCCCAAAGAGGTTCTCTACATGTACCTGGCCGTCTCTGATCATGCGTTAAGCGCTGTTCTCCTTGCTGAAAGGGACGGCTGTCAGCTCCCGGTCTACTTTGTCAGTCACGTACTGAAAAATGCCGAGTTGAGGTATCCCCTAGTGGAGAAATTTGGTCTTGCACTCTTCATGGCTGTTAAAAAATTGAAGCCCTACTTTTTGGCACATACAGTCGTCGTGTATACAGACCAACCTATCAAGCGGCCGCTGACCATCATGGAGTCGTCAGGCCGAATGATCAAATGGGCCATAGAAATACAGAGCCTCGAAGTTACTTTCGAGCCTAGAAAAGCAGTGAAGGGGCAAGCCTTTGCTGACTTTATTGTAGAGATGACTCGTCCTCCTGACTCTCAAGTTCCAGACCAAGTATGGAAGGTATATGTGGACGGAAGCTCTACTTCAAATGGTTGTGGAGCAGGCGTCATATGTCAGTCGCCAGAGGGCGACAGGTTCGAGTATGCTCTACGCTTCAGTTTTCAGGCTTCAAACAATGAGGCAGAATATGAAGCTTTACTAGCCGGGATCCGCATGTGCAAGGCGGCAGGGGCAAGAAAAATAGACGCCTGTTCCGATTCACAATTGATAGTGAGTCAGTACAATGGCGAATACGAAGCAACCCATCCGGCCATGATCAAGTATTTACAGGCGGTCCGACAAGCAGTCGGCTCCCTTGAGGATTTCCATCTGATCCAAGTGCCGAGATCAGAAAACAACCAGGCGGATGCGCTGTCAAAATTAGCATCATCCGCCTCCTCTGATACTCCTCGAACTGTTTTTTGGGAAGTAATGGAGAAGAGAAGCATCGAGGAAAACCCTATTGGAATCCTAGACAGAAGCTCAACCTGGATGGATTCAATCAGGGCATATCTGACAAACGGTACACTGCCGGATGATCCTCAACAGGCGGCAGCACTGAAAAAACGAGCCTCCTGTTTTGAAATGATAAAGGGAGAACTTCACAAGAGGGGGTACCTTCAACCCTTCTTAAAGTGTGTTACTCCAGAAAAAGGACGAGAGATACTAGACGATCTTCACTCTGGTTACTGTGCTTCTCATATAGGCGGTAGGACGCTTGCTCAAAGGGCAAGGCGGCAGGGCTACTTTTGGCCTACTTTGGAAGCAGATGCAATGGAGATGGTGAAAAAATGTGACAAGTGCCAAAGGTTTGGCAAACTAATTCACCGTCCGGCTACTGACCTCACTACCATTCACAGCCCACTACCGTTTGCTAAGTGGGGCATGGACATTCTGGGTCCATATACGCCTGCTACAGGCGGCAGAAGGTACATACTTGTTGTCGTTGACTACTTCACTAAATGGGTAGAGGCGGAGGCGGTAAAGGGAATCAAGACGAAAGATGTAATTTCATTCATTTGGAAAAATGTCATCACTCGGTTCGGGGTTCCCATGTCTATGGTTTTTGATAATGGTCCCCAATTTGAGACGCCTGTTCTCAAAAGCTGGTTGGGTGACCAAGGAATTGCAAACTACTTTGCATCTGTCGGCCGTCCACAAGCAAACGGCCAGGTAGAAGCCTTTAATAAAATCATCTCAGACGGTCTCAAGAAAAAGATTGAACAAGCAGGCGGCCTATGGGCGGATGAACTACCACATGTTCTCTGGGCCATTAGGACGACTGAAAAAGGGGCGACTGGAGAAACTCCATTCCTCCTAACTTACGGCGCGGAAGCTGTTCTTCCAATAGAACACTACGAGCCGACTCTTCGAGTGATGCTATATGAAGAAGAGGCAAACTGGGAAGCCATGCGCCTGGCATTAGACTCACTTCCTAAAAAGAGGGGCAATGTTGTCTTGCGCCATGAGATCTATCGCCTGAGAATGACTAGATCATACAACAAAAAAGTACACAGGCGTCCACTCAAAGTAGGGGACTTTGTACTTAGAAAAATGGAAGCAGTTGGTAGAGCTAATGAGTCTGGAAAACTAACTCCCAACTGGGAAGGACCCTACCGAATCTATGAGGAAGTCAGGGACGGTACCTACCGTCTGGAAACACCAGACGGACAACCGTTGCCTCGAACTTGGAATGTAGATAATCTTAAGAAATATTTCTTTTGAATGATGTAAAGTAAAGAGCTACTTAATAAAAGTTTGCACTTACTATTCAATTTTGTACTACGAGGGGCATGCCGTTTGTACCTTTACAGTCGGCTACTCTCCATTGAGTTTTACACTCTATCTTCATAGGGGCATGCCGTCTGTACCCTTACAGTCGGCTACTCTCCATTGAGTATTTCACTCACAATAGGGGCATGTCGCCTGGGAATATAGTCGGCTACTCTCCATAAGATGATGGCCGACTGGTTCCAAACACATAGCCACCCCCTAATACTTAGCTAAAAAGATTAGGGCCTGGCCGACCCTGTGCCTAACAGGCGGCTACCCTCCTTTTATTTAGCACCTACGTTCACCAAGAACTTACCAAGGCCACAGGCCGAATGATCAGACCAGGCGTCAAGCCAAATGATCAAATCTACAAAACTAATACGACCTGTCCACAACATCATAGCAGGCGTCCGACGGCATCCCTCCGGATGAAATTCGTCACAGAGAGCAGCTCCCTTTTGGGTGGAACATTGTTCTATAAACTAATTACACGGCACCTATACGACTGTCCCCAAGGGCAACCACGTAGCCGTTTTTGAGACAAGGATAACTCTATCACTAACCAAACCAGTGGTAGCAGTTGACATCTGAGTCAGATGACCGCCTGTATTACTGGGGATAAATGCAGGGGGTACCTATTGAGTTAATAGCCAAGAAACATTGGCGAATCAAGGGGTCTAGCCGGCCTACGCCGCCTGGTACCTCTACTTCTCAAACAGGAGTGACGGCGACTGAGTAACTCCAAAGTTAACTCATAGTCACTCTCTCAAACTTAGTATGGAGCCTAAAAGGTATGAGTCGTCCGCCTGTAGCAAACAGGGGCTCTCAACCACTACTCCTGCTAGGTTAACAACCTATTGAGTTAATAGCCAACAAACATTTGCGAATCAAGGGGTCTAGTCGGCCTCCGCCGCCTGGTACCTCTACTACTCAATCTAGATTGTGACGAAGACTAAGTAACTCCTATGTTAATAGTCACTCAAACTTAGTATGGAGCCTAAAAGGTATGAGTCGTCCGCCTGTTTTAACAAGCAGAGGCCTCAATCACTACTCTTGCTAGGTTAAAAAATTATGAGTTAAAAGCCAACAACATTGGCAATAAAGGGAAACAACCGGTGCCCGCCGCTTGTTTTCTCTACTACTCAATTCCTTGACGACTAGGTAATACGTTATTTACTTGGTCAGACCACTTTCCTACTTGGTTAAAATTACAAAAAGACAGGCCCGCCTGCCTAAAAAGGATCCAGACAAAATAGTTCGAATACCGATTGAATAAATGGCCGACTGATCGTCTATCCTGGAAACAGACAACCAGTCGTCCAGGGGCATAGGCGGCGTACTAACTATCCGTACCTGTCTGCAACGTTCGGCCATGTACAACAGTCGGTCTAGTAAACAATGGGATATTAGATATGGAATACTTGGACAAATTTGAAGCAAAACAAAAATTCATTAAAATAAGCCGGTCATTAAAGACCAGCAAAATATTCAAAGCCCCGGCCCCCTGGCCGGGTAAATACAAAGCAAACGGCACGCAGGCCGTGGAAAGAATACATTAAGCTTAAGAAGGGGGCAGTTCGGTATTAGCAGCTACCGCCTGGTCAGCACTCTTCTTGCTGGACTCGGCTTCAGCTGCATCCTTTTTTGATGCCTTACCCCCAAGTGGCACAAGCGCCACAACCGGCTCCTCCTCCTCCCCAACGCTTCTCCCAACGCCTCTTCTTCAGCAGCCGCCAGGATCTCTTGATTATATGTTTCCGAACACTGGCGGTACGTTCTTTCCCAAGAGGCAAAGTCGGCACTGGGGAAGAGGCGACCCCAGGTCATGCGCTGGATTTGAGCGGAGTCTTCCATCATCTCCCGGACTAGCTCTTTCTTCTCTTGCTCGGCCTTTTCCGAGAGCTCTTGGGTAAGACTCTACTCTTGGCTCACCAGGCGTTCTTTTACGCTGGCCAAGGATTTCTCCATGGCTTCGTAAGAGTACATTTTTAGGCGAAGAGGTTTCAGCTCGGCCTGGAGATTTGTGATGGTCGCCTCCAGCTCGTCATTCTTCTTCTGGGCCGCCTCTAACTGAGCCCGAACAGCGGCGGTAGCCTGCGCTGATAATAAAGAATATCAATGGTCAGTACTTCATTTTGGGCAATTTGAAACATTGCCTTGTCACAGTCAGAGGCGGCCATAGCTTTTGCAGCCTTTACCTCTTTGTTTTTCCGATCAAGCGGCTTGCGAAGGCCGTTAACTCGGAGCAGGGCCTAAGTAAAAAAAAAAAAAAAAAAAAAAAAAAACAGGCGTCAGTTTCCAAACAAAAAAGAAAACAGGCGTCCAGAATATTCAAATACTCAAAAATATGCTAAGTATACCTCAGCAAGGACCCCTGCAATCCCGTCAAGGTCAAGGGAGCCGACACCCCTGACCGCCTCTCTTTCAGACGGAGGAACTGCCCTGATCATAGACTTGGCCATCTCTACCAAGTCAGGCCCCTGGGGGCCGGCTGCATCAAGCATAAACAAACGGATTAGACTTAGTAAAAAAAAAAAAAAAAAAAAAAAAAAAAAAAGAGCAAGTCTAAAATTTACAAGGATAACTTCATACCTCTAGGCGGCCCAGTTGGAGCTTTAGAAGAAGTGGCCGGCTGTTTCTCAGCCGCCACCTGTTTCCTGGCAGAACCAGGAGAGCTCCCAACAGTCGTCTTCCGGGCCTTGGGATCCGGCTGTTGGGAAGATGAAGCTCTTGGAGCACCCGTCTAAAACAGAAGAAAAAAGTCAGTATATGCATAAACACTCCAAAAAGAGGGTGAAAGGTTCGGAGCTCACCAAGGGTGCCCCCTTTTTGGGGGAGTCGGTTGAAGCTTGTTGCATAATAGAGGCCCGCAACATGGCCGCCGCAGTCTTGGAGGCGGTGATTTTGCTCATGGCGTCAGCTGCAAAAACAAACAGCAAAGTTAATAAAAGATAAACAACAAATGTATGGAAACAACAGAGTATTCGACAGGTCGACTACCTCTTGAGCACCGACTGCTGAGGCCGTACTCGTCATAGAGCCACTTGAAGCTCGGGACGCAGTGCAGGGGTACTTACTCTCGTACCCCTGAAGTAGAGTCGACCCTCGACTCTACTTTAAAGAGTCCTTTATCAAGGATCTCTTTCTTAGCCTTGGGGGGAACAGGCGGCATGCTACGGCCGCCTGCAAGAAGGGGCGGATTTCAGTTCGACCTATTGAAGCGCTTGTTCAGCTCAATGTCTGAACTCTCAATGATGAGGAAGGTGCTCCGCCAGTCCTTCCACTTGTTTGCTTTACCTCTTGTCATGAGGTAGCCCCTGTGGCTTGTCAATTGATACCAGCTGGTACCGCCTGTCTTAGGGGTCCGGCTGAGATAGTTCATATGGGCGAAAGCCTCGAAGCTCGGCTCCACCCCGTGCAGTTCGCACCCGGCCACATAGCCGAGTACGTTGACCCAGGAGTTTGGGGCTAACTGCCATAACCCCAACTCATACCCATCCAAAATCCGCTGAACAGCCGGATGTAATGGGAAGCGCAGCCTGCCTTGATGGCCGCCTCGTAGCAGCCAAAGCAGGCGCTATCATAACTGGAACCAGCCGGCCAGACGACTGTGTCTTCTGGATCCGGCACAACACTAGAAAGTCGGGGCCCATGGTGTGGTTTGCAATAAAGCTCTCCATTTTCTCTTGCATGGCTGTGATTCGGCCCGAGGTACCGTGCAGTAGTAGGGGGTATTTAGCTCTCGGTAAGAGGCGGATGGTTCCGCCCAATTGTCCCCCTTCTCAACTGTGTGAGAAAGTCTCGCCTCTTGCAGGCGGCTGTTTTTCTCTTCTGTACCCAAAGAAGCATGGCCAGAAGAGCTTGACGAGGAATCGTCCTCGGACGAGTCTGAAGAGGACGACTCCTC